>NC_092764.1:24854151-25454151 GCF_047496795.1 Chiloscyllium punctatum
AGCTAACATTGCTTGACAGAAATTGTACAGCCATCAGCATTTCAACATTTCTGTATCATCAGCCTTTGGAATGCATCAGAAAGCTATGCCATTTACCAAAACCCAAGATGAGTGCTACTATCGGTGGGGCATGTTTGATTGCTGAATTGCAAATTTTAAGGAACTTGAATATTTGTAGAATTTTTATGCAATGAAGTTACTTAATACTATGATACTGATAATGTCAGTAATGTTTTTATAATTACATCACTGTAACCTTTGCATTTTTGGATAGTTATTTTTACCTTCAAGTACAGTGTACATGAATATAACCTTCTGCTCACACATCACTTAACCTGGCTATAAAACTGCCATATGTATGCTTCAGAGGCTTTCTTGTGAAAGACCAATTACTCAAGCAGTTTGTTAAAATCTTTCACTGATCTAGTATCTGCCACTTGCAGTTCTACTTTCAGACCTGCTGTCCTATTACCCATAAGGATAGCAAGTGTAGCCTGTAACTTGAAGATAAAAACCTACTTCATCTCACAGGTTCTGTAATCTTCCTTATTAATGCTGCGTAAGTTATAGTTTTGCACACTTTTTTTTCCTAATCTACGTGAGTTTGGCTGCATGTGGAGGCTGTTTAACGAAATGTAAGTAGTTATTTTTTAAAATGTTGATATCGTTTTCAGTTTTCATTTTCAGTATTCTGTAGGAAAATAAATTGCAGATTATGCACTTTTGCAGCATTATTTACTATAAATTTTCAAATCAATCTTCTGGGGAAAAAAAAATGTTTAACTTATGAGAGAATGGAAGCAAATGTAACCTGGAAAAACAGATTAAGATTTTTAAAATTAAGATGTTAGGTTAACGTAGGTTGACCCTAGGATTTTATTTGACTTGCTGTATATAAAAGAATAGGTTTAGAGCTACTGTACTGTGAAAGTAATCTAAATTCTTACAGAAGTTGCTAGTAGTATTCAGCAGACCAGGCAGCATCTGCAGAGAGAAACAGATGTTAATATTTGGGGTCTGTGACATTCTATCAAAGACACAGATGTGAAATATCTGTTTCTCTGCATAGAGCTACATGCCCAGCTAATTATCTCTAGGACTTTTTTTAATGTTGTTTCAGTTTTCTAGCATTTGCAGTGTTACACTCTTGTCTGTTCTTAGATATTTATTTTGTGCAAGTCTGATTGCAAATCTTTACAAGATGAAAAAAGTCAGATTCTCTTTCCAATGCAACTCATAAGTTTTTGTTTTTTCCCTTATTCACTGGAAAAATATTCTGTCTCTTCCTTTCTCCACCCCCTTCCAACTTCCCCAAATGAGAATTCCCTTACTGTCCTGTGGATGACATCTGTTACATGACATTAACTTTATTCCCCACCACAGTAGCTGTTATGCAGTTAGCTGTTTAAGGGGCTCTTGAATGTATATTTACTGTCCTTGGCCAATTGTTGCCACATTTGGCCCTTTCTTTCCAAATCTCCCCAACCTTGTAGCATCCTTAAACACATGTGAGGTGCCGGAGAACTGGAGGGTTGCTCATTTTCTTCCCCCTGTACAAGAAGGGTAGTGAAGGTATCGCGGTTAATTACTGACCAGTGAGCCTGATGTCAGTGGTGCGAAAGTTGCTGGAGAAGGTACTGAGGGATAAAACTATCCATATTTAGAAAAGAATGGACTTACAAGTGATAGGCAACATGGTTTTGTGCAGGGGAGATGGTGCCTTACCAGCTTTGAGCAAGTGACTAAGTTGATAGATGAAGGAAGGGCTGTTGATGTCATATACGTGGACTTTAGTGAGGCGTTTCATAGGGTTCCCCATGGTAAACTAATGGAGAAAGTGAAGTCACATGGTGTGCAGGGAGTTCTAGCTCGGTGGATAAAGAACTGGTTGAGCAACAGGAGACAGAAACTAGTAGTTGAAGGGAGTTTCTCGAAATGGAGAAGGGTGATCAGTGCTGAGGCCACTGTTGTTTGCAATATACATAAGTGATCTGGAAGAGGGCACTGTGTTGGTATGATCAGCAAGTTTGCAAATGACACAAAGATTGGTGGAGTAGCAGAAAGTATAAGGGACTGTCAGAGAATACAGGAGGATATAGATGGACTGGAGAGTTGGGCGGAGAAGTGGCAGATGGAGTTCAATCCAGGCAAATGTGAGGTGATACATTTTGGGAAGTCTGATTCTAGAGCAAATTATACAGTAAACGGAAGAGTCTTGAGAAAAGTTGATGAGCAGAGGGATCTGGGAGTTCAGGTCTATTGTACCCTGAAGGTTGCTGCACAGGTGGATAGAGTGGTCAAGAAGGCATATGGTATGATTGTTTTCATCGGACAGGGTATTGAGGATAAGAGCTGGCAAGTCATATTAAAATTGTTCATGACGTTGGTTCGGCCACATTTCGAGTACTGTGTACAGTTCTGGTCATCACTTTACCAAAAGGATGTGGACGCTTTGGAGAGGGTGCAGAGAAAGTTTATGAGGATGTTATCTGGTATTAAAGGTGCTAGCTATGAAGAGAGGTTGAGTAGGTTAAGTTTGTTTTGATTAGGAAAAAAGGAAATTGAGGAGGGGGACCTGATTTGAGGTCTACAAAATCATGAAGGATATAGACAGGGTACATAGAGGTAACTTTTTTCCCAGGGTTAAGGATTCAACAATGAGAGTTCATGCTTTCAAGGTGAGAGGTGAAATGTTTAAGGGGCATACATGAAGCAAGTACTTTACACACAGGGTGGTAGGTGCCTGGAACGCATTGCCAGCAGAAGTAATAGAGGGAGGCACAGTAGATGCCGCAACCCTATGGTCTTATTGCACTATGGCAACTTTACATTTACAAGGATATTTGCACACAAGTTATTGAAACTCGTCATAGCTATGTAAACTTGTCCATTATGGGCATGTTTTAGATGCCACTTAAGGTCGAAACTCTCTAAATCTCTTCAATTTACGTTTTACTTTAATCTACCGGATTATTTTTCTTTACCTATTTGAAACTCTTCTCTACAATTATTAACGCCTCCTTTCATTTCTCTGCTTCCCTGCCTATCCATTTTAGATAAACTGATGCTTTCCTCTGTTCTCACTTGATATTTTTTTTCAAAAATCCCATCCACATGCTTGTCACTGTCCATTGTGAACATCAATCTTAGCTAGCTCAAACTACTCTTGTTTCAACAGGATAGATCAAGTGAGTCCTTAGAAGAGTATAAAGGAATTAGGAATGTATTTAAGAGGGAAATCAGGAGGGCAAAAAGGGGCCATGAGATAGCTTTGGCAAATAGAATTAAGGAGAATCCAAAGGGTTTTTACAAATATATTAAGGACAAAAGGGTAACTAGGGAGAGAATAGGGCCCCTCAAAGATCAGCAAGGCAGTCTTTGTGTGGAGCCACAGAAAATGGGGGAGATACTAAATGAATATTTTGCATCAGTATTTACTGTGGAAAAGGATATGGACGATATAGAATGTAGGGAAATAGATGGTGACATCTTGCAAAATGTCCAGATAACAAAGGAGGAAGTGCTGGATGTCTTGGAATGGTTAAAAGTGAATAAATCCCCAGGACCTGATCAGGTGTAGCTGAGAACTCTGTGGGAAGCTAGAGAAGTGATTGCTGGGCCTCGTGCTGAGATATTTGTATCACCGATAGTCACAGGTGAGGTGCTGCTGTACATCTCTATGACTCTAACCTTTGCATGCAACCTGTAGGCTGGCTGGCTGATCTTGCCACTCTCTTGCCCGTCTAGCCTATGTTTCCTAGAGCTAATCCTGAATATGCTGCTATGAATGTTGGTGTTGGAGAGAGTGGCTGCTTGTGTATGTGGTGCCAATCAAGAGGGTTACTTTGTCCTGGATAGTGTCAAGTTTTTTTGGAATGGTGTTGGAGTTGCACTCATCCAATCAAGTGACTTGTGCTTTGTCGATGGAAGGCAAGATTTGGGGAGTCAGGAGATGAGTTCTTTGCTGCAGTATTCCTAGCCCCTGACTAGTTCTTGTCGTCACTGTCTGCGTGATGATCCCAGTTGAGTTTCTGCACAATGGTAAGCCCCAGGATATCAATGGTGGGGAATTCAGTCATGTTAACATTGAACAACGTATGTTACCGATAAGTGGTTAGTTTGTCTCTGATTGGAGATAATCATAGCCTGGCATTTATGCAGTGTGAATGTAATTTGTTACTTGCCAGCCCAAGCCTGGATATTGTCCAGATCTTGTTGCATTGCTACTCAGTATCTGAGTACTCATAAATTGTGCAATCATTTGTGAAAATCCCCATTGATGAAGCAGCTGAAGCTGATTAGACCTAGGATACTGCACTGAGGAACTCCTGCAGAAATATCCTAGAGCTGAGACGTCTGACCTCCAGTGCAATTGTGGGATAGCAACCATTTAGATTTTGACCTTTATTCATGACCTGAAGCTGCTGTACCTATTGAATCCCCCATTAAAGTAATTTATAACCTAGAGAAGTCATTGGACTTTCCAAATCTGACTTTAGGTTGTCCAACTCTTTTCCTTTGGAAAGGGAGTTGTACATCTAGTAACAGGCCTATAATCATCTTTATACTTGCCTCTTTAATCTTTATCTTAAGATATGTGTATCATTTTTATCTAATATCATTGTCACCTTTACTTGAGTAACTGTAGCAGTAGGTTTACAATTATCTTATTTAAAACTAAATCTTGGCTCGCGTTTTCTTTTATAAATTGAAACTCTTGAAAGCATGAAATAGCTAAGCAAACTATACAAATTCATCGTTCACCAGTTAGCCTGAGAATGTTTGGTTTGATCATTACAACCCCTTCATCATTAAAAGTCTACCCTTGATCCTGCTGATCTTGCAAACTATTAGATTACTTAGTGTGGGAACAGGCCCTTTGGCCCAACAAGTCCACACCAACCCGCTGAAGCGCAACCCATCCAGACCCATTCCCCTACATTTACCTAACACTACGGACAATTTAGCATGGCCAATTCACCTAATCTGCACATTTTTGGATTGTGGGAGGAAACGGGAGCAGTCAGAGGAAACCCACGCAGACATGGGAGAATGTGCAAACTCCACACAGAGAGTTGTCTGAAGCGGGAATGAACCCGGGTTTCTGGCGCTGTGAGGCAGCAGTGCTAACCATCTTACTCCATCTTCAACTTGCATTCCCACTCCTAAGTCTTTGTGTTTGTTCACTGCCAAAAGGCAGTTTTAATTCCTCTAGTCAGGTTTCTGCTCCTGCTGGTATACGTAAATGGCTGTTAATAAAATTGCAAAAAGCATTCTAATTGTGATAAAGATGTGCTGCCCCTTTTTTTGGTATTATTTTTGATATGCATGCGGCCTTTCAGATGGTTGATCACACCAATCTGTTCCAGCACTATTCAACTAATATATAATGGGGGAAATTGCACTTGCCTGGTCTCATTTTTACTATCTAAACAAGCTAGAGAATCACAAACAATTGCTTCTCTTCCCATTTCATGTTTATCTCTATTATCTCCCAGAGATACTCAGTTGTGTTCCTCTTCAGCTCTTTTGTTGCAGAAAAGCTCATTCATGCTTTAATTACATTTAATTATCATGTTTGCTCTACATCCCTTGGAAATTGTACCTAACAAAACATTTATTGTGCTCATCTTGAAAATTTCAATTGACCAATCTTGTGGACAGGCGGCAAATTTTCACCACACTTTGTATAAAAGAAGAGTGCTTTCTGATTTCCTTCCTAGCTACAAATTTAAGAATATACCAATTTCGTCTGTATAATCCATGTCTATATCATCTTTAGACTTAGCTCTTTTAATACACTCTTTACTGACCTTCCACATTCTACCTAAAGTTGAGATAATCCAAAACTATAACTGTAACTGTGTTCTAACATTCGTCAATTCCTGTTTACTCAGTGTCCCTCCTCACTTGCTTATGCTGGCTCTTGGTTAAGCTCATGTTCTGGACCAGAACAATCCCCTCAAAACATACAAAAAAAGTAACCTAGAACATATATTTTTCTTATTCTAAAGGTGTCATCCCATTTCCGTCTCTTCCCTCACCCCCAGGTCGAATCAAAACACTCAGAGACATGCATAGTTTTACTTCCTTCATTTTTATTCCAGACCCTGGAGGGAGAACAATCACCCACGTGCACAGAGACATGCGTTTTTGGTCTTCTCTGGAAAGAACAATTTCTTACTGAATTATATAGTCATTTTACAGTGAGAAGTTTCCAGATAAAGCAACATACATATTAATTGGGTGACCGTTACAATCAACGAGTATCAATGGCAGAGACCAAGCCCTTTACTGTTGTACAATGAATGTTCTTAACCTTGTTAACTGGATTCATACAATGGAAATTTTTCTCCTTGTTAGCTGACCTTGCATATGAATGCTTCCAATATTGCTAAGTGGCTCTACATGATGAATGCTTTTCCACCTTGTTAACCCTTACCCTTGCCTCTAGCACCCCATTGTTAACTGTAAGTTCTTATCTGATCTGAGTCATGCTCAGCTGAGCCTTTTGTTTCACAAAACTCAGAACTTAACTCTTTCCCTGCCTGCTTATACCCTATGCACATTCTCAAAGATAACTGTGAGGTGTTGCATTCCAGATACAATTTGATTGGTCAAACTACTCAACTTTAAGCAAATCCCACATTCCTTTTATAGTACAGTTAAAATACAAGCAAAATAAAATTAAAAGAATCAGCTTAACTGTAACTATCAAAGTGCTTAACAAAATAATATATATTAACTACTACTAATTAACTGTTCCAATAGAGTAACATTCCATAAACACATCCCTTGACAAAGGCAAATTCAGCAAAACACATTGTCTCATATGCAATTCTAGCAGCAGGTGGAGACCTCCAGCTTGTTGCAATAACAGAGAGGAATGAGAGCTTCCACATTCAGCTTCAAGATCTTGGCAACTGCAGAAAGCTAAAATTAAAAATCCTGGTTCTGTGGGAGCTTAACCCCGCCCATTCGGGCTGCCTCTAATGTTGCAACTTGGGGGGGGGGACCCTCAAGGTTTACTTTATTGGCTTTGAGCAGACGACTTGGCACCTCTGTCTCAATCTTTCTTCATAAAAGAAATTCCAGGATAAAATATACCTCTTAAAACTGTAGTATCATCGCACCTGGACACTACAATCTTGAATCTATGCGTTCCTCTAATTCTGGTTTCTTGTACATTTCCAATTTTATTTGCTTGACCATTGGCGGCAAAGTTTTCTGCTGCTGAGGCCCAACCTCTGGAATTGCTTCTTTAACCTTTCTACCTCAATTCTCTTGTGTAAGACTCTCCTTAAATCCTGTCTCTCTAATTGGTCATCTGCACTAGTATTTTCTTTTATAGCTGAGTGTCATATTTTGTTTTACAAAGCCCTTATGAAGCACTTTAAGAAGTCCAAGTGCACTACAAATTGAAATTTTTTATGCACAGTGATTTGCACATTATTAGTTGGATATTACTCCACAAACTTTTCAGGGTTCACAAATGATAATGAATGCAAAACCTACTTGACCGTCACACATCTTCATAAGACATGAGATGATCTCAATTTTCCTTCCCATGCATGCGAACATAATTTATTTTTCAAGATTTGATCGATTGGTTAAATCAATTAAAAAATCAAACAATTTAGTAATCATTGTTGCAGTGTGATGGTTTAGAAACATGAAGGAAAACATGAGCATCCAAGACAATTGATGGTGAAGTTATTATTTTTGGAATTGTCACTGTTGTCTTCTAGGCAAAGGCAGCAATACTTCTCCGCAAATGGGAATGAGATGAAGTCCAGTTAGTCTAGCTGTTTTTTATGATTTTGGTTGAACAATAAAAATTTATTCAGAAGATGGATAGACAACCTGCCCTTTTGAGTCTTAAGTAAGACATTTTGCATACAATTGAATGAAAAATCAGTGTGATGTAATATTACTGTAGTATAAATTATTTGACTTTGTTTCAGGTATGTGATTATTTTTCAGAAGTGATCTTATTCTATACCACTCATAAAACATTTTTCAGTTTTTAAAATTTGGGTACAAAAGGAAGAGTTTGAAATGTATAATTTTGACAACACTTTCTTTGTATTATACTCACACATGAGCTGTATTTTGTATTAAAATTGATAGGTAAGGATCTTTTACTTTCAGACAAATTTATTGGAAAGCAATAAGTCCACTGTACTTTGAAGTACAGGCGCACAATCCTTTATCTGAACTGTTCGGGACCAGCTGGTTTTCGGAATTCAGAATTTTCAAATTTCAGAATAAGTGACAGTTTGATGGTGAAATTTTTAACAATCTTACCGGAGGAGCAGACTCACTGAGTAAAGCGGGCCTTATGACAGAATTGAGGCCTACCAGTGCTGGGCCACGCCCGTGCCCACCACGTTGTAACTGAGTGACACGCATTGAGTGGGTGTCGACTTGGGTAAACCGTTTGCACGCCTAATAACCTTGTTAATGAGAAAAAAACTTCACAAAGAAACTTTCGGGCTTTGGAGCTTTTCAGATTTCGGATAAAGGGTTGTCCATCTGTACTTTAAATCCAAAAGTTAAACATTTTACTGTTAATTTTTCAGTGGAATTGATGGCTTTTTTAAAAATTTAGTTTATGCAGAGGAGTTTGGATACAGAAACTAAGAAGCAATTGGAAGAAGAAGAAAAGAAGATAATTAGTGATGAGCACTGGTATTTGGATTTACCAGAATTGAAGGAAAAAGAGTAAGTAAACTACTCTTTACAAAGATTTGTTAATTACTCCACTTGAAATCATTTGCATCATTCTTGCCCAACAATTCCAGCTTTTAGAATTCAAAAAGCATTATTCTCAACATGGATGTAAGATCAACCAAGCATGCTGAGTTAGATTGATTCAGAGACACAGATATATGGAATGTAAGTGCAGGACCAGATCATTTGACCCTTCAAACTTAATATGCTGTTCAATTTAAACATAGCTGTTCATTCAATTCAGTACCTTGTTTGGAGAAGATTTGTAGCTCGGGTTGTGAATCAGGTTATAAGTTTGCTCGCTAAGGTAGTAGATTTATTCTCAGATGTTTCATCACCACGCTAGGTAACATCAACAGTGAGCCTCCGATGAAGTGCTGGCATTTGGTCCCACTTGCTATTTGTGTGTCTTGGTCTGTTGTGTTTGGTGATTTCACTTCCAGTTCTTTTTCTCAGAGATTGGTAAATGGGGTCCAAATCGATGTGTTACTGGAGTTTCCGTTTGAATGCCAGACCTCTAGGAATTCCTGTGCATCTGTTTGTTAGCCTGTCCCAGGATGGATGTATTGTCCCAGTCAGACTGGTGTCCCTCTTTGTCTGTGTATATGGATACGAATGGTAGTTGGTCATGTCTTTTGGTGGATAGTTGGTGCTCATGTATCCTATTGACTAGTTTCCTGCCTGTCTATCCAATGTAATGTCTATTGCAGTCTTTGCAGGGTATTTTGTATATGATGGTCACTTTGCTGGATGTTGGTACGGGGTCTGTTAAATTCACCAGGACCTATTTCACTGTTGTGGTAGGTTTGTGACGACCAGACTACTGCGGCCCCGAGGCATCATAGTAGCCCACAAGCTATCCCTACTCCTATACTTGAATACACTCAGGCAGAAGAAATGTTCACAAGCAATAATTATTGAAACATCAAGATTTCCTAACAATTTTATTGCCTCTTCGTTGGTGTATTCTCTACTTTCTTGTGGTTTCACCTTTAAGAATGTTTACAATTTTCCTTTGGATCATTGTATAGCTTTACAAAATAATTACAGACTTGTTTTTCAAGATTATTTCAAACCATTTTTGTCAAGTGAGCAGTTAATTTGAGCTTGCCCAATTAAGATTTGAATAAGTGCTAAGATGTTGAGATTTAAAAATATTTTTGTGTTTTTTATTTGTGATGATCATTTTGCACATAAAATAGTTGACTTCCTACATTGATTCATTGTGAAATAGTTAGTATAAAATTATCACTTTCAGTGACAGCTTTAAATGCAATTTTATGAGGATCAGCATGAAAATAATACTGTATTATGTTACCATGGCTTACATTCTAATAGTTTGCAATTTGTTTGAAAATTCAAACAATCATGCTGTATATCGACCCAGTCTAATTAAGTTTACAGTTACAATACTGAACATATTATGGAAATAATTTTGATGGCAAAAGGTTCTTTGAAGATCATTTAGTTCTTAGCACAATCTATACATCTTAAATAAAGGTGTAAGCACCATTTTCTGAAGTTTGGATCCCAAAGAGCAGTATTCCGAGCTAAAGGAGAGACATCTTCAATATTTATAGAAATGATTGATTGTTGTTCTAGGATAATTTATATATATTAAAACAAGTTAAGTTCTTCCAGGCTTTATCAAATTTATTCATGTTGTGATACCTTAATATCACCACCAAAAATTATCTCAAACTAACCTTGGCCTTTAGTTGTGTCAGTGTGAATTGGGTATCCAAAACCAAAAGAAAAGCTTGAAAGTGATTACAAAGTGAAAACAAAATACAAGATCTAAAACCACTTAGAAGGTACACTAGTGTTACAGCGATCAGGAAAGCATCATTTGTAAGCTAGTTCTTAGCGTATGCATTGATAAACCTGACTCCCTTACCCTAATGACAGATTTATAGATGCAATTTCTTGTGATGCAGGAGCTGACAGTTTCTTGGAATTCAACTGTATCAGTTGCAGTATAGAAACACTGAGAAAATGCTGTGATAGTAAAAACACTAACAACCAGTTTGTTTCTTCCTTCATGTTGATCTAATTGTTTACAAGGTGAGAGTTGTTTTTAAGCATGTACAGGAACATTCCCAAAGAAAACAGTTATCACTGATCACAGAGGGAAGTACAATATAAATAGGCCAGTTGAGAAACATTATTAGTCAACAGTGTGATAAAATAGTGTTTTTTCTTTCTCATTTATTTTCAGTCAGAAGCAGACAGGTAGATGTTTTATTATACCAGTCAGAAATCTATTTTGTAATCAGCATCTTTCACTAATTTGTCTTCTTTCTCTTCATTTCCTTTCTGAGCTTAACTGCAGACCACATAATTTCCCTTTCTGATCTACATGGTGATTGATAATGTAAATGATTCACTTTCCTCAGATATTGTCCACTTACTTGAGAACCCATCTTTGATCTTGATCTTATAGCGCTGCTTCTGTATAACTCGCCTATCCTCTTAAAGCAAGCTACCTCTGCAGTTCCATATTTGAACCTCTCTTAAACATATATTTCTGATCTTAGTAAAAGCTCATAATGGACCTCATCAAAGTGAGAAATTATATCCTCTGTCATGTAAAGACCTAGCTTTTCTCACCTTTCTTCTCTGCAGCCCATGATGTGGTCCATTGTCCAACTGAATGGCACTGCCTCGAACTGGTCCCACTCTTTCCTAACTGAAACAGAGAATCTCTTGTAATCTCTGTTTTAGCTCTCCAATGATCTATTCTTGAACTTAGTTAACAACATCATCCAAAGGCATGGAGGGCGTGTGAAGTTAGTGTCAGTCATGCCTGTTTCTGGTAGAAGAGCTCTGTAATAATGGTTTAAAAAGTTGGTGTTCATGCAGCTTTGCTGATTCAAGGCCAACATTGTTACTTTGAATGAACACTCTGTCAATTTCTAAACACTGCACTAAACAGCATAAAAGACTGCTGCCCAGTAGCACCACTGAAGTGCAACGTCAGCTTACAAGTTACTTTCTGGTTCATTTATTCTTTTGCTGTTGCTACCTTTTTTTTAATGCTTTCTATAGTTGTTAGACGTTTCAAAGGTCTATACGAACTGGAGTAGCAAGAACTGCAGTACTTCATTCTGGCTTCAAGCTGTTGATGTAAAATTAGTTGCTCTGAGCCATGAGTATGTCTGGCAGAATAAGCAGAGACGATCAAAACTAGACACAATTGGAAGGAGGCGGTTATATCCAAACCTTTGTCACTGATCATCACATTGTTATCTTGGTCATAATGAACATAGAAGAGTACAGCCCACTGTTTCTGTGTCAACCACAATGCCATTTTAACTTAATCCCATTTGCCTGCACGTCATCCACATCTGTATATTCCCTGCTTGTTCGTGAGTCTGTCTAAATGCCTCATCAATGTTATTATCATACTTGTACCCTGGTACAATGTTCCAGACACCAACTATCCTCTTTGTAAAATACCTATCTTGCACATCTCCTTTAAACTTTCCCCCTTTCACTTTAAACCTATGCCCACCAGTATTTGATAGTTCCATTCTGGGAAAAAGATACTGACTATCTACCTTATCCATACCTCTCAGAATTCTACATACTTCTGTTAGGTTGCCCATCAGTCTCTGACGCTGTTGTGAAAAGAGTTTAAATTAGTCCAACCTCTCCTTACATCGAATACATTCTAGTCCAGCAAAGATCCTAGTAAACATCTTTTGTACCGTCTCCAAAGCCTCCCTCTCTTTCCTATAGTGTGGCTGCCAGAACTTCATACAATCCTCCAAATGTGGCTTAACTAAAGAGTTATATTGCCGCAACATGACTTGCCAACTCAAAGCCTTGACCAATGAAGGCAAGTGTGATATATGCCTTCTCTACCACCTTATCCACTTGTGTTGCCAGTTTCAGGAGCTATGGACTTGCACCTCAATATCCCTCTGTATATTATTGTTGCTAAGTTAACTGTCACTTACTGTATACTTTACCTGTGCATTTGACCTTCTAAAATACTTCACTTCTCACTTGATTAAATCCATTTGCCATTTCTCTGCCAGTCTTTCCAAGTCATCAATATTTTGCTGTATACTTTGACAACTTCCTCACTACTCGCAACTCCACCAATTTTTGTGATGTCTGGAAATTTGATGAAACCAGCTACATTTTCATCCAAATTATTTATATAAATTACAAACAACATAGGTCCTAGCACTGATCCTTGCGGAACACAGCTTATCACAGACCTGCAGTCAGAAAAACACCTTTCCACAAATACCCTGTGTTTTCTATAACCAAGCCAATTTTGTATCCAAATTAGCAATTGACCATAGATCCCATATGACTGAGATTTCTGAATAAGCCTCCCATCAGTAACCTTGTCAAATGCTTTCGCAAAATCCATATAGACAACATCCACTGCCCTTTCCTCATCAATCGTCTTTAACATTTCCTCAAAAAACTAAAATTTGTAAGACAGCACCTCCCCTGCATATAGCCATCTGACTATCCATAATAAGTCCATTATTTTCCAAGTGCAAGTAGATTCTGTCACTAAGAATCTTCTCCAGTAATTTCTCAACCGCTGATGTAAGGTTTATCAGCCTGTAATTTCTTGGATTATTCCTGTTGCCCTTCTTAAACAAGTGAACAACATTGGGTATTCTCCAGTCTTCTACAACCTCGCCTTTGACTAAAGAGGACACAGATCTCTGCCAAGGCCCAGCAATCTTCTCCCTTGCCTCCTTCAGTATCTTGGGATAGACCTCATCAGGCCCTTAGGAACTTATCTACCTTGATGTTTTTCAAGACACCCAGTACCACCAGCATCTTAATATTGACATGCCCTAGAATATCAAAGTACCTCTCCCTAACCTGACCATCATCCATGTTTCCCCTCCTTCATGAAGGATGCAAAGCACCTTTCTGGCTCCATGCATAATTTTCATCCTTTATCTTTGAGTGGACCAACCATTTTGCTCCGAATATACCTTTGGATTCTCCATAATCCTACTTGTCAGAGACATTTCACGGTCCCCTTTTGCTTTCCTAATTCCTCTTTAAGTTCTTTCCTGCTTCCTCAAGGTTTTTTGTCTGATTACAGTTCCCTAAACCTTACATATCCTTCCTTGTTATTTTTGACTAATCTTTCTAACTTTCTCATCATCCCTGGTTCCTGGATCTTGTCATAGTTATCTTTTATTCTCACAGGAACATGCTGGTCCTGAACTCTGATCAACTGGCCTCTAAAAGACTCCCACATATAGACGTAGATTTAACCTCAACTAGCCATCCCCAATCTTTAATTTTTCCAATTCCTGCCCAATGGTTTTATAATTGACCTTCCTCAAATTTAGTGCGACATTCTCCTTAATTAGTAGTGCTACTTTCCTACTCCCTCTTTGTCATGCTTTAAATGTCTAAACCCTGGAATGTTGAGCTGCAAGTCTTTCCCTTCTCTAAATCAAGTTTCTGTAATGGCTACAAAAATCGCAGTTCCAGGTACTAATCCAAGCTCTAAACTCATCTATCTTACCTATTAGACTCCTTGCACTGAAATAAATACAATTCAGGCTGCCAATCATTGTCATAGACCTGTACAGCATGGAAACACACCAAATCGTCCATGCCAACTAGATATTCTTAGTTAATCTAGTCCCATTTGCCGCCATCTCTCTAAACCCTTTTGAGGAGGATTTAAACCAGTAAGGTGGGGGCGGTGGGGATGGGAGTGGGACACAGGGAGATAGTGAGGAAAGAGATCAATCTGAGACTGGTACAGTTGAGAACAGAAGTGAGTCAAACAGTCTGGGCAGGCAGGGACAAGGTAGGACTAATAAATTAAACTGCATTTATTTCAATGCAAGGGGCCTAACAGGGAAGGCTGATGAACTCAGGGGATGGTTAGGAACATGGGACTGGGGTATCATAGCAATTATGGAAACATGGCTCAGGGATGGGCAGGACTGGCAGCTTAATGTTCCAGGATACAAATGCTACAGGAAGGATAGAAAGGGAGGCAAGAGAGGGGGGGGAGTGGCATTTTTGATAAGGGATAGCATTACAGTTGTGCTAAGGCAGGATATTCCCGGAAATACATCCAGGGAAGTTATTTGGGTGGAACTGAGAAATAAGAAAGGGATGATCACCTTATTGGGATTGTATTATAGACCCCACAATGGTCAGAGGGAAATTGAGAAACAAACTTGTAAGGAGATCTCAGCTATCTGTAAGAATAATAAGGTGGATATGGTAGGGGATTTTAACTTTCCAAACATCGACAGGGACTGCCATAGTGTTAAAGGTTTAGATGGAGAGGAACTTCTTAAGTGCGTACAAGACAATTTTCTGATTCAGTATGTGGATGTACCTACTAGAGAAGGTGCAAAACTTGACCTACTCTTGGGAAATAAGGCAGGGCAGGTGACTGAGGTGTCAGTAGGGGAGCACTTTGGGGCCAGCGACCATAATTCTATTCATTTTAAAATAGTGATGGAAAAGGATAGACCAGATCTAAAAGTTGAAGTTCTAAATTGGAGAAAGGCCAATTTTGACGGTATTGGGCAAGAACTTTCGAAACCTGATTGCAGGTAAAGGGACAGCTGGCAAATGGGAAGTCTTCAGAAATGAGATAACATGAATCCAGAGAAAATATATTCCTGTCAGGGTGAAAGGGAAGGCTAGTAGGTATAGGGAATGCTGGATGACTAAAGAAATTGAGGATTTGGCTAAGAAAAAGAAGGAAGCATATGTTAGGTATAGACAGGATAGATCGAGTGAATCCTTAGAAAAGTATAAAGGAAGTAGGAGTATACTTAAGACGGAAATCAGGAGGGCAAAAAAGAGACATGAGATAGCATTGGCAAATAGAATTAAGGAGAATCCAAAGGGTTTTTACAAATATATTAAGGACAAGAGGATAACTAGGGAGAGAATAGGGCCCCTCAATGATCAGCAAGGCGGCCTTTGTTTGGAGCCACAGAAAATGGAGATACTAAATGAATATTTTGCATCAGTATTTACTGTGGAAAAGGATATGGAAGATATAGACTGTAGGGAAATAGATGGTGACATCTTGCAAAATGTCCAGATTACAGAGGAGGAAGTGCTGGATGTCTTGAAACGGTTAAAGGTGGATAAATCCCGAGGACCTGATCAGGTGTACCCGAGAACTCTGGGAAGCTAGAAATTTGATTGCTGGGCCTCTTGCTGAGATATTTGTATCATCAATAGTCATGGGTGAGGTGCCGGAAGAGTGGAGGTTGGCAAACGTGGTGCCACTGTTTAAGAAGGGTGGTAAAGACAAGCCAAACAACTATAGGCCAGTGAGCCTGACCTCGGTGGTTGGCAAGTTGTTGGAGGGAATCCTGAGGGACAGGATGTACATGTATTTGGAAAGGTAAGGACTGATTTGGGATAGTCAACATTGCTTTGTGCGTGGAAAATCATGTCTCACAAACTTTTTGAGGAAGTAACAAAGAAGATTGATGAGGGCAGAGCAGTAGATCTGATCTATATGGACTTCAGTAAGGCGTTCGACAAGGTTCCCTATGGGAGACTGATCAGCAAGGTTAGATCTCATGGAATAAAGGGAGAACTAGCCATTTGAACAGAGAACTAGCTCAAAGGTAGAAGACAGAGGGTGGTGGTGGAGGGTTGTTTTTCAGACTGGAGGCCTGCGACCAGTGGAGTGCCACAAGGATCGGTGCTGGATCCTCTACTTTTTGTCATTTACATAAATGATTTGGATGTGCACATAGGAGGTACAGCTTGTAAGTTTGCAGATGACACCAAAATTGGAGGTATAGTGGACAGCGAAGAAGGTTACCTCAGATTACAACAGGATCTGGACCAGATGGGCCAGTGGGCTGAGAAGTGGCAGGTGGAGTTTAATTCAACTAAATGTGAGGTGCTGCATTTTGGGAAAGCAAATCTTAGCAGGACTTATACTCTTAATGGTAAGGTCCGAGAGAGTGTTGCTGAACAAAGAGACCTTGGAGTGCAAGTTAATAGCTCCTTGAAAGTGGAGTCGCAGATAGATAGGATAGTGAAGAAGGCGTTTGGTATGCTTTCCTTTATTGGTCAGAATATTGAGTACAGGAGTTGGGAGGTCATGTTGCGGCTGTACAGGACATTGGTTAGGCCACTGCTGGAATATTGCGTGCAATTCTGGTCTCTTTCCTATCAGAAAGATGTTGTGAAACTTGAAAGGGTTCAGAAAAGATTTTAAAGGATGTTGCCAGGATTGGAGGATTTGAGCCATCGGGAGAGGCTGTTCAGGCTGGGGCTGTTTTCCCTGGAGCGTCGGAGGCTGAGGTTTACAAAATTATGAGGAGCATGGATAGGATAAATAGACAAAGTCTCTTCCCTGGATTGGGCCAGTCCAGAACTAGAGGGCATCATTTTAGGGTTCGAGGGTATGAAAAAGATCTAAGGGGCAACTTTTTCACGCAGAGGGTAGTACGTGTATGGAATGAGCTGCCAGAGGATGTGATGGATGCTGGTACAATTGCAACATTTTAAGAGGCATTTGGATGGGTATATGAATAGGAAGGGTTTGGAGGGATATGAGCCAGGTGCTGGCAGGTGGGACTAGTTTAGGTTGGGTTATCTGGTCGACATGGACAGGTTGGACCGAAGGGTCTGTTTCCATTCTGTGCATCTCTATGACTCTATGCCTTTTAAATATTGTAATTGTACCAGCCTCCATCGTTTCCTCTGGCAGCTCATTTCATACATGCACCACCCTCTGCATGAAAAAGTTACTCCATCAATCCCTTTTAAATCTTTCCCCACTCGTCTACTCTGTGATCTTGGTCTCGGCTCTGCCCTCTGCAACTGGCTTCTCAGTTTTCTCACCCACAAATCACAATCAGTGAAGGCAAATATCTGCACCTCCTCCACAATAATACTCAACACTGGAGCCCTCCAAGAATGCGTCCTCAGTCCATACTGTACTCCCTTTACACACAAGACTGTGTTGCGAAATTCCAAATGAATGCCATCTGCAAGTTTGCCAATGACATCACCATAATAAGACGGATATCTAACAATGACACGTCAAAATGCTGAATGGAGATAGAGGGCTTGGTGACATGGTGCAGTGAGAACAACCTTTCTCTCAACGTCGGCAAAACTAAAGAATTGATCGTTCTCTTCAGAAAGAAAGGAGGCAAACACACCCCCCATCAACATCAACGGAGCTGAGTTGAGAGGGTGGACAGTATCAAGTTCCTCAGTGTGATGATAACTGACAACCTGTCCTGGACTTGCCATGTAGACATGATGGTCAAAAAAGCGCAACAACACCTCTTCTTCCTCAGGCAGCTCAGCAAAATGTTGTATGTCCAGAAGGACCATCACCAACTTCTACGCATGTACCATTGTGAGCATATTGTCCGGATGCATAACAGCCTGGTATGGCTACTGCTCTGCCCAGGATCATAAGAAACTGCAGAAGGTGGTGTGCACAGCGCAGGCCATCACAGGAACCAAACTGCCATGGAAGAGTTACCAATATCATCAAAGACCCTTCACACCCGGTAATGATCTTCTTCAACCTTTTCCATCAGGCAGAACATGCAGAGCATACTAACAGGTTGAGGAATAGCATCTTCCCGGCCGTTATTAGATGACAAGTTGTTCTGCTATAACATGACAGCTGTGTTCCTCTGTAGCCTCGCACTGTAGAAGATTGCTAATACAGAATCATTATACCCATTTAGTACAATGTTCACAATACATCAATCGCTAAACAACCAATTCAGGCTGATGAAACGCGCATTATAGTGGAATGACCTTTTTTGAATGGGCTCTCTGGCCTCCAATAATGCTGACCTTGCTAACGTTGATCTCTCTTGTATGCCCTGTGCAATGTAACCTGTATGCCTCTGTCTAAATCTTTTATTTTGTGTATCCTTGCTTACTATGATCTGCCGGTACTGCTTGTAAACTTGTAAACAGAGGTTTTCATTATACTTTGGTGCACGTGACAATAAATCAATCATTCAGTCAATGAAACCTATGCCCTCTAGTTTTTGGAATCCGCTAACCTGGGGAAAAGACCTTGGCTATTCACCCTATCCTATCTATGCTGCTCATGATTACATGTAAATTCTAAAAGTGGCCTAACCAATGTCCTCCCAACTCCGATATTCAATGCACTTACTAATAAAGGCTGCCTAGACTGTGCTGTGTATCTGGAACTCTACTTTCAAGAAAGTATTAAGCTGAAGTCCAAGGTCTCTTTGTTCAGCAACACTTTCCAGGACCTTGGCATTAAGTCCTGCCCTGATTTGTCTTTCCAAAATGCAGTACCCCACATTTATTGAAAGGAAACTCCATCTGCCCATTGTACTCTGAGGTAATGTTCTTGGCTGTCCATTGCACGATTGATTTTGATGTCTTCAGCAAGCTTACTAACCTCCTATCTTAATATCCAAATCATTTATAAATGACGAAAAACAGTGGACCCAGCATTGATCCTTATGCCACATTGCTGGTCACGGGCCTCCAGTCTGTGAAGCAACCCTCTACCAGCATCCTCTGTCTCCTACTTTGGAGCCAATTCTGTATCGACATTGCCCGTTCTCCCTGTATTCCATGTGTTCTTTTGCTGGATATGATGATTGCTGGCTTGGCCATATTTAGTGCCATCCATAATTGTCGTTAAGCAGTTGGCATTGCCCATCTCTGAAACCTTTTTCAGACAAACAACCCTCTGATTTTCTGACCACTTGCACACTCCTGATTTTCAAAACTGTGCTATTATTGACCAAACTCTCAATAGTTTTGATCATTAAGCTCTGTGTCTCATCTCTTGTTCTCCCTTTCTTGCTCTCTCTTCCCTTCTCATTCTCATATGTTCATTTTTAGTCTGATGTACATTTTTTGTCTAGTCATACTCCTGTGAAGCACTTTGAAAGATTTGACGAAATTAAAAGAGCTATATAAGTGCAAATTATTACTATTTAAAAGCAGCTAAATTAATCCTGTTTAGAAATAATTAACACAATTAATGAAAATGTGTCAGTTTGAAGTTTGCCTGATGATTTGTGATTAATGTGAGATACACCTTGTGTCATAATTAATTGGAAAATATCATTATTTCTAAAATAAGGCATGTGTCCTAGATCTATTAGATTGCAGACATTCTTCCACGTTTCAATGGAAAATGATACAGATCTTTCTAATATTAGTAAATGAACACTAAAAACCTGTCCATTACTTTCAGGGATACTTTTAACTTGGAACCTTGACCCTAGTCTATCTACAACTAAAATGATCATTCTTGCCTTTGTTTGCTCAAGACCTGAATTTTCCAGTTTGCTGTTAGCTGGCCTCACATTTGTTTGGCTTACATTGCTTTGTAATCATTTCATCCAAACTTCTGCTGCCTATGTCCTATCTTGTCCCACATTTGTTCACCCATCAACTCTCTGCTGGTTGATTTATTGCTTCCTGGTCCGGCAATTTCAAAATTCTCAACCTTGTTTTCAAAACTCTGTTGAGCTTTGCACACCATTCTTATGAAGTTCTTTGAATATTTTGCTGCATTAAAGATGCTATATAAATGCAGTTTGTTGTTGATGAATCAGAGACCAGTGTAAATACCATTGTAGGAGAAAGTGAGAACTGCAGATGCTGGAGACCAGAGTTGAAAAATGTGCTGGAAAAACACAGCAGGCCAGGCAGTATCCGAGGAGCAGGAGAATCGACATTTCGGGCATAAGCCCTTCTTCAGGGCTTTTCCCTGTCTACCATTGTAGACAGGAATATCATTGGCAAGGCTAGCTTGAGTTGTGTTTGCCCAGTTACTCTGAACTGGTGTGCCTTCCAGAGGCACTTTAGTCCCTGTGATAAAAGTAGAGCCTCAATATTATTGAGTAGGAAAATCGAGGTTAACCAACAAGAATTTTCTTTCTTGCCAGAGGTGACTCCCAGCTGTTGGAGTTATTTTTTTCCTTGATTCTCCTTATCCTATGAAGTCACAGTAGTGTAGTTAACTGCCTTGATGCGGGCAGTTATATCCATTTCATGTCTGGAATTTAGCTCCTGTGTACATGTTTAAATTGTAATGAAGTTTGAAACTGGTTCTGATGAAACCCATCGATAATAAAATTTTTGTTATTTTGTTCATGTGATGTGAGCATTGTTGATAAGCATTTATTGCCTGTTCTTGAGAAGGCGGTGGTAAACAGTCTTTTGGAGGATATGTATATGCTTGATAAAATTCATACCGTTGTTGTATTGATGATTGGAAGTAAACTAAAAGAGCATAAGTTGATTAGTAACTAAAACACATCCCTCCCTCATGCACTCAATGCTTTCCTCGCTATGAGCAGAATGCCAATCGCATAGTGTCGCCTGCCCTGACGGTGCAGGATGCACCTGTCCCCTCGGCCACTGCTACAGATGTCAGATCGATCTCTTTGAGAGTAAATCAGAGAAAAATGATTGAGCCGGACAGAGCCTGCAGATCCTGTGCAGGCCAGCTAGCGGAAGAATTCGCTGATATCTTTAACCTCTCCTTGCTACAATCTGAAGTCCCCATCTGCGTAAGAAGACCACCACCACCCCAGTAGCAAAGAAAATACACACTATGTGCCTCAATGACTACTGTCCAATGGCTTGGACTTCCATAAGCATGAAGTGCTTTAACAGATTAATCTTGGCCCACATCAACTCTAACCTCCCAGCCCGCCTCGGTCCCCTGAAACAGGTCTACAGGGGATGCCATTTCCCTAGCCCTACACTCATCCTTGGAACAAGGACACCCTATGTCATGCTCCTGCTCATGGACTGCAGCTCTGCCTTCAATGCCGTATTTCCTTCAAGATTAATCACCAAACTCGAAGACCTAAGTCTCTAGTCTGCTCTCTGCAACTAGATCCTCAGCTTCCTGACCCGCAAACTGCGATCAGTGAAGATAGACAACAGCACCACCTCCACGATAATCCTCAACACCGCAAGGATGCGTATTCAGCCCCCTACTGTACTCCCTGTATACTCATGACTGTGTAGCTGAAATTCAAACAAATCCCATCTGTACGTTTGCTGATGACACCACCATTGAAGGCCGGATATCAAAAAGAATACAGGAAGGAGATAGAGTGCTTGGTGTCATAGCATAATGATAACAATTTCTCTTTCAGTGTCAGCCAAACAAAAGATCTGATAATTGACTTCAGAAGGAAAGGAGGAAAGCACACTCCCATCGACTTCAATGGAGCTGAGATGGAGAGAGTCAACAGTGTCAATTTCCTAGGAGTGACAATAACCAACAATTTGTCCTGAATCTCCCACATAGATGCAACAGCCACAAATGCACAACAACGCCTGTTCCTCAGGAGGCTTAAGGAATTGGGCATGTCCATAATAACCCTCATCAACTTTAACAGATGCACCATAGAATGGCTTGGTATGGCAACTGCTCTGCCCAGGATTGTAAGAAATTACAGAAAGTAGTTTGCACAGCACAGACCATTGCAGAAGCTAATCTTCCATGGACTCCAACTATGCTTCTTGTTGCCACAAAAAGGCTGCCAACATCACTAAAGACCCTTCTCAGCCCGATAATACTGTCTTCCAATCTCTTCCATCAGGCTGAAGGCACAGAAACTTGCACACACATATTAACAGGTTCAAGAACAGCTTCTTCCGTTCTGTTATTAGACTACTGAATGAACCTCTCTAATTTCAAATCAAAATATTGACTTGCTTTTGTGCACCCCTTCTGCAGTTGTAACCTTGTATACCCCGCTCTGTTTAAGGACCCTGTGATTTGAATGACCTTGTTTGCTCTGATGTTTATATTGCTCGCAAGGCAAAATTTTTCATTGTACCTAGGTCCATGTGATAACAATAAATCAAATCAAACCAAAACTACACCATGATGCCATTTAGACCCTTATTTAACAGACATGACTGATTTTTGATCTAACCCAGGAACCTTTGTTTACATTGTTTAGTTTCCATTCCAAAGAGATTAGCAATCTTGGATTTAAAATGAAGAATTAATTAACCATTTATTTGTTGTTTTGTGGAAAAGTGTTCAAAAGGTTGACCATCCTTTGTAGAATTGTTTGTTAACCTCACTTCTAAAAGATACGCCTCTTAATTTTGTCTCTATCTGCTCATTCTAAATTCCCTGCATTTTCTGTTTATCATGAACAGCTGACATTTTTTTACAGTGGGATTGCTTCAAGATTGCACATTTGAAAGAGCTCATGCTTCTACATGTTCTGTTTGTTCCACATGCAGCACATTTCCTACTGTGCTTTGGATGCACGCTTGAAAAGGTGGCATCGTCCATAACCAATCAAAAAGCTCCTTTGTCTCCACAGTACCTGTTCCACTGAATCCGTTGAAAACATTGATCAAGTAACCTCTTAAATTCTAAAGAGTCTGACCCTAGCTTCTATGTGTTTTAGCATGTTTCTGGTGGAATGGGAGTGGAAATAAGAAACTACAGGTGCAGGAAATTTGAAAAATAAATTCTGTTAACATGAAAATATAGAAAATAGGTACATGAGTAGGCCATTTGGATCTTTGAGCCTACATGACCATGCAATATGATTATGGTTGATCATGAAATTTCAGTATCCGATGCCTGCTTTCTCTCCATACCCTTGATTCCTTTAGCTGCAACAGCCATGTTCAGCTCCCTCTTGAATATATTTAATGAATTGGCCCCAACAGCTTTCTGTAGGAGAGAATTGCACAAGTTTACAATTCTGAGTGAAGAAATTCTTCCTCCTCTCAGTCCTGAATGGCTTACCCCTTATTCTTAAATTGTGACTTCTCGTCCTGGACTTCTTCAACATCAAGAATATTCTTCCTGTATCTATTCTGTCCAGTCCCATCAGGATTTCATATGTTTCTATGAGATTCACCCCTTACTCTTCTAAATTCCAGCAAGTACAAGCCCAGTCGTTCCAGTCTTTCCTCATATGTCAGTCCTTCCATCTGAGGAATAAAAGATCATTGGCCTAACATGTTAACTTTGTTACACTGTCTGCAGACATCACCTGACCTATTAAGTATCACCTGACCTACTGAGTATTTTCAACATTTACTGTTTTTATTCCTAGCTTTTAAAATCCCTTCTCACAAATTAACCCTTGGAATTTGGATATCATCCTGATTAAGGTACATTGTATATTCCGTCCAAGGCCAGTATATCCTTCCTAAATGCTTCAAAATGAATTCAGTAATCAAAATGTGGACTTGTTTTGTCACTTTGTATTCTTACCCTTTAGATACAAAGTGGGGTTGGAATTGTCCTCATTTCTGTGAGCCACATACATGTCTGTAATTTTCCACATTATTGGGTAGATGCCAGTGTTGCAGCTGTACTTGAACAGCTTGGATAGAGGGGGTCTGTGTGGCAGCATTACAACCAGAATGTTGCGAGGGCCTGTGACCAATGTCCTCACCCCTTTCTAAATGTTGTGTGGAATGCATCGAATGACCTGAGGGCTGTTCTGTGTAACGATATGAACCTTTGGAGAGGAGTAAGAAGTTTACCCAGATTTATTAAGCTAAATGATATAAGCTGTGGTGTGTGATGAAAAGGTATTCTTCAAAGAACTTTTAAAAGTCACATAGATATACTGTCCTTTCAAAAGGAGTACATTAGAAAACTTAAAGTAGATCAAGAAAATCCAATATATCCAATAATAAGAAGAAATTGTTCATCTAACCTCCTTTTTATATACTTTACTTTATCCTTCTTTAACTATCTGGGGCCATGGTTAAAGACAAAATTACAGAATGATGATAAAACCACCAGCTGTGGAAATTGCCATGCAGCATGCTTCCTGTAATATAAATGTAGCATTTTTTTCTGTCTGTGCCTTAGAAAGAGCTTTACTTCCAATAGCCTAAAGGCGTGAATGCAAGTTCACCTGTGACATTTGCATTTGATAAGGTTATCTGGATAAAGTTAAATGACTTTAAATGTAGTCAGAGCACTGGAACCAAAGAATAAGAATGAGGATGTAAGTGGAAGCGTTGGAGGGGAGAACCCTGCTTGAAAGTTATTTAATAACACCGAGTTAATTATAAATTTATTATTTCCCTTGAGCAAAATCCCAAAGGTTAAATGTCATCTTCTGTTGTATTTTCTGTAAGTACTATTCATCTGTAAAGTGGCCATAATTGACTTGAAACTGGTACATAAGGTCACAAATAATGAGCATATAGATGGGTGATGAGTACAACTAAAACAGAATTGGAAAACAATATGCAAGTTGACCAAAGACAAAATCAATGCACAGTTATCTGCTTCCAACTGATATTCTTTATTTTTTGGAGATCCTAGCAGATGTCTCCTTCCCAGTTTGTATGCTTTGCACAATGTTCCATCTCTGTTCCTTTATTCATTTCAAACTTGCATCTTGTTCTTAAAGCACTAGTTATTAGTAATAGACTTTAATAAATTACAAAACATGGCCAGGAATATTTTTGGTTCAAAATCAAATCACATTCTGTGACATGATTTATCAAAGGCAGTGACGGTCCTTGATAGGACAGAAGATTTGCTAGAAAAGCTCCACGACTGAGAGATTTCAGTTAAAGGATTAGTTTGAAAAAGATGTAGCAAAGAAGATTGAGATTGGATTTAATAGAGCTACACAGATCATCACAAGATCGGACAAGGTAGACAAAAAAAATCTGTTCCATTAGCTGATGATACAAAGATGACAGGACACAGCTTTAAGGTTTTGGACAAAAGCTGCAGGGATGATCTGAGGTGGAATTTTATACATAGCAAAAAACAAGAACTCATTGTTTACAAGACTGCTGGAATCAGCGATGATTAATGATTTCAGAAGGAAATTGTCTGGGCATTTGAGAGAAATTAACTTGCAGTGCTGCAAAGATAGAACAAACAAAGGAGACCAGTTGGTTTGCTGTATCGGGAGTCGCCATGGACTCAATCAACTGAATAATCTTGTACACTATTATGGCTCTGAAAATGGAGATACAAAGCATACAAATTGGGAAGGAGACATCTGCTAGGATGCCCAGAGGTTGGTCTCTGAGGTACAAATAAAAGTTCTAATAACACTAGCTCAAAGTAGAGTTGTGAAACTGTCTTTGGTATTTTGGCAAATGTTTATCCCTTTAACAGCATCTAGAAATGCACTTTCTTCCTTACAACAGTAACTGCACTTCAAAAAGGTTATTTCCTTGTCTTTAATGTGCTTTAGTTTTTCCTGAACATGCGGAAGATCATATATGAATACAAAACTTTCAAAATGTCATAATTTAAAAATCCCAACGCTCCTGTGGGAATAATTGTACCATTTCATTTTTTTTATTGCTGCTACTGCCATATAGAATTTATGCTAAGTGGACTCTACATTTAATGTCCTTTCTATTGTAGAGCTCCCAAAGCTGTGGACAATACCCTAGCTATAGTTGAACCAACGGTTTGTGTAAATTTCAGTACCACAAGAACTTTGCTGTTGTACTCTGCATCCCTATTGATAAAAAAAAAATTTCTGGTGACCTTTCTATGAAAATTTTATTTGTCTACATTGGCACTTTGAGAGAATTAAGTTTTATACATGGAAATGCCAACCCTGTCCCAATCTCTCCTACTGATACTGAGCTTCACACATTCAACTGAGCATTACGAGTTGTACTTATCATCTTCTGCTTCATAATCAAAGACCAGTCCTTCCAAACTCTAGTTTTGTTGTTTGAAGGTCTCTGTTGAGATTACTTTTTCAGTTTAATTTCATTCAAAAGCCTCTTTTTTTTTAAAAAACGCCAAACTAACTTTATCTATGCCTGAGTTCACCTCTCTGTTGGGTAAAATGTCCTGTGTAAGTTCATCTTGTGAAATTGGCTGTTTTTCACATTATTGGTCCACTTTTTCTCTTTTCAATTACCTGCTGACATGTCCGTCAAATTATTATGTAGAAGTTAATGCAACCACACCCAAATTCTGAATTTCAGTTATTAAAAGTAGCATCATAACTTGCTTCTCAATGTGTTTGAAATTATTTATTGAGTTTAATTATTGTCTCAACAAAGTGTTGTCTTCATTTAACATTCCTTTGTTTAATGTTATTTCATTGTAATGTAATTTGCTGACATTTTTGTTTCACATCTTTTGGTTTAACATTGTTTGAATGCTTTGTTGACAACCATTGTCAACATACCATATATATTTGTGTATAGGTCGACCATAGTCGATCCCTTGTTTTTGGCCAAAAAATCTGGTATTTTTCATATACCTCATGTGTAAGTTGACCCTAGTTTTCCAAGGATTTCTTCCTGACCCTATATGCAGCCTTAAAGGGCATGATTGCACATTTTTAATTCAAATACACATTTTTGATTCAATACCTTTGTCATCACCTGTTACGCGCACCAGTATATGTTTGCGCCATGTGATTTTCAAATTGTTAAATTGAATGTTGATAGTATATACCTACAGGCACTTACACACACACAGTGCGTGTATTATGTAATATTTACATACTATATTTGACTTGTGTATGCAAATATCTACGGATCTTTATAGCAGCCCTCGACAACAGCCGTCTTCCCGCTGTTGCGTCAGTTTCTTAGAAGTTAGTGTCACGTATAGTTGTCCTTGAATTTGCTGTAAAACTACCCAAATGTTTCTGACAAAATGGCATCATGAAAAAACAAGTATACAATACAGTTTAAACTAAAAGTTATTGAAGTCACAGAGAAGAACAACAATAGCATAGCAGCAAGAGAGTTCTGTGTTTCTGAAAAACTTGTCCGAGATTGTGGGGAAAAAAGCCACACAATTAAAGGCTATGCCAAAACCGAAGAATGCTAAACAAGGAAAGCTGAACAAGTGGCTACAACTAGAAGAAAGGATTGCTGACTGGGTAATTCAGAGTCGTCAGAACGGAAGCATAGTGTCTTGACAATGTACCAGAATACGTGCCACAAATGAAGCGATAAAAGATGATTCAGTGATTTCAAAGCCAGTGTGCTGTGGATGGTGCAGTAGGTTTATGAAAAGGTAGATTTAATGCTTAGACAGAAAACCAAGATTGTCCAACATCTACTAACAGAACTTAATCATTAATTGAATTCCATCGCTTTGTGATCAGAAATTGGAAGAAAAACTAGTACAGTCTGACATGCATCTGCAATATGGATGGAACCCCCATGAACTTTGATATGCCAGGGAACAGAGCTGTGAACCAGATTGGAGCAAAAACAGTTTTGGTTAAGACTACTGGCCATGAAAGGAGTCAAAACACTGTGGTACTTGGTTGTATGGCAGATGGAACAAAGTTAAAGTCTATGGTGATTTTTAAGCGGAAAACTTTGCCCAAATAGAAATTTACGAAAGGCATTGTTATCCTCGTCCATGAAAAAGGGTGGATGGATGAAGTTGTCAGCAAAACTTGGATTAGGGAGGTCTGGAATTTGCGAGCAGGACTTAGAAAGGAAAAAACTGAACTGGTTTGGGATATGTTCAGATCACACAGAGTGAAAAGTGTTATCAATGAACTTCGCGCTAACGATACTAACGTTGCAATGATTCCTGGAGGCCTTACGAGCGTGGTGCAGCCACTAGATTTTAACATCAATAAACCGTTTAAGGACTTAGTACGGAACAAATGGGACACTTGGATTCAAGAAGGGGAAATAAAAAGGCTTCACAAAGGGTGGCAACGTGCACATTCCATTACTTTCAACTGTATGTGAGTGGATTGTTGAGTCTTGGAAAGAGATGAAAACTGCAATTATTGTGAAAGCCTTCAAAAAGAAATGTGCAATTTCTCATGCTTTAGCTGGTACAAAGGATGGCTTTTTATGGTCAGACGGAAGTGATGACAAATCAACTGATGATCCCCTTGAGAGTGCAGATGAAGCTGATCCATACAATGATACACTTTACCCAGATGACTGAAATAAATTATTCAGTGGTGCAACTGACGAGGACAGTGAATTTGAAGGATTCTTATGGACTTTTGCATGTACTGGTAACTTCTGTTTTAAGTAGCTATCCCATAATATTTGTGGTAGATGGTGCGAAGAGTGTTTTGCTGTGAATATCAGTTTTTGACGTAGTGTTTATTGTATATTGTTAACAGTTTCATGCGGTCTTTTCTTAAAATACTATGAAACATTTTTTGTTTTTACTCCTCTGCTTTTCTTCATGAATTGTGTGTTGTACAAATACCCCCAGTAGATGGCCTGACCACCTGCTGGTATGCCTATTAGTGTTTGTACATATGTGTATACCTACATGCACTGTACGGTACTGGTAATTGGAATACGGTATGACAGTACCGCTTTACCATTGCAAGCAGAATAGAGACAGCTATTTTGTAGATAAATATTTATAGTTCTTTTTCCTTTTGTTGTTTATTATTTTATATAGAAATCTGGCTCTTGTTTGTCCATTTTTTGGCTTATGCCAAGCATGAATTTCATCCCCTTCAACGATACCTTGCATATATCATTGTGTCAACCCCCAATTTCAGCCTAAAAATGTCTTCAAAACTCGACCTATACACCAGTATATAAATCAAAGGCCTCTATTGAACTGCCTGCATTCCAAATATCCTCTCCCCTTTGTTCTGGGCTTGGGCAAGCACTTTTGCCTCAACTCTTTTTTTTTCTGTATCACCCTGGCCTTGTTTTACAGCTTTGTCTCCCTCTTATCTTGTCTCCCAATTGGCTACATCCAGGCATCACTTCCTGCTCTCTTGCTCTCACCTGGGTCTTGCTATCCACCACCACCATATTCTAGACATTGACATGAAATCTCTAGGTAGGAACAGTCTTCCCTTCACTGCTACTTCTACTGCTGGGCTTTTGATTCTCTTCTTAATATGAACTGAGGCCCTGGGGGCTATTTAATTGCGGTTGGCAGTCAGTGTCGGTAGCCCTGAACATTTAGCTGCATTGACTGACTTCTGCCATTAGGTGGTCTCTTGTGACTCTTAACAGTCTTACAGAATGTAATTTCATTTTATATTTTTAAATGCGTTTTGTTTCAGTTACTTCATTTAACAATGTAGGAACTCAGCGATTTTAAAGTATAAGTGGTGGTTTATTTAAATTTAGATGGTACAGACTTAATTTGGTAATTTTTTTAAATCTCAGGAATGTATCTATTTGAATATCTATTTACATGTTGTAACTACATCTCTATTGACCAACCCTAATCTACTTCAGCTTGTTCTCCTTTCATGCCCTCATAATTGCCCTTATTTAAGGTTACAATATTAGTTTTGGACCCACTCTTTTCTCCCTCAAGCTGAGTGTTAAATTCAATATGTTATGATCACTGCTGTCTAAAAGTGCTTTCATTGTGTGGTCTTTCATTCACCCCATCTCATTGTACAATTCCCGATCTAATGTAACCTGCTGTCTGTTTGGATCCAGATACACTGTTTTAAGAAGCTATCCTGAAATCATCCTATGAACTCTCATTTAAGTTATGTGTACCAATCTGATTTTTCGAGTTTATATGTAGAATAAAAGTCCCCTATCATATAGTTTTTCTGGAGAGTTCCTATTATTATTTCTTTTATATGCCATCTTACTGTATGGGCTGAAAAATGTGTTGCTGGAAAAGCGCAGCAGGTCAGACAGCATCAAAGGAGCAGGAGAATCGACGTTTCAGGCATAAGCCCTTCTTCAGGAATCTTCAGGCTTATGCCCAAAATGTCGATTCTCCTGCTCCTTTGATGCTGCCTGACCTGCTGTGCTTTTCCAGCAACACATTTTTCAGCTCTAATCTCCAGCATCTGCAGTCCTCACTTTCCCCATCTTACTGTATGGTAACAGTTAAGGAGACTGTGCATCATTGCCAAGAACTGGCAATGTCCTTTCTTACCTCGAGTATTCCTTGTCTATTGTTCTCATATCATTAGTTATCAGCCCCATTTTATTTCCTCGCTTTCCTTCCTTCCTGAATGTGTCTTTACACTTAAATACTCAAGTCATAATCCTTGTCAGTCTGAGGCATTTCTCTGTAATGACTATCAGATTGTATGTATATATTTATTTGTTATCAATTCATCTGTTTAGTTTCAAATATGACATTCAAATACAGAGCCATCAGTATTGCCTTTTTGTAACCTGTAACCTTATCTGTTGATTTACTGTTAGAATTGTACTGTCTATTCCTTCTTATCATGCTGGCTACTCTTTGATTCACAATATCTTGACAAATTTAATCATTATCACACTTTTTAGCTTTAAGTCATCTCTGTTTTCCAAGTTATCTGGTTCACTAGAACACTGGACCAGCAAGGTTCAGGTATCGATTGACTCCATGGTAAAGATGTCACTTACCCCAGTACCAGTGCCAATACCCCACGAATCAGAGCCAAATCACTCCACACCAGTCTTATTTGCACTTGGTAATAGTCCCACGATTATTATCTTTTGAAATTGTCCTTTTTGCTTTATTCCTGATGAAGGGCTTTTGCCCGAAACGTCGATTTCGCTGCTCGTTGGATGCTGCCTGAACTGCTGTGCTCTTCCAGCACCACTAATCCAGTATTTGCTTTCCAGCATCTGCAGTCATTGTTTTTACCTCATTGATTTTAACCCGACTGCGAATCCTCTTGCAAGGATGCCTGCCTTGAAGAAGTTTTCCTCCTCTCTCTACAAGAATCTCAGGGAGTCCCACTCCCATTGCAACTCCCAGGTCATTTCCTCTGCTCTGAAGCTCTTCAACCATGTCGTGAAACAAACTCGCTACCACAGCCACTTTTTATTATGGTGCCTAGTTACTCAAACTATTCAGAGCATCAATCCTTGACTTGCCTATGTCTCTTGTATCTATGTGGAGCACACGTGATGTATCCTTGACACCCACTAAATTAGTTTTAAATCCTGAGCAAATGTCCTGAACCCTGATGCTGAGCTGGCAGCACAATCATCTAGGCTCTTGCTGTTTACTGCAGTGTCAATCCTCTCACTACATTGACCTCTACTACAATTATTCTACTTTTTGATCCCCTCAATTGAATAGCTGCTTGCAGCATGGTGCCATTGTCATTAGCTCATCCACCCTGCTACCCCACTGTTATCCAACCAAGCTGTAAGAACTTCAGATTTGGAATTTAAATGTTAAGTGTTACGCACTTTCTTTTTGTGCAAAGCCAATGTGTAATTTTTCAGCAAACTTGCCATGGTACAAATCAGAACAATTACCTTTGACTTCTGTCAATTAAATAATCTAGTATTTTCCAAACTCTCAAATGTTTTCTTCAGTAGCTAATTCTGCTAAATTGTTAATGTGTTTCAGGAGTCACATTATTGAAGAAAAGAGCTTTGTGCCTTGTGAAGAAATGTTGTTTGGCCGAATGTCTTTTAAAGGTTTTAATCCAGAGATAGAGGTATGTTCTTTCTAGGAAATCTGCATTTATGTCTTGTTCGCCATTGGCTTTTTGGTGAAGGAATTTATCAGCACTTCCATCCAACTGAACACAATGAACTTCTATAAATTACATGTTTTAATGTTATAAAGTTGTGGGGATTGTTATGAAACACACATTGCTGAATGTAATGTGCTGGAATTATTTAAAGTCAACATTTAAAATTTTGTCCTGCTGCATCAAATTGTTCAGAGAGAACTGGAGGGCTTGTTAGAGAAGGATGATTCCTCAATCTTGTTGGAACTATTTTATTTGGAAACATTCATACCCTTTGTGTAGAGTAGATTAGGCAATTAAAATCAGCAAGTGCAACTCTATGCACAAATATTTTGTATTATATTGAATTTTTGTATAATTCGCTATTACTTTGGGATGATTTGGGAATAGAGAGACAAGTTGGATGCAGAAAATGATTCGTGAAATGGTCGAACTGTATCTAAGATGAGTTATGCAGGGAACATTGAACTTCGAGGATGACGAGATTTTTGGGGGGGCAGGGCATCAAAGACTAACATTTATGCCTTGCTAAACCTACAAAAACTATTGATTGGAATGTAATTAGAACATGAAGTATGAAACTTAGGATGCAGATATAACATTGTTTTGAGCATCGTATTTTTAAAATCATCCAGGACTAGGGAGTATTGCTAAAGATACGTTTAGATGAAGTTAGAGGCTATAATTGTGTGAAGAGACAAAATAGGTTGTGAATCTGAAAGTGATGATTGAAATTATGATAGATTTGATTAGGTTAATTGGTAAAACAGTATTTCTCCATTAGCGAATGAAACAGCATTAGAGCATAAAAAATGATCACGGCAATGAATGAAAGGAGACCTTTTTTAACAAAAATATTAGGATGCAATATGTACAATAGCAATGATGTTGTAAGCTGAATCCATAATAATTTGAAAGTAACAAGGATATGCATATAACGATAAGTTTTGATGGTAATTTGGTGAGGACAGGACATTTAGACTAATTAACTCATTCAAAGAATCGGCACGCATATTAGATTAGATTCCCTACAGGATGGAAATAGGCTCTTCGGCCCAACAAGTCAACCCCAACCCTCTGAAGAGTAACCTACTCAGACCCATTCCCCTACCGTATATTTACCCCTGACTAATGCACCTAACATGATGGGCAATTTAGCGTGGCCAATTCACCTGACCTGTACATCTTTGGATTGTGGGAGGAAACCGAAGCATCTAGAGGAAATCCACACAGCCACATGGAGAATGTGCAAACTGCACACAGACAGTTGCCCAAGGTGGGAATCGAACCCGGGTCCCTAGCGTTGAGGCAGCAGTGCTAACCACTGAGCCACCGTGCCGCACGTGATGGTCTGAATGGCCTCCTGTGCTAACCAGGAGACCTGGATCATTTTTGAGTGAACACATATACGGCTAAGAATTTGGAATGGAAGGAGATTTTTTTTTGAACAAAGGGTAGTATGTTTTTGTTAGAAGTAGCACCAGGTACATTTGGTAGGTTAACAAGGGAAGATGTTCTGTGAAGGGGTATCTTGTCAGTAAGCAGTGGTTTGAAGCTAATGAGTCCTGCAGAATGGCAAGACTTAAGGCAGTCTGAAGAAGTTGACATCCAAGGTCTCCTTATTTCAGAAAGGATGTGCTGGTACTGGAGGGGTCTGGAGGAGGTTTACTAGGTTGATTCCAGAGTTGAGAAGGTTGGCTTTTGCGGAAAATTGAGTAGACTGGGACTATGTTCATTGGAAGTTAATAGAATGAGGGGGGATTCTTATCAAAACATAAAATTATGAAGGGAATAGATATAGAACTAGGGAGCATAGCTTCAAAATAAGGGGGAAAAGATTTAGAACTGACTTGCGGAGAAACTTTTTCATCCAAATGGAATTCCCTGCCTGGTTGTTTGAGACTACCTCATACTTTTAAGGCAAAGATATATCAGATTTTTGAACAGTTGAAGGAATTAAGGATTATGGTGAGTGGGTGGGTAAGTGGAGCTGACTCCACAAAAATATCAGCCATAATCTTATTTAATATTGGAACAGGCTCGATGGGCCAGATAGCCTACTCCTGTTCCTACTTCTTATTTTCTTATATTCTAAGGTGAAAATCTGAAATTATTGCAGATGATTTTGCTGCAAGTTGAAATCACTATGGCTCACTTGTTGAAAAAGGGATCTATGATTTAAGCAGTGAGGATAAAATACTGGAAAAGGGAGATATTAATCAACAGCGTCTTTTCGATTAAAAGAAGTGTTTTAAACACAAATTTTTGCCAAACTCTTTTTTTTGACTAATGTTGTATTTATTTATAAATCTGGACTTTTATATTAAGTGACAAAAATGGAAGATTTGTAGCTGTGATAAAATGTAGAACCCAATATAAACAGAAGCCATACTGCAGAGGTAATCAACTGGACATCCAGAGGTCAGGTATTGAGGTCCCAACATGGCCACTTTTGAAGCTTAGATTGAATTCAATAAACCTAGTAATGCAAGATCCAGCTGCTGTTCATTTTAAAAACACAGCTGGTTCACTCCTGTCTTCCAGAATGCCCCATCTGGTCAACGTGACTTCAGTTTTTGTAGATTATTGTTAATGCCATCTGAAGGGCACTTTGGGCAATTTTGATTATTTACAAAATGTTAACAGTGCTGCATGTTCCTAAGATCAAACGTTAAAAGTCCTATTATTTTTAATGTCTTATATGTGCCAGCGAATTAGAAATCTTAACAGCTAAGTGTCTCACTATTAGTTTTACATTTGGAAAGTGAATCATAGCACAAATTTATGAAACATTTTTCATACAATCTAATGTCATCACATTCAGCATCACATTCACACACAATATCAACTTCGTAGAGCTAACAGATAAAAATTGCATTTATTCCAGAAACTAGTTGCACAGATGTATTCCCAGAATGAAAATGATGAGTCTGATGAAGATGTTAAGATGGAGGTAGATGTTTCCGATGTAGAAATGGCTAGGAGGTAAGCTGTTGTATCTCAAAGGAATGTGATTCTACATATTAGCTGCATTTATCTGTTTGACTCAGAATATAACAGATATTTAATACATTGAAGTTAAAAACGCAGTGCATATTTTAAGGTAAAATGTGAGCGTTGTGATCACAGCAGCTTTTGTGGTGTTGCAGTGTATCATTTTAAAAGTGGCCTTTTTCTATGATAATCATAAACCATGAAAATAATGCTCAAGTTTAAACAAAACAGGATTGGTGAATAATCAAATACAACTAGAATAAGTGATCTCAACTTCAAAGAAAAGATGACCATGAATAGATTTTTTGGTGCAATCATTCTGATATTAAATAGTACCACTATAGAAAATAATTGGATGCTGTGAGATAAGTAATACAACTCAGGAACAGGCCCTTCAGCCCACCATTATCTATTCCAACCAACAAATGCCACAAAACATTGAATTAGCAATCCCTAAGATGCTTTCTTCAGTCTCTTTTTTAAAAAAAAATCATGAGGAACAGATTGGTTATTTCTGTATAGTCATTTCTTCATGATGCTTGAACAGCTTTACTACTTTAACAGCTACAATCAAAACTATTAAAGATGAAAGTTTTTTAAAGTTTAGATAATTGTGATAGAGCACTATATGGTTTTAACTCTTGTAATGGCAACACATTCCACTACTATCATCAGATGTCTGTAGTGACACAAAATATCATTATACAATACTTATTTATAGAATAACTACCTTAGAATGTTAATCATACTGCACATAATAATTGAGTCACGAATGCAACATAGTTGTTAATAAATGCCTTAACCTTCATTCGAATATTTTTATTGTACTTGTGAGCTTTTGAAATCCCTGAGTACGACAACACTAAGATATTGAGAGGTTATTAGCCACCTATCCAATAATTTTTATTTTTGAAAGACAGCTGTTTGATCACTCCTTTCACTCGAAGACTCCTGAGTTTCAGAAGCTTGTCTAACAAAGTATGATGCACAGCAACAAATGGTTATTGCACAAGTGTGAAAGTTGCATTATCTATGATGCTAATTTTTTCATAATTTTATGAATCAAGTATATTGCAGCTGTTTCAGTTTTGCTAAGGCAAGCCATATAAGGCTGGCTTCTCAGCTACTGCTGCTATATTGGTTGTTGAAAAGAAATCTGCTTTTACCCAGACCAAACTCCATTTCACAACTGGCTATGGTATTTTTGTGAAGTTGGCACTTTGTGCTAAATAATTTTAGTTTTCTGCTTGCTTTCTGTGGTGTCTGACTGCACTTTGCCATTCTCCCCTGAGTTGGGTTGGTACAGTTTTCACATGCTGCACCTCCAATGCATCACCTACCCTGCCTTCTCTATTGTATTTTCTTTAAATAATTAAAGTTTCAAGTTTTGAAATATTGCCCAGTGATTGTTTATAATTATGGAGATGGCATTATGCAAGTTAACCTTTGAAGCCTTGATAAACCACGGGTCGACTTATACAAAGTATAAAAGTAAACTGCTGGTATGATTTTGGGATGATCACTACTTTGAAATGTCACCTGTGAAGAATGTCTGTGTTATTAACAATTGTGCATATTCACTTATATGTTTATATTGCTTGATCCCTTGATCAATTATAAGGCATAAAACAGGGTAGGAAATTGAGGCTAACAACTAATTCAAGTGTAATGTGACTGAAAAGTGGGCTGATTTCCATACCAAGTATATACAGGCATAGAGTTATAAAGCATGGAAACAGACCCTTCAGGTTCAACTCATCCATGCCGACCAGATATCCTAAACTGATGTATTCCCAGTTGTCAGCATTTGACCCATATTTCTGTTAAACCCTTTCTCTTCGTGTACCCACCCACTTGCCTTTTAAATGTTGTAATTGTACCCACCTTCTCTGATAGCTCATTTTCATACATTCACCACCCTCTGCATGAAAGTGTTGCCCCTTAGGTCCCTTTTAAATCTTTCCCCTGTCACCTTAAACCTGCATCTGCTAGTTTTGGAACCCCCCCCCCACCCTGGAATAAAGACCTTGGTTATTCACTCTATCTATCTCCCTTATTATTTGATCAATTCTATAAGGTCACCCTCTGATGCTCCTGGGAATACAATCCCAACCTATTCAGCCCCTCCTTATAGCTGAAACCCTCCAATCCTGGCAGTATACTTTGAAATGCAAAAGTATGATTTTTGGAGAGGACAAATGTGGTTATTATATTCATCAGGTCCACTTGTATGTCGCAATTTACAGTAAGTAGTTTGGTTAAAATGTAAATTTAATGTTGTACTTATATTTCCCTTATCTTCATTTAAGCCACTGCCCTTAGCCTATTTCCCACATTACAACAGTGACTGCACTTCAAAAGTACTCCATTACTTTGAATGCCCTGTGCTCCTGAAAAATGCCATCTAAGTGCAAGGCTTTCCAAATTGATTTTACGTAATCTAAAAATCCATTCATCACTGATTCTCAACTTTAACTTAGTCAAAGCTTTCCATTCTGACCTGTTTGTAATCACAACAGCTCTGCAACTTGAACCTTCCCTGTTGATTTATTGCATATGTTGATTACCAGTTAAGACTTGATTCCATTCTATTTTTTCTCTTTAGCTGTCCCACTTTCTTCCTTACTGTAGTTTAGTCATATTAGCTTTTCTTTCTCCCGTCTACCCATGCTTTACCCATGCTGTTCCTGAAAACAGCTTGTTATTAATCCATTCCCTCCATGATCTTGACCCATCTCATGATTTGGTCCTCCTTGAACACGCTCATAGCTACCCTTGTCACTGTCAATGTTATATCAAATACCTTTTGTTTGTTTCTTAAGCCAAGCACAGTACTCCAACCTTATCAACCATTTTGTCTTGTGCACTTGTTGGGCACTAACCCACCACCCACCTACAAGCTGCAACCTTCTTGGGGATGATCACATTGTTATTTAGACTTTGAAAACATAGTTTAGATGTGGAAACACTTGCCCTTTACTGAAGCTTTACCATCCACCTAAGTTTGAATCATCAATTCTGTCGAGTCATTTGTGCAGTCTTTATTCACAAGTTGTACTTTGGCCTCTCATACTGTGTTTCCTTTAGATTTTCACCTTGATCCAAACTCCTTGAAAATATTGATTTTCCTCTCGTCATCTTCTGTCTTATCCTATATTTTTCACTGAGAGATCCTCTCACCTTTCATTGTTTTGACCATCGTCTGGGACACTTTTGATTGTTGATTATTCAAACTCCCTCGACTCAACATGTATTCCTTTTAATAATTGCTGTAGTCTTTCTTAACATCTCCCTCCATAAACCCTCTTATCAATAGTTGGTAATATTGTGAAGTATTCGTTTTACATATTGAATAATGTGCAACAGTTAACATGACAAACTGTATTCAGTGAAGCATTATTAAACCTTGTCTTCTTCAGATATGAAAGCTTAGTGGGAACCATAAAAAGGAAGTTTACCAAAAAGAGAGATCGATCAGCTATTCAATCTGAAGAAACAGAAGCTAGCACCAGAGGTGGTAAATGCAAGAAGACATTCATTAAGCCTCAGGAATAAATAACACAAGTGTGTCTTTAAATATTTTTCTTCGTAAGGCAATGAACTTCCTATCTGAAACTGTGCAGCAACTGGATGTTTATTGTAATTATGGAAATGTGATCTTTTGCATACTAAAATTAGAAAGTATTACAATTTGCTGCAAAGAAAATGTTTTGTGAAGATAAACAGATTCTGCTGTTTCGTTGTATTAAACAAATACTGATCATTCTTGAATACATTTCAGCAATATGTTATATGCACAAGTAACATTCAGCTCAATTGTGCTCAAAGTTGTCTTGAAGAAAAAAGTTATCCTAGAACAGAATCATATTAAGTATATGGTGGTGCAAACTTAATATATTTATGTTTTACAGCTATAAGAACCAATATAGTAATTTTCTTCCCTTTGTTTCTTGTGCTAGTAATATATTTGTAATATCTTAATGTGCTGCAAGTATAAATATTGTCTTTGTAGTGGAGCAGATTATCTTATCCTGCACCTGTCAGGGATCTTTTTTTCCCCATGAGCATTAGGAAGCATAAAAGAATGTCAATGATTTGAATACAAAGATGTTAAGGTTTTTATGCAGCACTCTCCACACACTGACTGAATAGTTCCAAATGTTCCTGAGACTTGATGTATACAATTTGTACTCATTAGTCTGCTTTTCTGTATCAAAGGAGAGGTTGTGAATTTCCTCTAACTCTTTGCCTGACAGAGATTCATTTTTTTTTACCAGATTACAGTTTTGTTCACAGCAAATCTGTGGATATAAGCTGTTTTGAAACAGTGGCTGTATTTGCATCATTTATACAAAATGCTGGATAGTATGTAATTAATTGCCTTTTGCTTTGACTTTAATTTAGAAATTAAAGAAAATCTGATTTTATTTTTAGATATATTTTTAGCATTCAGAATTTTTAAAATCCTTTATTAGACAAAGTCTGGACACTTACTATAACTTTTATTGATTCTGAAGTTATAATGTAGATTTAGAAGAGATGTCTATGAGCTAAAAATAAAGCCAATATTATTAGATTTGAAATGAAGTTTTATCCTCGGAAACCAAAAGTCTTTTCTAAAACATTCTCATGTGTAGGAGTAATGATTTTTTTAAAAATTCCAATATATACATTTTTTTATTTCTTTTGGCAGAAGATGAATCTAATTGCAGCCCCACATAAAAGCGCAGAATAATATGGCTTGACACCTAGATTGCACAATACATTTTGATCTAATTGTATCCTTAGGTCATCAAATTAAATAATAGTCTCAGAGGTATGGAGAAGTATGTCAGTTTTGCATATTGTTACCAGCAATATCATTCTACTCTTCCAATGAACACACACAATAATAAAATGAAATTATTATCCCACTGGAACAGCAGCAAAAGAAGCATCAATTGCTAACACATGGAAAATGAATAAGTCTGTGTGCACATCAGTATTTGCGTTATATCACAGGAAGTGTGGTTTTAGAACATGTTGACCCGGGTTCAATTCCCACCTCAGGCGACTGACTGTGTGGAGTTTGCAAATTCTCCCCGTGTCTGCGTAGGTTCCTCGGGTGTTCCGGTTTCCTCCCACAGTCCAAAAATGTGGAGGGTAGGTGAATTGGCCATGCTAAATTGCCCGTAGTGTTAGGTGAAGGGGTAAATGTAAGGGAATGGGTCTGGGTGGGTTGCGCTTCGGCAGGTCGATGTGGACTTGTTGGGCTGAAGGGCCTGTTTCCACACTAAGTAATCTAATCTAAAATCTGATCAAGTAGACTCAATGAACTATGGTAACATGCAGTTGCTTGCTAAAGTTATGTTTGCATATTGGCCAAAAACGTGAGTGAAAGTCCAGTGGATGAAACCAAACCCCATTTATGGAGCCAAATCCTGGTGCCTCAAGGCCAGGTTGTCGGAAGAGGAAAGAGAGAAACTTGCTGCTTGAATTTTGAACGTAACTTTGGTATATTTAAAGGTTTTTTTTAAAAAACATTTTTCAAACTTTATTCTTTCATGGGATGTGGATGATGCTGGCAGGACCAGCAGTGGTTGCCTATCCCCGGTTTCCTGAATGATTGTCTTGTTAGATCATTTCAGAAAGCAGTTAAGAATCAAATGCTGCGTTACTGGGGTCACACGTAAGCTAGACCAGGTAGGATTTCATTCCCTACAAGATACTCCTGAGCCGAATGGGTTTTTTTGTGATGATCGTTGTCAGGTTGCCTTAGATGTAGATTTAAAACTTACTGAGATGAAATCCACCAGATGCCAGTTACGTTATCACTAGGTGGTTGTCTTTCCTGTTATATTTTTGTGTTTATCTTTTCAGCCTGTGTCAGTTGACAGCCTTCGCAACTTGGTCACTAGAAGAATTTTTACAATGACGTGAATCATTAGATTCTTTACTAGCAATTGCTTATTCTTGACTGAAATTGTTGGGGGTAAATTGAAAATTATGGATAGATGATTCAAAATTGGTTGCTTTCCCAACTTTTCTAAATTTAACCAAGTAACCACAGATAACTTGACAGAAAATGGTGACTAGAGGCCATTGAAAAATAGTGGTCAATTTTTTTTTGTGTGTATGTAATAAGCCAGGCACATTTCATGTTTGACATATGCTTTATTTAAAATGTTTTATTTTATATATAAAAGACTACTAAAATCCAGAAAAGGAAGATCAAACAGAAGCGTTTTGCACCTGGGGCCTTGGTTGATATCTTGCCCAGGCCCATGGAGTAAAGTTTTCTGTGCTGGCACTCTGAATCCAGTTCAAATTAGGTTTTGGCCTCCAGCACAAATCTATACTTGCTAATTTGCACCAACAGTTATCTGACATCAGAAATTAAAATGTTCTACTGGTACAACTTGGGATGCTTTTCATAGACTGGTGATTAGGTCTGTATGGACACAACAGGAAAGCTGTTCCTGATTCTAATCTTGCGACAATTGGAACTGCTTTGTGCTGATGTTTGATACTTGAAACTCCCAACATTGATAATCTCATCTTGATGAGAACAGAGTTTCAAAAAATATCATTTTAAAAAAAGGCTAAAAATCCCCAGTTTCAGAATCCCTGCACAAATCATATTTTTCAAGACACTGTCAAATTTCTCTACATAATTCATTCAATACCAGCAATATACATACCTCAGAAGGTACTTTCCCTTTTCATTTATTAATTTTTATGCTGCTTTAATCGGTACAAATGTCTGTGACTTTGACTATAACCATTGGGAGAAAGTGAGGACTGTAGATGCTGAAGGTCACAAATCAAAAAGCATGGCACTAGAAAAGCACAGCAGCTCGGGCAGCATCTGAGGAGCAGGAGAATCAGCATTTCAGGCATCGTTCCTGATGAAGAGCTTATGCCCAAAACACCGATTCTGTCTGCTGTGCTTTTCCAGTGCCACACTTTCCGACTCTGACTATAGCCATTGTTTGTTTTAGCTTCACCATAGCTCTCCGTTGAAACAATGCACTCACTGGCTTTAAAAACATACCAAACATGCTCATGTGAAAGTCACCCTTGTTAAATTCGATTGTCTAAAAACTATGGTTTCTCATACCAGTCAAAATCAACTAACATTTTAGAATCAAAGCCCAAGATTTTCAGAACCAAATACAAACTCTTTGATCAGTTTTAAAAAAACCTCAGTTTGTTATTCATTTAAAAAGGTTACACTTGAGATAGATAATAAACAGCTCATGTGAAGGCCATTTCCCCTACTTCCTTAAGGATTCTTTTTACCATATTAGTTCTGGCAAGTGGATGTGTTTTACCCATCTTACCCTTTATTAAAAAGAATTGGTCTCAAAAATGTTAACTTTTACACAAGTATATTTGCTTAATAAATTTTAAGTCAAATTGAAGACCTTGCTCATTTAAAAATGAAAGGTTTTGGAAATATTAAGTATGCCAGGTAGCATCTGTAGAGAAAGAGAAACAGAATTATGATAAAAGGTCATTTACTTGAATTGTTACCTTTGTTTTTCTCTCCAGATGCTGCCAAAACTGGGTATTTTCAGAGTTAATGGTTCATGTCTGGTGACCTTTGTTCAGAATTTGTAAACATTAACTCTGTTTTCTTTCCTTACATGCTACCTGCTGAGTTTTTCCAGCTATTTCTATTTCTGATTTTATTTCAGATTTTCAGCATTCACTGTTCTTTGTTTTAATAAAAAATAGCAAACTGCAAAATTAACTACTGATCATTGGATATTCTACAGATAAGACTGTTATTTCCCAGTACAGACAAAACATACAAAAGCATACAAGAAAATTATTTTTGAGCAGGAAAGTTACAGCTCCGAGACCTGTGAATCTTAAATATGGCAATATTACTCTATTCATGTTGCATTGTGCTCAGTATCATTACTTGGTGATATAGTAATCATAAACCTTATCTGAATATTAGCAGCAATGCAACTCTTAGGAAATTTCAAGTAACAATTTGGCATTGTAAACGTAATAAAGATTTCATTGATTTTACTGTCAACATCTCAAATATTTAAAGGACAACTGGGAGTTTACTAACAAAACAAGCTGATTTTAGGGTTTAAATTTAAGAGGGCTAGTGTTAAATTCAACGATGTATTTTTGAAATGCATTTGTCATTATCTGTTGATGCAGATGCATAGTTTACTTACGGAGTGAACTTCCATTCAGAGGATACGTACGACTTTGTAGCACTTCTACGTGTGAGGCATTTGCTTTTTGATTCAAGCCTTGCACTACATAATATACATTGACACTCCAGTGCTGGTTTTCAGATGAAAACAGTAGAAGCTAAAGATGCTTTGATTTTATACAGTAAATGCCCAAGTGTTTTCCAGGTATTGTATGCAATGTTTCATCTGTCAGTACAACTAAAAATAGGTTGACAAATCATTCTTCACACTGTAGAGTTTGCTGAGTGTAGAATGTTTGTCATGTTTGTTCCACATAATAGTAAATCACTGACTGAAGTTTGGGCAATATAAAGGTATTAAATATATATATAATATAAATATATGTTCTTTCATTTGTGGACGTAACCTTCTGTGGCAACGAAATGAGATATGCGTTTAACAGTTTCATGTTTAAATATAAACAGTGGAGAATGCAAGTTTGTTTCATTTTGGGGAATCATGCTTTATTTAAAGCACCAAAACCTTATACTTCCTCAAGTCTGCCTGAGTAGTGTGCCTCAACATCAAATTTGGAAGATGACCTTCAATTACATCAATATGAAAATCAATGCTTCTCATACCTGCCATCCATGTGACACCAGTTTGATGCTGAATCATAAGCAATTTATACACCGCTTCCAGTTTTGAAGAATAGAGTCAAGACTCATTTCACATAACAATAAAAACATTGTTTCAGTTTAAGCTTTGATTCTTGAGAGTAAAGAATGGTGAGCTAATTGAGTGCCATATTGTATCCAAAATCAATGGGGATTTAGAAGCTTCATCTCCAGTAACCTGGTTGAGAATAAATATAAGTGCCTCAGGACTTAGATCATGTCTGTCTAATTATAACTATTACAGGTGATCTACTTATATTGTCTTTTATTCAACTAATTTATTTGTAAATATCCTCCTTATCTAAGAGTCTCTTATGAGTTACATTTTAAAATATTTTCAAAGGCCCACCATTTTAAAAAAAAACTCATGGCATGCTGAATATAGAGCTACTGAGTTAGGGCAAGGGAATGGGACGAGCTAGGGATTTCTTTCAGGTGCTGGTACAGACACAATGGATTGAATAACTTCCTTCTGTAAAATTCTATGATTCTGACTGGTTGCTGATGCAAAGGACAGCATTTGTAACCCACCCTTAATGACCATTTCAGAGGCATTTAAGAGTCAACCACCTTGACAGTTTTCGACTCCAATGTAGCAGGTAAGGATAGCATATATTTTTCCTGAGAGGGCATGAGTCAACCAGGTGCAGTTTTACCCCCACCTATGATAATTTTATGGTCGCTGTTAGTGGGATTAGTTTACAGTTTCAGATGTTATCAAGTAATTTAAATGCCACTAGTTGCCATGAGATTTCAACCTGTGACTGCAGACCACTAGCTTTGAGGCTAGGTTACTAGTCCAGGAACAAAATCATGCCTCCAACTATTCCTAATCATTATGCTCCATCCTGAAACAGTTCCAAAAATGTTGTTTGAAAAGAGCTTCTTTCATAAACTCAGTGAATGGAATTAACTTTATTCACACAATACTTTTTTTAATTGTTAATTTTAATTGATTCCTAGATGCACTAGTGGAGTCTTCAGATTGAAACAAGGAGATAAAAGTACAATCATTAGCTGATGGTGGACAAATGACCATAACTAAATTTTAAAAAAATTCTTCCTTATGTCTTTTTTTCTTAATTTCATATCTTGCTGAATTGATTGTCCACACATTAAAATCAAACAGAAATATGTTGCATGCATATGTCATGTAACATGACAGAGCAAGGAGAATTCCCCATTGGTCTGGATTAAATTCATATCCTTACAGTTTTCCAATGCAATGTGTCACCCAATCACTGGTTTATTTGAGTTCTTACTTGACAATCCATTTGTGTATACATGTAATGTGTTATGGAAACTCAATGCTATTAATTCTTAATGAGCTGAGGTAGCCTGCTCAGTCACAAATGAAGTTTAGAATGAGTCATGGTTTACATCAAAAGAGAAATCATATTCTGCAATTCTTCATAATGCATTTTTGTTTGTTGCAGACATAAAGAAAAGAATTATATTAAGAGGTAAGAGATTGGTTTTGGTTAGTTTTTTTTGCAGGTAGGTTGTATTGTGACTGAGGTCAACAGAAATTTTAACAAGGTTAATGTTTCACAATAGATTGACAGTGTTTACATTTTGAAGATCTTGTTAAAATGAAATTGTTGAAAAAGTATAGTTTTTGTAATTGAAATATAACAGAAATATCAACAGTATGTACACTTAAAATGCAGTTTCATTTGCATTTTTTTAAAAAGGTAATGTAATCAGATATTATTAGAGGTATTTAATTTGAAATACAAACTTAATGCAATGTTGACACCAGATTTATTTGGTGAACTGTTACTTGTACTACAGAAGTCACTGAGATCACGGTGTTGAAATTTTGCCATATTTCTTGTGTGATATTCATGATTCATCACTTCAAATTACTTGCATTACTATCACCATCACTGACATGCAATGACTCTCGAGTTCAAAGTATTTTCTCTAACCACATGTAAATGTGAAAACATACAGTATGTACTTAAACTGTTAGATGTCTTCATAGTTCAAGTGAATGAAGCATAGAAGCACCATGAAGATATGCTAAAAGCTTTGTCACAATGTTGTACTGATTTAAACAAGTACATATTCTGTCACACATTCTCTGATTCATAGTACACTTCATTTTTTGCCAAATGCTATTAACTATGATTTTATTAACATTCATTGAGTATTGAAGTGCTTTTAATTTGCCAATGTATATTTTGAAGTGTCTTGTCAAGTCTGCATAGAGCAAACAGCTCTTGATTTAGATGTTGATGGATATCAGTAAGTCTGAAAAGCAGCAGATTAAATCTGACAGTTATCCTTATTTGGAATTCAATGTTTTGTTGATCTGATTCTATCATGTTTGTCATTTGTTTACTGACTGATAACATTACAATTCTATCTAAACTTCTATGCTGCCATTGTAGAATCTTATTTATGTTCATATTTTCAACTGATATTAGAAATAAAGCAAAATATTAAAGCTTAATAAAAGCTTATTAAAGCAAAATATTATAGATGATATTGAATAACATATATTGTAATCTCTGTGAAAAGTAAAATTCAAAATTGGATTTGAAAGAGTTGGTTGTTGTAAATCCCGATGAATTGCATTTTAGTCATCTAATAAAATTGATTTTGTAAGTTTTTATTATATTTTTGCTGCTCAGACATTTTTCAAAATCTATTAGTCTGTTTTTTCTGAATAGGAGCACTTAACATTTAGCCGATTTTTTTTGGGGGGGGGAACTAGAATCTAAAGTTGGTATCTCCTTAAACAAATTTTCTGTGATAAATGTTATATTCTGCTATATGTGAGAACATTCATGACTGCGCCTCTTATTCTTCCTTATTGGCTCTCTCAATTTCAAATTATTTCTCCAAATTCTGCAATCATTCAGTTGGGTAAACTGCTGAGGAGTTGAAGCATTCAAAGGAAGAGATTTAACCGGGCTATTACACAAAAAATGTAGCTGCAAGAGCATATTAAAGGCTGAAAGTTCCGCAGCAAATAATTTGCCAGCAGATTCTTCAAAAGTCTTCTATTTTCAGTACTCAAGTCACAAGTGTGTTAGGTTTCTCCCCTTTTGCTTAGATGTGTGCAGCTCCAACAAAGTTCAAGATCCAGCACAGGTTATTCTGTCCAACAATGTACTGTTCATTTCCTCCACCACCATTGCATGCAGGTTGCAGTGTGTACAATATACAAGATATAAGTCTTCAATTGCACCACCTAAATCCATCAGCATCACAACTAGAAAGATAAGTACTTTCGGCACAGGAGCACCCACGAATCACAGACCATCCTAACTTTGAAGTATATCACTGTTCCTTCTTTGTCACTGTGTCAAATTCCTGCAACTCCATTCTTTACAGCACTGTGAGAAAACCTACTTTGCAGAGACCACAATAGTTGAAGAAAGCAATTCAACACCACATTTGCAAGGGCAGTTAGAAATGGGCAATAAATATTAGCCTGCCGGTGATGTTCACATCTTGTGAATGAATTTTTTTAAAAATTCCCAACTAGTATTTATTCCTTGCTGAGTTTATTGATAAGATGTGGTTCTTGTAGTTGGATGCAGTCCCTAAATTGGAAAGAGGGAAATTCTTATCATTAATTCTGGAAGTATTTAGAGGCTTGTCAGAAACAGGATTGTTTTACACTGCACCAAAGGTTAAATCGCTGATAACACATCCAGGCTGTGGGAAATAGTGTGAAATGGGATGGTGGGAGTGTAACCACTGTAGGGCAACTCTTTAAAAATGCTACCATACCCCAGCAATATGATATTTCTTTTAGGAGAAAAACTGAGAAAAGAAAGAATTGACAGGGAAAAGGTGAAACTAAAATTTCCTTCGGAGTTGCTTAAGGCAAATAGATATGTGAACAGTTCTAAAAAAATGTTGTGAAGCTGCAATAAATTTTAACAATGTCACATTTTTAAAGTAGATTAACCAACTACATATTTGAAACATCAAACACTGGTATGGTAGTTTTTTCAATGATTGGCCACCTTATTCTAACAATTTTCAAATAAATATGAAAAATTACTATAGTGGAAAATTAAATGCGCATGACCAAAAGAAAGCAATTGTAACTAGTTAAGAAAATGAATTTAATATATATAGTTTTATTAAATCAGATAAGATATGTTACCTTTACCATTGGACTTTGTTTTTTCTCTCACTAAGCTCTTCATCAGAGTGTTGTCAGTGGACGTGAGATCTTTTTTCCTGAGTTAAGGTGAAAAGTGGACCTGTCTTGCAAGGTTACTGTGCCACCCAGAGACCTTTTATTTAGTATCACAGTTCCAGACTTGAGAACAGGGCCAGGGCTATGTCTTTTCCATTGGAACCCAATGTTGGGCTGGAAATTTTGATCAGAGACCTATAATGTGTGAAAACAGTCACCCCAGCAGGGCTTTCCCCCAAATTGGACAATTGATGGCCAGAAAGTGGGCTTGCTACCCAAATAAGGGGAGCAATTAGGCTCTCAGTGAGGTCTTTCACCATGAAAGAAGTCACAGTTTACAGTTTATTTCAGGGGAAGAGAGAGTGTATCTCAGTTTTGAGATGCCTTCTCTATCGCTTTTAAGTTGAGTTTTTCGGGTTGAGCAGTTAGTGGTAACTCATTCAGTGCTCATCAAAAATTTACTGTTGTATGTTATGACATAAACACAGATCAACATATTGTTTGTATTATAATTGTATTACTGTTACAATGGAATGTACCAAGACCATAAGATGTAGAAGCAGAAGTAAGCTAATTGGCTGATAGTCTGCTATGCCATTGAATGAGATCATGGCTGATCTGATGACTCTCAACTCTATTTTAACACCTATTTCCCCCATAACCTTTGATTCTCTTACTGATTAAAATTCTGTCTATCTCAACTTCCTTAAAAATCACACGCAGCACCAGATTATAATCCAACAGGCTTATTTATCAGGTTTCCAAATAAACCTATTGGTCTATAACCGGTTATTGAATGATTTTTAACTTTGGCCAACCCAGTCCAACACCAGCACCTCCACATCATACCTCAGTTTCGAATATACTTAATGACACAATATTGACAGCCTTCTGCAGTAAAGAATTCCACAGTTTCACTGCCGTCTGAGAGCAGAAATTCCTCCCCATTGTGACATAAATGGCCAACCCTTCGAGTGAGATTATGCGCTCTGGTCCTAGGATGTCCCACAGGGGAAACAACCCTTCAGCATTTACCCTGCCGAGTTTCCCAAGAATCTTGTATGTTTTAACAAGGTCAACCGCCCTCTCAAAAAGCCAACGAGTACATGCCAAACGCTGACATTTTTATTAAAATTGTCCCAATTCTCTGGTTTGCCTCAAATCTTTTGCTGCATTTTGTTGTTTTTAATTCATTCAGTTTGATGCTATGCTTTCTTTCCTTGTTTATCCATAATTGGTTTATCTCCTTCCTAGAATCCTTCCTCCTCATTGGGATATGTCTTTGTTATGAGTCATGAACTACTTTCTTAAATATTTTCCTTTATTTAAGTTGACCACAGTTGTTTCTGACCCAAGTTTCTCCCTCTCAAACAAAATGCTAAATTTTACCATATTATGGTCACTGTTTCCCACAAGATTTCTTACACTCAGATCATTTATTAAACCTGCTTCCTTACACATTAGCAAAATCCAAAATAGCCTGATCACTGATTGGATCATGAACATACTGCTCTGGGAAATTGTCTTGAAAGCACTCTGAGTTCTTCCTCATAACTACCTCTGTCAATTGTGATTTTCCCAATATGCATGAGGATAAAGGCCCCCATCATTAATGTCCTGTTCTTTTTTTTCTGTTTTGCGTCATTAGGTCTTGATTTATTCTTTGTCCAACAGTATGCCTATTTTGTGGGGGAGGTGGGGAGCAGGGGAGTGGATATAGTCAACTTCTCTTTGTCATCTTTCCTTTGTCGAATCCATATGGATGGAGGTTTAAAAAAAAAACTTTCAATCCAAGAGCATTTTTTTGTTCTTGTTCTTTTTCCATTTAACACTAACTGAAAAGTAACCCTTTTCTTCCTTGAGCAGTTAAACATTCCTCAATATCCCTCCTAGCGTTGATCATCTCATAACTGTGCATACCGTAATCTTTTTGCTGTTTTTCCTGCATTGACCCTTTTTTTAAAAATGTATACCCTGTCCTTTCCCCTGTCCTATTCTGAATTCATCCCTTCAATCATGCAGTCCCATATCAGCACTGTATTCCTATTTCCTCTCCACGCTTGAATGCCTCCCTGTGCCATGATGCTGTGATCAGTTTGCTCATCCTTTCTGCAGTTCCTTCTCTCATCCAACAGCTTGAAAGATCTTCCATTCCTTTGGTTCCCATATCTACGTCTCCTGTCTCTGATCACAGTCCAGATTTGAATAATCTAATCTGAGGAGTGTGACCTCTTCATGTAGTAAAGTGTCCTGGTAGAATCATTGCAGGAGACAAACTAACAGATGTAAGTTTTGTTTGAAAATAATCAAAATAATTTTCCCTCTCCCTGATATGATGCAATATCTGCAGTTCAAACTCCAGCTCCTCAAATTGCATCTGAAGTTACTTGAACTTCAGATACTTGCTACGGACATGATCATTCTGGATCACCTGGGTGTCTAGCAACACACCACCAGATATATCAAATCACCTTTTTAATTTTTTAAAAATTCCTCATTCTAATATCCCTGCTCCTTATACTTTGTTGTTGTTATTTATTTTGCAGCAGTTTCAATTTTATACTTAAGCTCTTTTTAAGAAGAGACGTAATAGAAATGGACTAGAAATATGCATTAGAGGCCTAAACACAAACTGTAGATCTTATTTTTACTTTAAAGACTAGAAATGCCAATTCTACTCGCCAGTCAGCTGCTTTGTTTTGGCAAATTGCAACCAAAGACCTCTTTCCTTCTTCCACTTGGTTCCTTGAGACAGTCAACTCCACGCGCTTGCAAGTTGCACTAAGTTGGCTACTTGTACATACTCCCAACAGAGCGGGCTTATCTGAGCCACTGAATGGGGATCCAGTTTCAACTGATCCTTAATTGTGCTGCTATTTTACTGCAATCTTTGGGAGATAAAAACAAATCCTGCTTAAAGCTAAGTGCAATAACTAGTGAGGTAATAACAGAGGGTATATTCTTACAAAGCTTTTAGGCTGGATAGCACTAACATTTGAGATACTTTATTTCTAGTAATTAAAGTAATTGAGGGTGTGATAACAGATGATTACATGGTTTCTGTTCAAAGCATTTAATACTATTTGATTTCATGTATTTCATGGAAAAAATTATCCTGACACTCAATTTTTGCAAATTAGTAAAATATTACTCAGATTTAAAAACTGGAAACTTTGTATAATGTTAAATGGTTTGTGAAATTGCTTTAGGTTTGATTATTTTCAAAAAAATTACCTCTGGTTTGTCTCCTGCAATGATTCCTGGCTTGAATCATTCAGCACTAACTTAAGCATTAAAGTCTTTATTTAAATTAACCTAGCTGTATAAATGTTTCTGTCAAATCCAATGTATTATGCATCACAGGATTATATATTACAAGAAGCTAAAACCTGCAGTGATGTTCTAAAAGTTTAAATATAGTCTTCAGAAAGTTACATGTATTAAATTTACTGCTGAGTGTGCATGTGCATAAGAACAGACATTTTCTTGTACTTGATGCTTTGCTGGAATAGCTAGAAGGTCACCTTGATTGGTTAGATGATTAGTTGCTTTGAAGTTGTGTCCATGTCCTTGTCACACTAAACCACACTGAAATGTAAATGTATGGATGACAGTTATCTGATTTAGGTTCCTTTCCCTGATGAAGCAAGCACTATATTTGTTTATATTTTAGAAGCAAGGAGCATTAACCCCAAGGTTCAAGGGCAATGCTTTGTATTTATTGATTTAATTTACAATATATTAAAGTGAGACTGCCTTGCATGTTTGATGTGATCTCAAAATTTAAAACCACATGCAAAATGATAATTGAGGCGTCTGCTACCTAACAGTTGTTATTGGCTTTAAAACATTTCAGTACTTGTCACCCAGCTGCCCTACAATTTGTGGCAGCCCTATAAGGTACTTATCCTACTTTAGAAGAGATGACACACTGCAGGCCTTCATGTAATATGTTTTGTAATCCTGCTTTACCTATTACAGTATAAGACCTTTGAGATTAAACTCCAAAGCTGCACGCATTTTATGCTCCTTGTTGATACCAAGAGGTCTCCGATCTGAAGTTTTTCTGAGATGTTTAGCTGCTAACCTGATTTGTATAAGAAAACTCAGCTACTCATAACCTATTGAATTCAACCAGAGGGTAATTGAAATTGAGTCCACATTCCACCTCAGCAAGATTTGTTTTTAATGTGGAGTGAGTGATAGATGGACTTCCATGGCTGAAATTGTGAGGATGCTGATGTTGCGCTCAGTTTCTAGTCAAAAACAGAATTTTTATGCTTGATTGTTATTTGGTGATTACCAGTGCAATGCAGATGTTTGGAAGTCAGCTGAGAATAGGATTATGTTAAGTAGTGGTGTTTCTGCAGCTAAGTCATCTACATTTGAAGAATGGTCACTGGGATGAGCTGCCAGAAGGCATCCACTGTTTATCAGTGAGAGGTTCACACTGTCAAAGGAAGAAAAATAAATAAGTTAACTTGACAATTGAGAGACTGAGCTGAATTTGAGCTGTTATGCAATGTATATTTTCAATTGGAAGCCAGTCAAGCAGGGCCCTGGGGAAGATTCTGCAGCTGCTTATATTGAGATTAGTTGCATTAAATAGGGCAGGGAAGGTCAGCTTGCCGTGAAGCTAAGCAACAATGTGATAATTAGTGCTATTCCACAGATATACAAAAGTCAAAACATTTATAGTATTCTTTGCCTTCTGTGAAATATTTAGCAGAAAGCTGTCAAATGTGTAATCCTTACAAATGCTTCAAAGAAAGATTTGCATTTATAATGTCTGCCATGATCACAGGATGTCCTAAAGTGCTTGACAATCAATGTAGGACTTTTTTTAGTGTGCTCACTGTTGTAATATAGGAAATGCAGTAGCCATTTTGGAGAAAGCAAGCTCCCACAAATAGCAAGGTGAGGCTTTGGTTTCACATTTCATCTGGATAATTTGATTTAATCTTTAGTGGAATTTAAGATCAGGTAAATAATTCCAAATTTTATAGCAAATATCAACCTGTTGTATTGAAAAATAGAATTAGTGGCTGAGGAAATGTAAAAGCAGTCAAAGAGCCAAGTTGAATCCAGCAGCTGATTTCAACCATAACACATGTTCAAGAATTAATATTCATATGTTATCCAACTTGGAAGGGTGGTATTGTTTCTTTACCATTATAAATTTAGGATAGCTTCTGTAATTGTATGTTAATTAGTGGAAACAGTTTCAAAACAAGGGGTGACCCATCTAAAATGGAAATGAGCAAATGGAAATGAAAACACAAATTGCTGGAAAAACTCAGCAGATTTGATAGCATCTGTGTAGAGAAAGCAAAATTCACAGTTCTGATGAAGGGTTGCTGGATTTGAAATGCTAACTCTGCATTTTCTCCATAGATACTGCCAGCCCTGCTGAGTTTCTCCAGCAATTTCTATTTTCATTTCAGACCTTCAGCATTTACAGTTCTTTGTCTTATTTCATATGAGGAGTAATTTTATTTTTTATGAGTGTCAATAGTATTTGGAATTCTCTCCCTTAAAAAGCAACAGAGGCTGAATCATTTAATATATTCAACACTGAGTTAAATATTGTACATTTGAAGTTTAGGGGAGTCAAGTGTTACATAGTGCAGACAGGAAAATGAAATGTATTCCATCAGGTCTTATTGACTGGTGAAACAGGCTAATGGGGCTTTATTCCTGCTCCTACTTCTTTAGTTCATAAATGCAACCTAAGAACATATGTAAATGTTCAAAAGCATGTTTGTCGAATACCAAATAGTATAACAGTCAAGTTAAATATGTAGAGGTTAACCTTCAGCCTGCATCCTGCATTCTTAATTCCTTTCATGATATTTTCCCAGATGATCACTTGTGGTAAGTTGCATTATTTGCCGCCTCTACCAGTTTGCAATGTTGCTGAGGGAGCTTACTGCCACCAATCGTCCATTATTATTGCTTTGTCTTGGGTCTATTTAGTGATTAGTAGGGAAGAGGACACTACCTTAGACCACCTACAGAAGGAGGCACTGTTCTTCAATAACATGATGGATCATTGCAAAAAACTTGCAATAAGTACAATTACATTTGGTCAGGCATAATTATGAGGGGGTTGGGGTCGGGAAGCGGAGAAGTCGGGTACAGATACACCAGCTACCCGTAGACAACATAAACAGAAATTGTTGAGAAAATACAGCAGGTCTGCAGCATGTGTGGGTAGAAAGCAGAGTTAACAGTTTGGATCCAGTGACCTTTCTGCAGTGCTGATTGTAGCTTGGTATATATGTTAAAGAAGGGTTTTTTTTGGGGGGGGGGGAAGATGTGGTGAAACAGAAAGAGTAAATGATAGGTGGAAATGGAGCCCAGAGAGAGAGAAAAACAGTTGGGAAGACAAAGGAATGGGAGAATGAATAGTTGCTAATGGGGGCCATTAGAAGCTGACGATTGTTGTGGTAGCAGCCCATTGTGTGGGATTGGGTAAGGGACATGAAGGAAATGCTTAGGCTGTAAAATTATTGAACTCAATATTGAGTCCTGAAGGCTCGACGACTCCCAAGAGCAAAATAAGGTGTTGTTCTTCTGGTTTGTGCTGAGCTTCGCTGGAGCAAGCCTGAAACGAATGTGTTAGCCAGGGAACATGGTGGCATGTCGAAATGGCAGTCAACTGGAAGCTCAGGGTCATTTTTCTGCATAGAATATATGTGTGCTGCAAAGCGGTCCCCCTAGCCTGCGTTTCATCTCCCTAATGTAGAGGAGACCACATTGTGTGCAGCGAATGCAGTAGACTAGTTCGAGTGAAGTGCAGGTAAATCATTGCTTATCTGGGGCTTGGGATAGTGAGGAGAGAAAAAGTAAATGGGCAAGGTTTACACCTTCTGCGATTGCATGTAAAGGTTCCTTGAGGGGGTGTAAGACCTCCCCCACCCACCCCCACCCCCAGATCCTCATAATTATACCTGACCAAATGTAATATACTTATCACAAGTTTTTTGCAATGATCCATCATGTTATTGAAGAACAGTGCCTCCTTTTGTAGGTGGTCTAAGGTAGTGTGCTCTCCCCTACTAATCACTAAATAGACCCAAGACAAAGCAATAATAGTGGACGATTGGTGGCAGTAAGCTCCCTCAAGCAACATTGCATTCTGGTACTGGGAGTGAAGGAAGAGTGGACCATGGTGGCCCAGAGGGAACAATCTCTGCGGAAGGCTGACAAAGGAGAGGAGGGGGAATATGTGCCTGGTGGTGGTATCTCACTGGAAGTGGCAGAAATGGCAGCACTGGGTCCTTTGTATGTGGATGCTGGTGGGGTTGTAGGTAAGAACGAGCTCCCCACAGAACTTGTCCCCAGCCACAGTCAGTGTGTGACACTAATAGAATGGATGCAACCAATGTAACATGAACATTAACCCTTCAAAATTATTGCAACTCCTTTCAGGTTGGTTCCAACCCTACTGATTTTCTGTGTTACTTTTACTCACTAGGTATTATTTCTCCAATGTTTTTCAGTAAATAAAAACATTCAACTAATACAGTCTGCAGCAGTATACTATTGCAACTATATCGGTGCCTCATTGATAAATTGAGGCTTTGCTTTGCTATTGTGTTTAATTTGTGTTAAAATTAGTACGTTCTGTATTTTAAATACCAGGACTTTTCATGTTTTCATCCACGTTGTTGGAAGAGATGACAGGGCAGTTATTTCCCTTCTCTGGACGAAGAAAACAGACACAGGTTTGTATATTATTGCAGGAGAGATTAAATGAGGCTGGAAGATTACATGAGTATTTATGGAGGTCAAAGAATGGTTAAGCAATGGAAAGGCACAAAGCAGAAGTTTAAGACTGGAATGATGGCAGGAGTACAGCATTTTGCAACTGAACTAATCAAGCAGCTGGCAAGCCAAACTAATAAAGATGAAGCATCTGTCATAAGTGTACAATATGAAACAGGTATGAAAGTATTTCCAGGCAACAAAATGACCTTTTCCTTTATTGTGTTATTAAGATTCAATGATAATATTAAAGAAAAATATTACCTTGCATGTAAACCACAATAAAGTAAATTAAAATTCTTAGATTTACTTTCATTCTCAAGAATTTCAAGATACTGAGCACACACTGATCTGTCGGTACATTCGTTCAGTATCCATTCAAAGTGAACATCAGTGTGAAAATGTCATCTGTATTATGAGAAGTACGGGTACCCAGCTGGTAACTAAATCTGCATCTTATGGTGCCTTAGAATAGCTGTCAATCCTGACCCCAGAATATTACATTACAATGACATTTCCAAGTACTGTAGTGCCCTTGCTGAGTAAAAACCAATTTCTACCATACCACCCCCACCCCCAATTTTATAGCCAAGAAAACAACATGTTTTGAGAATATATATGTATGTGTGTATAGATGCATTTGCATATATATTGGATTTGTGAGCACGTACATGTTAAACCACTTGGGAGTTCTTAAGTATTGGCAAGGGAAGATCAGAGGAAAGGAGGGAAGTATGAGCCAGACAAAGTGTATTTGATAATAGTTAATGTTGAATGTACGATAAAGATTTTTAAAATGCTTCTTTTGTTATAGTGCGTCCAAGTGACTAGGCATCTTCAATCACTAAAGAGTCAGGTCCATTTAGAAGGTTGCATTAATATCATGGAAATATAATACTAAACTATTTAAAGAGTTCAGTTATGCCATTGTGACTGGACAGAGGAATATTGGTACACAAATCTTAATGTAGACAGGGTATTGCAGGTTAATTAGCTTATCAGAAATGACATTTTAAATAACTAAACCTGAATTCCACTTGTCTTAATCTTGTTTTCCAACTACAGTATTCAGCTTCCTTAATATCATGATTAAATTGGTGTTTTTGTCCTGCGCATTTTGGTAATGTCTGATAAGCCTCCAGGTGGCTTCTCAACGGGATTTTCCCAATCTAAAGGCAGTATTCAAATAGTTGCAACTTCAGTACCACATGTTTGTCAATGTATAGGGCTTTGGAAGTTGCAGATAGCCTTAACTACATCATCTGCTTTATTTTTCATTTCCATATATAATCTCACAGGAGGTTGACTTGTTCAAGTAATGGGTCTTCAGCTGCTTCATCATACATCTTCCCTCCATCATAAGGTCAGAAGTGGGGATATTCACAGATTGCACAATGTTCAGCCCCATTCACAACTCCTCAGCTACTGAAGCAGTTGTATGTAGTCTTCCATTTTTTTCAAAAAACTTCTAATATTGAACTCCCTTGCTTTCTTCTGAATCCAACCACTAACTGTGAAAGTGGCATTTTTTGAAAATCTGAAAACACTTGTAATTGCATAGTCTGTCAAAACCCAGAAGTGCTATAATTACTATTCCCTGCCCCCTTTCCATTGTTAATGAATGTTCTCTGTTATCTCTATGAGCTTTCGTTAAATCTAAAGGAATAAAGCAGTTTTGCATGGGAGTTTCGGTATTGGAAGGAGCGAATGTAAATGCACTACCATAGATCACAATATCCCAAAGCTATTTAAAGCCAATGAATTTTTTTTGAATAGCAGTCAATGTTATTATACAGGCAAATGTAACTTCCAGATTTTTCACAAGGATGCCCTGCAATGAATGAAAGATTAATACTTTTGGGATGTTAACCAAGAAACAGGAGAATTTGCTGTTCTTCTTTGAATAGTGTCATTTACCCAAAGAAGCAAGCCAGGCCAATATTTAACATTTCATCAAAAGACTGAGGTCATTATGTTCCTTCATACTGCCATACAATGTCAGATCAGATTATGTGGGAATCCAAATTGAGGCTTCAGACTATAATCTTCTGGCTCCGATGACAGTGCCACAATATGAGCCATTCTTTTATGAAGAATCCATTAAGGCACCATTCATGCAATATCTCAAGGTTGTGCTATGGTACAGTGCAAAGGATGGTTTAAAGAAAGTAGCATCAACTGAAAGAAATTGATTCATGCTAAGCTTTTGCGTTTTTTTAAAAGATTGATCTTAGTGAACCATTTTGTTCAATAAATAAATAATAACTAATGTAAATGTACATTGGTATTGTTGTTGATATGCTACAGTATCTAAAGTACTACTCTGGAGAGTCCATGCACCTTAGCAAAATAAAACGGTAAGTTAGAAAATTTGTGAATTCAAGAAGGCAGATCAGCATAACGTTCTCAAGGGCAACTAGCAACGGGCAATATATGCTGGCCAGCCAGCAACACTCATATCCCAAGAGAGAATAAAAAAAACTGTTGTGCAAGTTCAAGTGAAACTGATTTTTAAAAATGTTCTTGAAACAGAATTGCTCACTGCAAGCAACTTCTATGGTGCAATTTTGCAATTGCAACGATCCTACCTTAAGGAAACTCGATGCCATGACAGTGGAGTTACACTGCTGAGGCAGGGTGAGCTATAGAGTAGCAGCAAATTACAGCTGGCTTGACTTGAGAAGCCACCTCCACCGATCCAACTCTTCTTGTTTGTGTTGTCTAATTCAAAGGATAATTATTTGTCTTTTAGTCAACAAGTTCTAGGAATCTGTCAATCTTTTGTTAATAACTTTTTTTTGAAAATTAGCCCTTTCTACAAAAAAAAATTCAGCATCAACAGTGGATACTGATTGTGGAAAAGTTCTACTGAATAATAGAAACTGAGTGGTAATGACCCCTCAATCGACGGCTGATCTAGAGGCTCAGGTGCATTCCTGGCACTGTTCATGATCCTGGTCTGAGATGAAGCCCAACAACACAGAACAAAATGCTCCATCTTATACAGTGTAGCAAACAGCAAGTACAGAAAAACAAGTTGATTGTGCCGTCCTCAGCACATAGAGGAATGTCAATTGCCTATTGCGGGACTTATTCAAGGTCATGCAGTTGTCGAACATCGTCAACAATTCTAACCAATCCTGTACAATCCTGAAGAAGGGCTTATGCCCAAAACGTTGATTCTCCTGCTTCTCAGCTGCAGCCTGTGTTTTTCCAGCACCACATTTTTCAAATCCTGTACAGAAGTAAAGAAGGTGAATATCGAGTATCATAAACAAAAAGAAATACAAAAATAAGAGTTATCTGTAGAATGGGAAAGGTCAAAGCAAATCAATTAACAATACAAGCAGTTGAGTATTCGTCTTCATTCTGCATGACGAATATTGAAACTTCAGAAAGAATTCATTAGCGCTTTAATGGGAGTCAGCTTCAAATAAAAAAAATATAAATGTGAAGGACGTCTTCCTAGTTTTTGGACTTGGTCTTCAATGAAAACATTGGCTTATTTTCTTCCTTCATAGGACCTAAGTGTCACTGTCTGGGCCAACGTTGATTGCTCATCCGTGGTTGCCCTTACAAAGGTGGTGGTGAGCTCCCTTCTTGAACTGTTGCAATCCATTTGGAGCAGGAAAGAAATTCTAGGATTCTACTTCATCAACACTGGAGGAATGGCAATATATTTCCAAGTCAAGAGAGTTAATGGCTTGGAGGAGATTTTGCTGGTGATGATGTCCCCAAGTAGCTGCTGCTCTTGTCCTTCTAAATGGTCATGATCATGGATTTGGAAGGTGCTGTCTCAGGACCTGCTTAAGATTATGGGGTTATCTGATAAAAATGTTAATAACTTTTTAAAGAGTGCAATGAAGTAGATCAAATGGACATTTCTAGTTGATGACATGCCTTGGATTTAAGAATTATAAGATTGGAAATTCCACTTCAGGGATTAGTGGTTTAAGCACAAAGTATTCCAGCATTTAACATTAAATTGGACAGGTGGATGAAGTAAAAGTGATAAGGAATATTGTAACAGGTTGAGAAATTTGATTTACATTATTTATTCATATGAATGATAAGTGTCCGCAGGGACTAGTTGAAGGAATTATAATGATGTAATGTTTCTGCATTTCCATAATCAAATATAATCTCATTAATTTAAAAAAAACTAACATTGCTGACTTCATGAATTTGGTATAATTATGTTTGAACTTTGATTTGATCTATGTTCTGTTTGAACTGGAAGTGCTCAATATTGTCAGAGGTAAAACATAGAATATTACTGCGCAGTACAGGCCGTTCGGCCTTCGCTGTTGCGCTGACCTGTGGAACCATTTAAAAGTCCTTAAAATTGGCAAGTCCACTACTGTTGCAGATAATGCGTTCCACACCCCTACTACTGAGCAAAGAACCTACTTTTGACATCTGTCCTGTATCTATCACCCCTCAATTTAAAGCTGTGCCCCCTCATGCGAGCCATCGCCATTCGAGGAAAAAGGCTCTCACTATCCAACTTGTCTAACCCTCTGAATTTCTTTTATGTCTCGATTAAGTCGCCTCTGAACCCTATTCTCTGTAATGAAAACAGCCTCAAGTTCTTCAGCCTTTCCTTGTAAGACTTTCCCTCCATACCAGGTAAAATCAGAGGTAAATCTCTTCTGAACCCTTTCCAAAGCTTCCACATCCTTCCTATAATGCGATGACCAGAACTGTATGCGATACTTGAAATGTTGCCACACCAGAGTTTTGTACAGCTGCAGCATGATCTCATGGTTCAGAAACTCAATCCTTCTACCAATAAAAGCTAACACACCATTCTTCACAACCCTATGAACTTGGGTAGCAACTTTCAAGGATCTACATACCTGGACACCGAGATCTCTCTGCTCATCTGCACGACCAAGAATCTTACCGTTAGCCCAGTACTCTGCATTCCTGTTATTCCTTCCAAAATGAATCACCTCACACTTTTCTGCATTAAACTCCATTTGCCACCTCTCAGCCCAGCTCATTGCAAAAAAGAAGTAATCTATTTTTGGGTATTGTAATCTTCACCTTCAACACATTACTCAACAGATCTTGAATTCAAAAAGATAATTCAATGGCATTAATTTCATCTTTAATGTTGAAAATTCCAGTACTTAGGACCGAACAATTGAAGCCAGGGCTGCCACTAATGAGGCAGAGTGAGGGATACAAAAGAAGTCAGAGTTGGAGGAACATAAAGTGCTTTAAGGTTGAAGGAGGTTGAAGAGATGGGAAATAATATGGTCAAAGGAGAAGAGGAGAGTTAGAATGTTATACTAAAGGCATTGAGAGAAGCAAGAGCCCATGTTCTCAGGGGTGACAGATGAGAATGAGCAACAGTTTTTTTTTGACAACCTAAAATGGCAGTTGGAAGTCAACCATGTTGCTGTACCTCTGAAGTCACCAATATGAGAGGCCTAGTAAGGTCTGCACAGGGGGTTTACTTCCCTAAAGGATATTGGTAAACTAACTGGGCTTCTATGACAATCCAATAATTTCATGGCAACTGAATCTTTTATTCCAGATTCATAGTATGATCTGAATTTAAAATCCCCAAGCTCCCATGAGATTTCTCCCCAGATGATTCGTCTCGGCCTCTGAATTACTATTACAATAACATAACCACTGCGTGAATGACTGTGTGAATAAAAGAGTATGGGCAGGAGAGTTTTGGATTTTCTGAAATCTGTGAAAGACTGAAGGGGAATTCGTTGGAGTAGTTGAGCATGCAGGTCAGTAATTAAACGTGTATGGAAATGTAATGTTAATCAATTTCAGCATCATCTTAACACGGCAAGTTGAATTGAAGAACTGTTTCCAAAGAAATTTAGAAATGAAAGACTTAAAACTATTGCAGTGCTTTTCATGTCCTCTGGTCATCTCGATGTATTTTACAACCACTGAAGTACTTTTGAAGAATAGTCTCTCTATCAATGTAGGAGATGAGACAAATAATATCTGCACAGCAAGCTCACTCCTGCACAGTGATATGATAATGACCAGATAGTCTGTTTTTGTGATACTGAAGGATAAATATTGGCCAGGGCAATAGAGATAATCCCCCGATCTTCAAAATAGCTCTGAATTATACAGTATAAATTTACTTTTTAAAATAACCATTGATGATGAGAATACAGCCTTGGAATTTTTTTTTCAAACATTTGCTCTTTCATAATATGTAACCGTCTTGACAAAGTAAAAAAAAGGCAAAATCATAGAAAATACTGTAAAATATTGGGATGTATATAAGGATTGAACTAAACATCCCCCTGGAAGTGTCATATTTTCTTTTACTTATTATTGGATTCTAAGCTTCTAAATTCTTACCTGCATCAACACTTCTTAAAGTCGTTATTTAAATGGTTTCTTTGTACTGCTGACATAATTTGTATTCCTCTTAGTTTTTGACAATAACAGAACATGCTTCTAATCTTTAATATGCCATGTTGGGTTTAGGATATCTGGAATTTTCCGATGTGGAATTCAGTTAAATAGTTCTCACATTGTGAATATGTAAAGATTTCCTTACTTAAAACATCTTGGTAAGTACATCAGCAAGGTCCCAGATAGTCTCTCTCAGTTTACCTTCAAGTCTTTTAATATTGGCCTGGATTTTATTGGAGTCATTATGGGGAAACTGTCATTATTGCACTGAAATGGACAACAATGGAATCCCAAAACATACAGAATATAGTATTTTGGTCAAATGATTCCACAATCCTCCAAAACGTGATGTTAAGAAGCCCAAAGTGTAATTCATAAGCAGTCAGCATGTTGATGAGAACTTTTGATATTAGTATAACTGCAGAACCCTAGAAAATGAAACCTACAACAGGACAAAAGTTAAAGGCACTTTTCAGAATCTTGCGCATTGACCAACTGTGACTTTGCAAGAGTGCTCCACTTAATCTCATTCCTGTTGCCCTTTTGCATACTCTCTAAATATTTCTTATTTATATATTTGCTTTCCTTTGAATAGATATTGCAGATTTTGTTTCCATCTCTGCTGTTGGTGAAACCATTCCATTATTTAAAACCTCTCTAAATATGAAGTGTTTAACACTTCTGAAACATTTTTCTATTTTTTTTATCACAAATGTATAGTCTCTCATTACTGATTCACCAATTTGTGAAAATGTTTGTTTTTCCCTATTAGTTTCTGAAAACTCTTCGAAGTTTTGCACAAGTCAGATCTCCACTTGGCTTTGAAGACTCTCATCCCTCATCTCGTTTTAATGAACAGTTTTATGGCACTGAGATACTTCCTGTAGTGCACACAAACAGAATTGCATCTTAACCAGTTATTTGCAGAAAGTTCAACAATGCCTCTTTCCTTTTCTACTCCTTATTTCTTTCAAGAGACCTTACTTTATATTTTAGAAAATGCACAATCAATGACAGTAAAGTCTGCAACAGCTTTTCAAAGGGAATTGGGAAAACATTTGAACAAGACAACATTGAGCACATCCAGAAGACTAAATTGACCTATAGAGGCTTACAGCACAGAAACAGGCCCTTCAGCTCAACCAGTCCATACTGACCAAAATCCCAAACTAAACTAGACCCAACTGCTTCCAGTTGACCCATAAACCTCCAAACATTTTTTATTCATGTATTTATTGAAATGCCTTTAAACTTTTGTAATTATACCTGCCATCCATCATTTCCTCTGGAAGTTCATTCCACACATGAACCACTCTCTGTGTAAAAACAAAAATGCTCCTCAAGTTGTCTTTAAATCTTTTACCTGTCACCTTAAAAATATGGCCCCTCATCTTGAAATCTCCCACCCTAAGCAAAGGAAACTTGCCACTCACCTTATCTGTACTTTATAGTTTATAGGTGACATGGTCACCTCTCAACTCCTATGCTCCAGTGGAAAAAGTCCCAGCCTATCCCATCTCTCCTTATAACTCAAACCCTCCATTCCTGGCAGCATCCTGGTAAATCTCTTCTAAATCCTCCTCTGCATAATAATATCCTTCCTATAACAGGAAGACCAAAACTGGACTCATTACTATGTTCCACTACCCATGTGGTTGCTATACTTGAGATATCTTCCTCTTGCAGAACGTTTTTAAGAAGGTCTACAATAAATCCAAATTCAAAACGAGCAACTTTTCCCTGATGTCATTGACTCTGAAAAAACTGCCTCTTAGATCTAATGAAAGCTCTGCCTTTGTAATAATGCGGCTTAGAGCCTGAACATTTCAGGTTGAATGAAATGAGGTCAATGAACCACTAGATGTCCTCATGTAACAGCTCATGCATAAACGTATGTACCTTTGATACACATTTGCATGGTGTATAATTTTACAAAATTGATTCTGTTTAGATTTCCAAACTGGGGTTTAGGGTTGCTAACATATGAGCATAGAAATTAATTAAGATGGAGCGGGCCTGAGGTATTTGGTCTCTGAGCTGATTATGCAGACTGCAGCAGGCAATGCAGGAGAGATCGATGAAACTTAATTTACGGATTTTATTTTACTATCTGTTTATAGGATGTGAGCATCACATTTATTTCCCAGCCTTATTAGCCTTGAGAAAGTGGCAGTGACTCTCCATCTTTCACAGTTACTGTCCATGTGGTGTAGAGTTAGAGTCCAGAATGTCTAGTGCTGGAAGCTAGAATTTGAGCCAGACTTCACATTTTTATAAGCACGTATTTGCAGGTTTGCTCATTACATGTACACAACCCTTCACTCAGTGTCAGCTTCTTCTTCTTTGTTGGATCATAAATGAATCCCTATTTAAATCCAGTTAGTTAAGTACAGTAGTTAAGTAAAATTAATATACTGTTAACTGTAGAGAGATCCATTGCTTGGGATTTTTCTATATCCAGTGCCTTTCAGCTGTCTTGATACTATATGGAGTGAACTAATGGCTGAAGACTGTTATCTATGATGTTCTTGATGTGGAGGTGTCGGTGTTGGATAGGGGTGGGCAAAGTTAGAAGTCACACAACACCAGGTCCAACAAGCTCTGAAAACCTGTGACTTCAAATAAACCTGTTGGACTATAACCTGGTGCCGTGTGACTTCATTCTATGATTTTGAAGACCTCAAGAGGAGGCTGAAATCCACTTGACCCTTTTGGCAAAAGATTTCAACTTTGTGCAGTCTCAATACAAAGGACAATCATTGATAATAGAGATATTTTTAGAACTGCATCCTGCCATTTATTGTGTAATTGTCCACGTCTGTTCAAGACTGGATGAGGCAGCACAGTGTAGTTTTGATCCTGATTCAGTGGTTGTGGACTTGCTTGGCCCTGTCTCTTTGATGTATTTCTGCCATCCAGCAAGCGTGTAGTCCTGTGCTGTCGGGCGGGATGTTTTTGGAAGATAGGCTTTCCTGCATCACTACCTAAAGAGTAGGAAAGGATGTGTCTTCACTGACCATAGCAGCTCTGAAAACACTTGATGTTTTGATGAATTTTAATTGATTAGACATGGTGCTTTCCTATAAATCCCACCTCAATGAACAAGCGGCAAGACACATCGAGTGGCAGCTGCAAAGCTCCAACAGTGCCACTGGCAGCAGTGGCCAGAACTGGGACTACAAACAGTTCCCAGCTTCTAACTCCAGGACAAAATAAGTATATGGAAGGGAGAGGAACTTGAGCAAGGGATTTTATTGGAGGAGCTGGAAGGGAGTAGGCAGGAAGGAGCACCTGCAGGCAGAAAACCTGAGGGAGAAGTGCCAGCATCTAATGTATTAAAGGGTCCTAAAAGAGGCACCCATCCTCTTCACACAGAGACCTGAATAATCTGAGGTGCTGGACTTTCCCCCCATGTGTGAGTCTTTCACTGCTGCCTCGAAATTGAGTCTGAATGCCAAGCGGCCAATTATTAGCCTCAAAGGGGCCACGTATGGATGGGCCACTCTCGGCTCACTTGTTCCATTGAGACTTGTGAACAATTCATAGATGGGGAATGCCCGTTCAGGGAACTTTACAAGGCTTCCCACCTGCAATCTAGCCAGTGTGCAGACCAATAACACTGTCCATCAATTCACTAGGTTTGGTCTTAGTTTTTGGTATGCCTTGTGCTGCCCTTGGCATTATCCTCTTCAATAATTTAGCATTAATCCCAGGATTTTATGGTAATGCTCGAGTGAGGTTGCAGATTTTGATTGAATACCGTTCTGTTGTTGCTAATGGCCCACAGTTCTAAATGCTACGCCAGACAGAACCTGTTAATCTAATGGTTATTGCCTTACCCCTCTCAGACACATATTTTGTTAATACTGATGTTAGCTCAATATGTTTCCCACAGTTGAATTAACAGCTGTATAGAGGTAGATTTGAATTGTCAGATTGGCCTTCCTGAATTGATCATTTTTAATCTCATGCAATTTGATTGGAAAACTGACCTCAAAAGGAATTTGGGTGAATAAAAGTAATTAGTTAATGGTAAAAGCTTCAGTTCATTTCTGAGTTCTGTAATTAACTGAAGTAAAAGGTCTCTCTGAACATGATGATTACTTTGTGGAGGTCCCAATTCAATTTCAATTGATTCCAAGGGCATGAAGGTTTTGCTGAACACATGTAAACATAACCCTGAGTTTCCAGTTGCTTAATATTTTAATTCTCCTTCTGACTCTTTCTTTAACATTGCTGTTCTCAGTCTCCTACGGTCTTTCAAAAAACCTCAAGTGATGCTCAAGAAATAGTTTCAGTTGAGAACTCTACAATATACTGACAATGACACTGAATCAACAATTTTATTTCATAATCTTTGTTTCCTATGTTTGGACAGGGGGTGCTGATAATAGTTCCACTATTGCCATTTCCAGCTTCACTGGATCATGATTTTTTTTTGCCTCTTATCACCCTTTTTTTATTCTTGTATGAGTTCATCCCTTTAACCATAGAGCCAAAACTGCCTTCCACCCCATTAGAGATCTTCCCATTCATTGTTCAACCCATCCTTCCCCATCATGCCTCTGCTTCATGGAAGAATGGTTACAGCACAGAAAGAGGCCATTGTGCTGGTGCCAGCCCCCTGCATGAACAATATTCCTAGTCCTCACACCTAACTTCTTCCTGCAATACTGTGAGCCTTCCCTTTGTAGATAATTATCCAATTCTCTTTTGAAAGCCTTGATTGAATCTACCTCCACCATACTCAGGCAATGCATTCCTCATCCCAACCACTTAAAGTGTAAGAAGATTTTACTTCATCTCACTTCTCATTCTTTTGCCAATTACCTTAAATTAGTGTCATTTGGATCTTGACTCTTGTTAATTGAAACAGTTTTTCTTCCCATTTACTCTGTCCTTACAGCTCACAGTTTCCAATGCGTTAAACCCCAATTTTTCCATTCTGTTCCTGTAACTGAAGTAGTTTTTCCCTGGCAACATCTTCATGAATCTATCTGAACGTGTTGTGTCCTTCAGGGAAAAGAAACATTAAAAAACAGTCATACTTGGAGATGATTGTGCTGGTCATTCTGGAGCTTCATTTAAAAGTATAACAAGTCAAAATGCCTAATTGGCAAATTTTAATGGTTTACGATTAACTATACACAATACTCTAGTTGAGACCAGGCCCAAATTTGTTTATTTTTATCAATTGATCACTAACTTGCTGTTTTTGTACTCTATGCCTCTATTTATCAAGACCAGGGTGTCAAAGAGATGTCTGATCCTGCCCTCTCATATTCAGTGACTTACGCACAGATGTCTCATGCTTTTCTGCTTTTAGCAGAGATACCGCTTGTCTTTCTTCTACCTAATGATTCTAAAAGTGTATCATTTTACACTTCTACTTAAAAGCAGTTGCATCGCTAACTGATGACCTGCCGTTGGTCTGAAACGGTAAATCTCTTTCATGCTATTGATGCTGCCAGATCTGTGTATTTCTAGTTTTTGGTTCATGTTTTCTGAAGTGCTTTGTTTTTGAGAAACGATGTGATATTTATGGACCATGTAAGTTTCTAAAGACAATATAACATATACTCAGGAGCAGATGTAGATCCTCAAGCCTGCTCCATCATTCAGTAAGATTATGGCTCATATGTTTACAGTCTGCACCCCATAACCTTGACTTACTTATAAGAGACTTTATGGATTGTATTATTTCTCTGATGTATATCTTGATAGATTTTTTTCTTGAATTCCTTCTGTCTATTGTTACTGGGTTGGACTCGCAGCCAAAGATCCTAGTTCAAGTCCCAATATAGCACATTGTGAAATTGTGAAACGAATCGGCTAGCTTGCAGCCAGCAGCAGGAAATGATCATAAATGTTGTCAGGGTTCAAGAAACCCAACTGAATTCATTAGGAGGCAACCTATCACCAATTCCTGGTCTGCATACATGTGACTTAATTCCCTTACTCAGAACATCTGTTTTCAAATTGCTTGAGAAAAATCTAGGGGCAATACATATAAATGCTGACTGTTTAACAGAATGAAATTGAAGTATCATTTTTTTAAAGTAATAATTAGTAAATGCTTTTGTTAACTCTGCATTCACCAAGATCTTGCAAATGCAGAACTTCACCTAGGTTTTACAGTCAGTGACAGGGAAAAGCATTCCCATTCATCATACTCACAGCTGCACTCAGACATTTTCAGCCGTAACATTTAGTCATCAAATATCTCATTCAGTTAAGCATCGTCGAGAATAAATCTATCTCATGCAAAAAGGAAAAATAATAGTTAATCTTCAAACAATTAGATTTTAAAATCCTCACCGAGACTTACAAAATCCAAACCAGAATGTATAAATTAGATTTAGTTCAATTCCAGTAGAGGCAAGAAAGAAAGAAAATGCAATATTTTAACATATGTGTACAATACTTTTTTAAAAAAAAATACATATCTCTAACAATAATTAAACTCTGAAGGGATGAGACACTACATTATAAAGTTTAATTTTTAGCAGCAGGGAGAGTTTTTGGCTTCAACTATGAAAACAAAATTACCCTGTTAAAAATAAAAATACACTTGCATCTGAATGTTTTAACATGTTTTGTGGGCAAGAGCCATAATTTCAGGCTTGTACATGGATTTTAATGCCAAGTCTATCAGCAGGATTTTTTAAATAGAATGTCTACAGTTTTATTTTATAGAATCCCTATAGGCCCTTCAGCCCAACAGGTCCACACCGACCCTCCGAAGAGTATCCCATCCAAACCCATTCCCCTACCTTATTACTCTACACTTGTCCCTGACTAATGCACCTAACCTAAACATCCTTGAATACTATTGACAATTTAGCATGGCCAATTCACCTAACCTGCACATCTTTGGATTGTGGGAGGACACTGGAGCACCCAGAGGAAACGCACACAGACACTGGGAAAATGTGGGAACTCCACACAGACAGTTGTCTGAGGCTGGAATCGAAGCTGGGTCCCTGGCACTGCGAGGCAGCAGTGCTAACCACTGAGCCACTGTGCTGCCAAATTGTTACAGCACAGTCTGAGGAATAGGTTAACTTGTATGACACCTTCTGGATTTTCATTTTTATATGTACATCGAGAAACCAACATCTGATTTATTCCATGCTAATTGTGAATGCTGAAGGGCTCACTGTTAGTCACAATGCAACAAATGCACTGTTTCCTTCAGCTCTTCCTTTCTCTGACAGAAAACAAGTTCTAAAATCCAATTTGACGATTATCCCCTGCTTTTTCCTCCAATTTTTCCAACCTGCAAAGCTATGTTCCAAAGACTTACTTTGGATTTAAAATGTTAGCTCTGTTTCTTTCCAGAGTGTAAAGCCCAAATGTTTTATTTCCTCTTTTTGACTGTGAACTAAGAAAGGAACTTATTGTTCTAAACCAGGGGACTGTGGAAATAGATTGGTTGCAGTTCATGTTCACTGGAGCACATTGTGAATTGCGTACAATATTGCTTTTTTCTAGGAAAACAAAGAGAGAATGCAGACGTAAAAGAGTTGATAGATTCTGAACTAAAAGATAACTTCTTGACAACAGTATTTCAACTGGTTCCTGACCAAGTGACCATGGTACATGTGGGGGCAATGAAGCGGAACATGTCTAGCCTGTGAATAGACAGCATCAGAAATCTTTGTGTCTCATACAGTGTAGAGGCAAACCAGAAAGCTTCCAGATACAGCTGGCTTCCTCTCTTCTCTCTTCAAATTCTCTGTTGAAGGACCTTAAGAAAAAGCCCTTTTAGAGAAATTGAGAGATGAAATTATCAACCAGGGAATGAAGGATTGAACATCAGTGTGCAAACATGCTTGTATCAACATTAAAGCACTGCAAGGAAGTGAAAGAAAACAACTCATCACATTGGTAGAGGAATCATTGGCAGTCACAAACAGTCCGGCTTTGACAGGGAAACAATGTAGTGCAATGCTGGACATGACTAAGCTATAGGGTCCAGACTTAGGGGTAATGTTGGGAGATGAAGATGTAAATAAAACCAGCCAGATGTCGAATCTACTTTTCTTCTTCGGGATTTCTGCTTCATAGATTACTGATCAATAAAGATACCTTAAGGAGAGCTATTCTCCAGGCAGTCTGCAGAAGTCATTGGCTTGGCAGTTCTCCCCCCAGCTGTTCAGATTTTCCCAGTCTTATACCCCCAAAGCCATTGGATTGTGTCTTTGGCCTTTAAGGTTGTCAATATACTAAATTAAAACTTGATTGGAGTTTGGTATTTTCCAAGGGATGATTTAAACTGATAGGCCTAATTCAAATCCATTTTGTCATTTCCAAGCAATCCAGCTAATCGAGCATTCAACCAAGTGTTACATTGTTACCTTATTCGGAACACTTGGTGCTGTCAGATAGTTCTGCAAGCTTTTCACTCTCTTAAAGGTACATTACATCCACATCTTCACCAAACAAAAGTTTGGTGCAGACACATGGTTACCAGACTCACTCTGCCAAGCGTAACTGGTGTAGTCTTCCATCCTTATGTGAATTGTAAACATGCACTGGAAATAGAAAATGGCTGCAATCAAATCCAAAATGGGTGAAGTAAGTATTCTTTTCTACCTGAGCATATGGACTCCACTTACAAGCAAAGTGAGGCCTCTCAAGTAGCAGTTGCAACCATCAGGCACTCATATAGTACAGATAGAAGACACTTGTATTCATAGTAATCTGCATACGAGATGCATGCAGTGTTCAATTATGAGGGATACATGTGCTGATCACAGGCAATTTTGACCATGTCATTGATCATCAGAAATTGAAGATAGTCATCTCTGGGCAGTAGGAGTAATGATAGGTTACCGTAAAAGTGGGTCACCAATTCACAAAGACTAACCAGGCTCTCAGAGTCTGCACAAGTATGTGGAGTTGATATTCTCTCACCTTGAACAGTTCATTACAGTATTTACAAATCATAGCTGTGCTGCATACATCAGAACAAGGTCTCTTCTGTCAAAGGTCCACATGGAGGCAATCCATCATCCTCCTTGTTGAAGTGCTGCATGACCCACTGTATGGAGGACTGTGCTAAACCATCATTTTGAGTGTTGTGAATACTGACTGTTAACATTACCAAGACTCTGTTCTAGATCTGACATTCCCCACACAGGTTTAACAGACCTGTACTATGGAGACCTGTACTATTGGGGGGGGGGGGGGGGAATGTATATGAAGAATTTGCAATTTAACATTCCAGCAAATGTCTTGGGTCACTGTCAAAGATTTTTGCCATCTGCCCAAGCAAGACCTGTGGTCTGGAGGAGCAGGCAGTCATCGAAGTGAAAACAGCATTAAATTTTTATTCAACTTGCTGATCCTAAAGGTCCACAGGAGACCTGTGTGGAATCTCTCAATCCTCCGCCCACAGATATATCAAGGCTGTGACTATTCCAAACGCTGCCAGATCACACCAATTCTTATTTCCCTGCGCTGAGGTCGGTTGTGCAGCCTAGGCAGTAATCTTTGCCAATATCACTGGTTTACTCCAGGTGTGGGGCACTATACCCTGCACACAGACTGTTCCTGATGTAGCTGACTTCATCAGCAGAAAAAGTTTGCATTGCATTTTCATTATATGTCACCTGTGATCATTTGTACCACACATACAAATCAATGCCAGGTAGCCTGGGAGCTGCCATGATGCCCGTATTCTTGAGAACTGTTATGCTGCTTCATTCCAAGAGCTGGATGTCTTACAAGAATGATTACTGAGAGATGAGAGCTACCCTGTCCAACCATGGCTGATGATTCTGCCATGCTACCCCCGAACTGAGGTGCAGTGTAGATACAATGCAGCCTATTATTCCACCAATCCCATGACGAAGCAAATTGCAGGTGAGGCTCCAATGCTCAGAACAGTCTTGGAGGCCTTCTAGTCCGTCCAGACGCACCAAACCACGGAATGCTTGCTTGCTCTGCTCTTCATTGTTTCAGTAGGCAGGGAGGGGCTGTAATAAACATCCCAAAGACCTAGGAGAGTAGCAACAGTCTTCTGAAGAGGTAGATGAGGATGGCGAGCAGGAGGATATCACCTTCAGAATAATAGAGCAGTGCAGAGCTGAGTGCAGCAAGCCAGGCAGGATTTAATTGGTACTCCATTCCAAAAGATGTGAACTGAGTGCAGTGATTATCCCTTGACTGTAAATCTGTTGTTGCTCAAAAAGCAAGTATTCCCTGTTAGTTCCCAGAAGCAAATGCAGCTTTAAAAAAAAGTCTTCACTTTTGCTGTTGTGCAATAAATGTAAACATTTTCACCTGTTTGAAGGTTTTCCAGCACATGATGCTCCCACATTGAACAAGATGTGATGCTACACTGAGCATTAGAGAGAGAGTAGCACTACTAAAGGTAGGGTTCTAACATGACATGGGTAACCTGTGTAGCTCAATTCTTGCAGCTGCAAGTACAATGACTGCCAATCAGACAGGTAATAATGTAAAATAACAAACCTTTTTGAACATGAGCTTGTTTTTGCAATGACATGTCTCTTGTGCCACCTGCATACCCTCAGAAGCCATTCTTTTACATTCCCTTCCCCCTAACTGTATCTGAAAGGGAATTTCTTGGCTGATGGTACTTGACCTGGTGCACAGTTGGATTTGGAATATGGTGCTGGTGCTGGAAATCCCAGAGTGTCTGAGTAATGCTGAGTACTTCTGCTGCTGGTGAGCACCAGCACAGAGTTAGGGCATACATAATGAGGAATGCAGCCAGAGAATAGTACAAGAAAATTCACTAGGACTTATGGGCAAAGCCTCCGGAAACTCCCTGATGTTGGCATTTAGTCAATTTTTGATGAAAGTTAGCCCCATGTGTTTGATAAAAGTTATTTCTTAAAATCGAAATGACGATCATTAGTTATTGATATGCTCAAAATTACCATCTTGAGCATATCATCGGTCCAATCCCATGGTCCTACACTCAATGAATATGGGGATCATAAGAAATAATGATTACACAGCCTTAGAAATTGCATGTGTTCATTTTGATGGAAGTTTTAGGATCCACAACACCAGAAGGTTGTCGAGGCAATAAAAAAGTTACAGTGTAAATCTACTTGATTGTTGATTAGTGGTGCTGGAAGAGCACAGCAGTTCAGGCTGCATCCAAGTAGCTTCGAAATCGCCGTTTCAGGCAAAAGCCCTTCATCAGGAAGCTTCGAAATCGACGTTTCGGACAAAAGCCCTTCATCAGGAATAAAGATTCCTGATGAAGGGCTTTTGCCTGAAACGGCGATTTCGAAGCTACTTGGATGCTGCCTGAACTGCTGTGCTCTTCCAGCACCACTAATCCAGAATCTGGTTTCCAGCATCTGCAGTCATTGTTGTTACCTCTACTTGATTGTTGCCTGGTTCAAAGAACTAGAAACAAAAAAATGGTCTTAGACATTTACAACTAAGGAAGATACAGGCAAATATAGGAAGCAAATGGAACTGGGGAGAGGGAGTGATCTGTCAGGTACTTCAAGAGAGAGTTGAATTCATATGAGATCATACTTTGACCTTTAGGAATTGATATCATGGAATTTATTGTAAGTTTAATATTTAAGTGGCAACTCCTATTGGGCTCTACTGTCATATAACAGGTTTAAAGCAGCAACATCTGGAAAAATAATCAGTTTAGTATTTGTGATGATGCTGCTCCTGTAAAAGGTTGTGTTGTCCTTGGTTTTCTTTTCCAAAAGTGTTGTACTAGGCAGAGTTGCTGAAAGAATCTACTTGAAAAAGCTTTTTTAAAAAAAACCCTTGAACAATGGAAGGGAAGTGGCCATTTCTCCCAGTTCATCTTTTCTCTGGTTTGGTTTGAGTTCAGCAGTCTGACTGTTCTGAGCAAGCAGTCAGTTGTTTTGAAGCTGCTGGTCAAAGGAACAGCTACATGGAAGGTGTTCCATGCTGAATCTCTCCACCATCTCTCTCTCTCTAACATCTCCCCTATAAGACCCTGTGTTTGATTTTACCTTGTTTAACCAAGGGGTGTTTATGGAGAGTGTTACAGGAAGTTGGAACAGCATTAAGTTGGGATCATCTGTTCGGTTTTCGGATAGGTTAAGTTATTGTACATACTGTTTTCTTTTGTTTGTGTTTCATTCAGTAATCTTGCGAATAAAGTCTGTTTTGTTTAAAACTAAGTGGTTGGACCAGCTGCATTGCTCCTGGAATATCCACGTTACACCTGCTTCAAACAACCAGCAAAGTTAGGGTCTGGACGACTTTCTTGAAATGTTTTGTCTGGCCTGGTCCATAACAGATTGGGAGCTCTTTGCAGGATTTGTTCTATCGTTCTGAATTGGGATTACAGTTGCCGGACTCAAAGGGAGTGGTAGGTGTTAATGTCTTTTTATCCGGGTGTTTGATTCGGTTGGTTTAAACAGTGCTTGGTGTCATAATGGCTCTTTCAGTCACTAAGAGTTTTCTGGGGATGGAAGAAGTGACTTTGGGGGTTTTACAAAAGGTGAACAAGGAAAAGCTGCTAGAATTGGCAGACAATCTGGAGTTGGAGCTACTTCCCTCTGTGAGGAAAGGAGAGATAATTACGGCCATCCCTCAGCATGTAGATTTGCTGGAAACACTATCAGAATTTTGGGGATGGCTAAAATTCAATTGAAAATGAAGCAGCTTGAGTTCAAGGCAAAAGACAAAGAAAAGGCAAAAGAAGTGCAACTGTTTGAATTATGATTAAAAGCATAGAAAAGAGAAAAAGAACAAACGGCTCTAGCAGAATAAAAAGAAAGAAAGAGAATGAAAAGAGAGAAAAACAGAGAGAGCAAAGAAAGAAAGAGAGAATTTGAATGTAAGAAGTTGCAACTTAGACAGTAGTTCAAAAATTCACTTCCTGAAGTAGTGAGAACTCATGTGGAAGAGCAGAGAGTTAAAATGGCAAGATGTGCAGCTAAATTGGCTGGTGATTATGATTTGGTCCATAAATCAAAGTTTGGCTTCCAAAATCAATTTCAATCTGTGAGGGATAGAAATTGGGGAAATGAGAAATCCTTACATAGGAAGGAAAAAGTAGATCTCAGTGAAGATCATGAGGATAACTTACCGCAGGATAAAAAGGAAACCCTTGAAGGGGAAAGAGGTCAAAAAGCTCTGGGGTTTTCACTGCAGTAAAATAGGCTGCATGAAATCACAGTGTTAGTGGGTTAGGAAAAGCACAGGGAAAACAGGATAAGCCAGTGAATTTTGTTGGAGTGGTAACGCAGAACACAGTGAAAGCTCGAAAGCTGCACCAAAATGTACAACCTGGTCGGAGGTTGGTTAAGGAGGAAGTGCAGATTTCCTTAGTATACATACCTGCGAAGATAAAGTTTACTCACATAAGCCAGGAGCAACAGGTGAAGAGGTTACAATATTAAGAGATACAGGATCCTCTCAATCTTTGATGTTGAAAGATGAGGAGATACGTACCTCTGAAGGACTATTGCCAGAAAATGTTCGAATAATGGGAATTCATGGTGAGACAAGAAGCACTCACTTGTGAAGTTAATGTTTCTAGTGAAGAGTGGAGAAGTTGTGGTGGGAGTACTAGACAAACTCTCAGCTCCCGGAATATGGTTTGTCCTCGATAATTATATAACTGGTCCACAGGTGCTCCCTGCTGTGTTTGAAAAGCCAGTGGAAACTCAGCCAACTGAACTATTCCAGGATACGTATCCTGGACTTTTCTGGACTGTATGGTAATGAGGTCATTAAGTCACCAGTTGGAACAAGAGAGATAAAAGAATATAGATAAGAAAGTCGGAGTTCAATTAGCGGAGATTCTGTTTGATCAAATGGTTCAGACAAACCAGGAGCAGATAAATGACAAAGCATGAAATCTTTAGTTTCAAGTAATTAACTGAAATTAACAGCAGCAAGATGAGAAACTAAACCAATTGTATCAAAAAGTATAAACAGAAGAAGAATCTAGATGTATCCCTGAATGCTACTATCTTAAAAATAATATCATAATGAGGAAATGGAAACCATTACATTCAGGCAGATGAGAAATAGGTAAAGTTCATCAAGTCGTATTGCCAGTGGGTTATAGAATGGAAGTGTTGCGAGTGGCGCATGAACTACCAGTGGGGGTAATTTAGGGATGAGAAAAACTCTAGATGAAATACAAAAACATTTTTACTGGCTTGGACTGCATAAGGATGTAGTTCAAATTTTCCATACATGTCAGGGAATTAGAAAACCACAGGCAGTAATAAAACTTGAACTTTTAATAGTTATTTCTGCATTTGAGGAACCTTTTACAAGAGTCAATTGATTATGTAGGACCACTACCTAAAATGAAAAATGGGAATCAGTATTTATTAACAATAATGGATGCATCCACCAGTTTTCCAGAGGCCATTCCATTACGCAATATCGCAACTAAAAGAATTGTAGACGAGTTACTCAAACTTTTCACTAGATACGGAATAACCACAGAGATACAATCAGATCAAGGGTCAAACTTTACATCAAAATTATTCAAGGAAGTTATGGACAGCTTTGGAATAAAACACTTCAAGAGTCCATCCAGAGTCACAGGAAGCACGAGAAAGGCGGGGCATCAGCCATTGAAGACCATGTTGAGAGTCAAGACTATCCAGATGATTGGGATAAGGGAATTTCATTTTGTACTTCTTGCGATCAGAGATGCACCAAATGAATCGACAAATTCAGTCCATTTGAATAAGTCTTTGGCTGTGAAGTAAGAGGACCATTAAAATTGATTAAGGAGAAATCAGTAAGTCATAATTCAGAGACCATATATTTGGACTGTGTGTCAAATTTTCAGGAATGATTAAATAGAGCTTTACAGCATTTAAAAGCATCACAGCAGGCTATGAAACAGGAAGCAGATAAGAAATCAAAAACTCACTATTTTGCTTTAGGGGATAAGGTGTTAATGTTACTTCCAGTGATAGGTGAACCTTTAAAAGCAAAGGTTTAGTGGACCTTATCGAGTCGAAAGGAAACTGTGTGAGATAAACTATTTGATAAGGACTCCAAACAGAAAGAAATCTCAGAGTGTGTCATGTGAATATGCTCAAAAGGTATTTTGACAGGGAAAGAAAGCCAACATGACCTGAAAGACCTGAAAGTATTATTACTATCACATGGGGAGATATATGGAAACAAGCTGGGAAGTACAAACCTAGATATGCATGATCTTGATATAGGAGATGCTGTTCCGATTAAGTAACACCCTTATAGGCATAACTCTAAAGTTGGCACAGGTTCAAAAGGAGATTGAACACATGCTCCAAGAAAACATAATCAAAGTGAGTTAGTGACTGGAGCTCATTCATAGTAATGGTGCCAAAGCCCTTGGGACTATTGCAAAGTCATTGCAGTTACAAAGACTGGTCTATGTCAATTCTGTATTTGAAAAGCTTGTATTGAGAAAGTGGGACAAACAACTTATATTTCTAAGTTGGACTTGCTCAGAGCAGGTAGCTTTGTCCGAAAGAGCAAAAGACAATTTCGGCTTTCGTAATGCCGAATTGACTGTATCAGTTTAAAGTCATGCTATTTGGTATGAAAAATCTGTCAGTCAAATTTCAGAGACTTACCAATAAGGTCGTTGCTGGATAACCCAATTGTGTTATTTATTTATTTATTTATAGATATAGATATAGATGACCCAGTGATTTTTTAGAACACATGGAAGGAACATTTGCAACACTTACTGTTCAACTTGAATTCAGGAGGCAGGTTTGGTGGTAAACCTAGCTAAAAGTGAATTTGCCAAAGCCTAAGTCAACTTCTTGGGCCATGTTATTGGACATGGTCAAATGGCCGGATAGAATGTAAAAAGACGTAGGTAATTGGGGAGCAGTACTACGATTCCTGGGAGTGAGTGGATTTTATCGGAAATTCGTACCAAATTTTAGCAGTGTGGCTGCTCCGTTCACCTAATTGCTAAAGAAAGGCAAGAAGTTTCAGTGGAGAGTGGACTGTCAGAAGGCGTTTGACACCTGAAAACTAGTTTTAAGAAGATTTGTAGCTCAGGTTGAGGTCTGGATAAAGGTTCGCTCATTGAGCTGGAAGGTTCGTTTTCAGATGTTTTGTCACCATACTGGGTAACACCTTCAGTGAGCCTCCGAATGAAGCACTGATGGTGTAGTCCGCTTTCTCTTTAATTGTGAGTTTGCTAGGGTTTGGTGACGTCATGTCCTATGGTGACATCATTTCCTATGGTGATGTCATTTCTTGTTCTTTTTCTTAGGGGGTGGTAGATGGGGTCTAACTTGATGTGTTTGTTGATAGAGTTCCGGTTGGAATGTTATGCTTCTAGGAACTCTCGTGTGTGTCTCTGTTTGGCTTGTCCTAGGATGGATGTGTTGTCCCAGCTGAAGTGGTGTCCTTCCTAATCTGTATGTAAGGATACTCGTGAGAGTAGTAGCTTCTACAGGAAAACAACACATATGGACCATATATTAAACTACAGAAGTAATCATCCCAACATCCACAAACAAAGCTGCATTAGGACATTATTTCAATGAGCCACCACACACTGCAGCAAAGAGGAAAATCACCTATACAGTGTATTCAAAAAGAACAGGTACCCAATGAATACAGTCTGCTGATTTTTGAGAAACAAACCCTGACAAGCAGACAGAACACATCTAGGAAACCCTAGCCACTCTCCCCTACATCAAAGACATCTTGGAAATCGCTGCCAGACTACTCAGACCCTTTGGCATCATGGTAGCCCACAAACCAACCAACACACTAAAACAGCAGTTAATGAACTTGAAAGACCCCACACAGACCACAAGCAAAACTAATGTCATTTATAAAATATCGTGCAAGGACTGTATCAAACACTACATTGGACATACAGGCAGGACACACTAACATCAACTAACCACAAAAGGGCATGATCCACTCTTGCTAGTATCCTTACATATAGATGAGGAAGGACATAATTTCGACTGGGACAAGACACCCATCCTAGGACAAACCAAACAGACACGCACGAGAATTCCTCGAAGCATGCCATTCCAACCGGAACTCTATCAACAAACACATTGACTTGGATCCCATTTACCAACCACTGCGAAAAAGAACAGGAAATAACATCACTACAGGAAATGATGTCAACAAAGGAAATGACATCACCAACCCTAGGAAACTCAAACATATAGCGGGCTACACCACCAGTGCTTCATTCGGAGGCTCAATGAAGGTGTTACCTAGCATGGTGATGAAACATCTGAAAATGAACTTTCCAGCTCAGCGAGCAAACCTACAACCAGAGCCTGAAAACTGTGTTAACCACTATGCCAATATTAGTCACACCTAATTACGCAAAGCCATTCAGGGTGGTTATTGATGCAAGTGATGTGGGTGTCGATGCAGTGCTCTTACAGGAATGTGACAAGAAAATAGAAAGACCTATCAGGTATTTCTCCAGGAAATTGAACGTGCATCAGCAGAAATATTTGACAGTTGAGAAGGCAACTTTGAGCTTGGTTGTTGGTGTTACAACATTTCAATGTTTATGTTAGCAGTAGTGTATCTGAGACAATCGTATACAATGATCATAACCCAGTGACCTTTATGGAGAAATTTAAGGACAAAAATGGCAGACTGTTTAAATGGAGCTTGTTGTTACAGCCATTCAATTTGAAAATTGTGCATGTGGCAGGCTGAGAAAATGTGATTGCCAACACAATGTCAAGAGTTGGATGAGAAACAGAGCATTCGGTGGCAGGAGTAAACAGACTGAAACAGAATGTAGTAGTGCACGTTTATCATCTGTAATATATTCAAGTATTGCAGTGTACTGACGGTATAAGATTAAGGTGTTGTAAAATGAGGCCATCTTTGGCTATTGATGGTTCTTTTTTAATGGGGGGGGAGGTGTGACAATGCTGCTTTATCAAGTTGTGTTGTCCTTGGTTTTTTCCAAAAGTCTTTTATGAGGCAGAGTTGCTGAAATGTCTGGCTTGATCAACTTAAAGAAGCTTTTAAGTTTTTTTTAAAAAAGACCCTTGTACAATGAAAGAGGAGTGGCCATTTCTCCCAGTCCAGCTTTTCTCTGGTTTGGTTTGGGTTCAACAGTCTGGCTGTTCAGAGCAACTAGTCAGTTGTTTTGAGGCTGTTGGTCAAAGGAACAGCTGCATGGAAGAAGGGTGTTCCATGTTGAATCTCTCTGCCATTTTTCTGTCTGACATCTCTCCTATTACATGCTGTGTTTGACTTTACTTTGTTTGTCAAGGAGCGTTTCTACAGTGTAATAGGTATTTGGAACAGTGTCATTAAATTGGGATAATCTGTTGGGTTTTCGGATGCATTAAGTTATTCTATGTTCTGTTCTCTTTCGTTTGTGTTTCATTCAGTAATTTTGCAAATAAATTCTGTTTTGTTTAAAACTAAGTCGTTTGACCAGCTGCATCACTAAGTCGTTTGACCAGCCTCAGGCGACTGACTGTGTGGAGTTTGCACGTTCTCCCCGTGTCTGCGTGGGTTTCCTCCGGGTGCTCCGGTTTCCTCCCACAGTCCAAAGATGTGCAGGTCAGGTGAATTGGCCATGCTAAATTGCCCGTAGTGTTAGGTAAGGGGTAGATGTAGATGTAGGGGTATGGGTGGGTTACGCTTCGGCGGGGCGGTGTGGACTTGTTGGGCCGAAGGGCCTGTTTCCACACTGTAAGTAATCTAATCTAATCTAAAATATCCATTCTACACTTGCTTAAAATGACTAGCAAAGTTAGGGTCTGGGCTACTTTCTTAAAATGTTTTGAGGGGGTTCTGGCCTGGTCCATAACATTTGAACAGATGCCAACTTTACGAATGAGCTGATTAGTTCATAGTTTCTCTGTTTTGCAGAAACATCTGATACAAAATATTATTGCTTTCATATTCATTCATTGACAGCTGAACTGTTTGAGGATTTCTCATGGCGTGCACATTTTCAATTTAAGGATTTAGCAATGAACTGAAAGATCAAATGTTTGTTTTTCTTGACTGTTGAGTATGATAATCTATATGTTTCTCCTTTTGAGCACAGGAAGAAGCTATATTTTCCAGTGTAAATTATGGCCCACATTGTAACAAACTTTTACTAACACTGTTCTGAAAGATACAGCCTCTAAGACCAAATTTTAGTCATTTGCAAAGTAACAACCAGTCACAATGTAATCTTTCATGCCTCTTAGGTAAAACCAAACTACTTAAACAGCTTAAGTGACAAAGTTAATTAATCAGCAATGTAATACAGAAATTCTCATTGGCAGGTGATTTAATAACCATTTCTAATGGAATGCTGCAGTCAGAATTTTGAATGAATACATGTGTAGATCCTGTGCCAAGTAACTCACATCCTGACTCTGCATATGCTGGCACAAGGTAGGGCTCTGATGGTAGGTTTCTCAGTTGTCTGGAAAAGCTTGAGACAACCCAGGACAAAACAGTGAGCTGGATTGGCACCACATCCACCCCCTCCACTGCCGACACTCAGTTGTGGCAGTGTGTACTATCTAAATGATGCCTTGTAGAAATTCACAAAGGTTCATGAAACAACACCTTCCAAACTATGACCACTCACACCTAGAAGGACAAGGACAGCTGACGCATGGGAACACAAACAGCTGCAGGTACTCTTCCAGACCAGACCACTTATTACCCTGACTTCGAAATATGTCACCGTTCCTTCAGTGTCACTGGGTCATAATTCTTGAACTCAATTCCTAATAGAATTGTGAGTCTTCCTGCACCAAAAGGAACACAGCAGTTAAGAAGGCAGCTTACCAACACCTTCTCAAGAGATATTAAGGATGGGCAATAAATGCTAGTCCAAATAGTGATGCCCACATTCTTTGAATAAGACAGAATCATGACTGCAAAAGACAATGGCATCTGTTCCATGGGATTTACTCATTTTAAATGCTAACTTTAATGTTTATTTTCAGTAAAGCATAGAGTAAATGATAAAATAACATGGAATTTTAAAATATAACCTGATAAATTAGGTGGAAAAATAGTGTTCCCAATGTCTTAAAAATAGTTCCAGCTTCTAATGAATTTTAACTTTGGGGTTCATAGTGAGTAAACTGAGAACAAACACACAAAATTCAATTCCAACAATTACTGAGAGGGCAAACTGAAAAAGTTGTAGCGGCATTGTATGTTTAGAACTACTTTGTTCACATTTTTGGCTTTCCGAATGAAATTCTTTGAATTTTTAAGTCTTTAATGATGCTCAGGTTTTTGTGATAAAATTGCCACGGTTTTCCCATAGATTACCAAGCATTCATTGGAGACCACATCATTGATTATCTTAGAAATGATATCTGAAAATTTAAATTTCATTACCATGGAGTGGATGAGCACCTAGCAATGTTACAGAGTTAGAGAACTTTCTATGTTGGAGAAAGTATAGGGACAGGCAAACATTGAGTTAATGGCCAAAGAGACAAATTGGATTCATGCTAAGACCATTGTGCTGACAATGACATTTACCGAATGTTTAACGAGAGATAATTGTACCACATGATTTTAGGCTAACATTCCAGTAATACTAAACTGTTGGAGGAGACATTTGGCTTGATATCATTAATTTAGTTGTGGAAGTTGACTTGACATCTGTAGGATATGCTACAAAGGAGAAGCATTTAGATGAGGAAGGTGAAAAGGCCAAGAACAGAGCCTTGAGATTGACCAGCACTAGTAGCTGAGGGGAATAAAAGTTTTGTTTTTGTTGGAGATGCTTTTGCTATGATCTTTCAGCTGAGGCTGAAGCCAAGAGAGAGTAATGACACTGGTCTTCATGACAAAGGGAAGGTGATGGAGGACGATGGGTTAAATCAAAGGCTGCAGGAAGGTGGAAGAAAATGGTGAGGGATAATCCAATGCATTTTTTTTTGTCGCATAGCATGTACTTTTTCTCTTTGGTGAAAAAGGGATGTATCCAGCCAGTGGAATACACATTGTGATTGATCAGAATTCTGCTGTTGCTGATGGTCCACTGTGCATTCTGGTTGCTGATTTTGAAGTTCTTGATCTGTTCTTAATTAACATCATTTACTTTAATGACTTGTTGCACACAATATGATCACAGTTGTCTGTAACATGTTGAGCTCCACAGAATTTCAGCAGAAACAAGTGATTACGCTGAGAGCGTCACTACTTTTTAATTTATCTTTTATTTGAAACCATGAGTTGAAGTTGAGAATTGAACTTTGAACAGCTGTTTGTTTTTAAAAAAAGAGAAGAGAACCGAAGATGGATGTTTGCTGTTTGGAACTGGCCCAGAAAGATATGCAGGTTAATTGCTAGTCTAACGACACAGTAGACAATTCAGAACTGAGTTGTTGCTATACTCAGGACTGACAGCTGGTTGAACATTGAATTGGTCAATCATGAGAAGATTGGCCAGCCAACCATACATAATGTGAAAACAAAGACTGAACTGGATTTGACTGGGTTTTGGGCAGGTGTTTTTTTTTTTGGAAGTTTCTGGGTTGAGTTGTTTTTGGTTTTGCTCTCTCTAGTTTCTCTCCAGTTATCAACTTGTTGAAAGTTCTGAGAAAAGAATCCTAGTCTGTAAGAAAGAAGTAAAACTCTCCAGGGGTCTGCTGAAGCTGTTTGCATTGCCTGGTGACTTCAGAATTCAAGCAAGATGTACAACCAAGGATTTTGTGAAGACCAGATATTTATGATTGAAACAACTATCGACTGACAAATTATGATTCTCTTATTTCTTTTTAAAATGTATCCCTTAACTGTGCCTGTCTGTCTGTCAGGGTGTGAGTGCTTGTTGATGATCAAAGAATATTGGGATGCCAATTAGATTGCCTTGTTATTTATCTGTGTTCTACTAAAGTGACATTATTAATGATAAATTGTTAATTTTTTTGCTTAAGTTATAACCTTGGTGTCCAAGATCTGCTATTTGTAAAGTCTCATTAAGAACAATTGGGCAATTTTGAGGGCCATTGAATATATTAATTTGATTGTGTTGCAAATCCAGTGGTAGTGTGGATGATTTGGTTTGGCTGGCTATCCCCTGTTGTGACGTTACAGTTCTATTAAAGTAAAGGAGGCCACTGGGAAGCAACTGATTATGTTCCAAGAAGGATAGATTGTGGTGGCATAGATATGATATAGTTATTATATTGAATTTTTAAAAACTCAATCATCTCTATACAATAATCTCTGGTACATTTATTTCCAATATTCTGAACTTCTTCCAAATTGTAAAAATAAAATCAGTGGAACAGAATGCCACTGAAAACAATAATAAAATGTTTCATAAGGTTTATTTTCCATGATGCATCTACCTTCATTGAGGAGGTTAGACACAGCCCAGGTAATAAATCGGATCATCTCGAACAATATTCCCAGCATTTGTTTTTTGACAAAACTGATGTTTTAATTTTGGAACAGCTTACCATGATGTGACATTCTGTTCAATGACAAAGATCTAATATCACTTATTGTAGTAGTATCAGGATGAGGAGCCAATTGCTCTGAAATTTGAACCTCTGACTGTGTGCTTGACAAGGAGGCATACCACTCAAGCACATGTATCACAGTTTAGTGAGATGGTTAGAGTAGATTTATTTGTTGCAGAAAGGTGATATATTGAATTTCCTTCTGAAATACTTCATAAAAGCCTCTTGAAATCTCTCAAGTCAAAAAGGGAACTAAAGTTTGCTCAATATCTGAAATTCCTGTGTCTTGTTAGTGTACCTTTGTCAATTAAATGTTATGTAATCTTAAAAGTAAGTCAGATCAGATACAAATTAAGATTCTTAAGAATAATGTCGCAGTATTGGGACATTGTGGCAAACATTGGGGCTTGTGTTCATTAAATTTCCTCTAACTATATCATCATAAACTTCCATGAACCAGTGCAATTAGTCAGCATAACATAACTCCTTTTTTGTACTGTAAAGTAATGCTTTAATTATTTAAGCGTGGTAACTGGTATAGCTTTTTTACAAGGAGTAGAGCTGGAAATGAATTTATCACAATGACTCAGAGTGTCCAGGATACTTTCTGAATTAAAATATTCAAAAATGTCTTTAAAAGGTTATTCTGAACAATTTACTAGTTTTATTGGTGTACTTGAATTAATTCCTTAGTGAATCACAGAATTGTTATGGCACAGAATAAGACCATTCATCCTTTCATGCCTGCACTGGCTCTCTGAGCATTTGACTTAGAGCCAATCTCCAGTCTTTTCCACTAATCCTGCATCTGTTTGTATTTGAATAGTCATGCAATGTCCTCTTGAATGCTCAAATAAATGTCTCCACCGCACCTGCAGGCAGTGCATTCCATTCCCAAACCATTCACTCTATGATAAAGTGGTTTCTCACCTTACAATTGCTTCTTTGTGAAACACTTTAAAACTGTGCCCTTTGATTCTCAATCATTTTATGAGTGGGAGCAGTTTCACCCTATCTACTCTGTCCAGATGTCTCACAATTTTGAAAACATCTATCTCCCCTCAGTTTCTCCTCTCTTTGGAGACAGTCTTAATTTCTTCAACCTATCCTGATGACTGAAGTTTCTCATCTCTGGAACTATTCTTGTAAACTTCTTTTGCACTTTTTCCAATTCATTTACACCCTTCTTAAAGGAAGACAGTGTCCAGAGCTGTGCACAATACTCTAGCTGAGGTCTAATCAGGGTCCCAAATAATTTTATCATAGTCTTCCTGTTCTTGTACCAATTACTGAAGCCCAGGATACTGCATGCTTTATTAACTGCTCTTTCCACTTGACCTGTCACCTTTTAGTGACCTGAGCATGTACACCTTCAGATCCCACTGCTCTGGCACATCTTTTAGAATGGTACCCTTTGTTTTATACTGTCACTCAATGTTCTTTACTACAAAGTGTAATACCTCACACATCTCCACGATAAACTTCATAGCCACCTTTCTGCCTGTTCCACCAACATGTCAACATCTTTTTAAAGTTCTATATTCTCCTCAGTTTTCAAGTCTTCCGAGTTTACATCTACAAACTTTGAAATTGTCCTCTACACATCAAGACCTATATATCAGGAAAAACAAACATCCCAGTACTGATCTTTGGGCAACTGCATTGAAACATTTCTCCAGCACTAAAAAACGCCCATGTACTATTACTCAGCCAGTTTTGTATCCATGTTGCTCCTGTCCCTTTTATTCCCTGGTCTATCACCTTCCTCACGAGTCTGTTTTATATCACTATATCAAACGTCTTTTAGCCATCCATGTAACATCATATCTACAGCCTTCCCTTCATCTAGTCTGTTATGTCTTCAGAAAAACTGCAACAAGTTGGCTAGGCATGATATTTCCTTTACAAGTCCATGCTGACTCTTCCAAATTAACCCACATTTTCTATATGACTATTAATTGTATTACAAATAACCATTTCTACAAGTTTCTTCATCACCAAAGTTATCATGACAGGCCTATAATTGCTGGGCTTATCTTTTCAGCCTCTCTTGAACAAGGGCATAATGTTTGCAATTCTCCAAGCCTGTGGCACCAACCCTGAATCCAAGAAAGATTGAAAGATCATTACCATGATCCCTGCAATTTTCATTTTCACTTTCTTCATGTCCCCTGGGTCTGATCAAGTTTAAGCATCAACAGTTTATTCAATACCTTCTTATCAATTTTAAACCCTTCTATTGACAGAGTTTCCTCTTTTGTCACTATGGCTTGGGTGGAGTTTTCTTCATAGGTAAAGACAGTTACAAAGTGTTCACTTAACAGTTGCTCCACGCCTCCTACCTCTTTGTGTAAATCACCTTTTATGGCCTGAACTGGCACTGCTCCTCCTTTTGCCACCCTTTACAAATAGCGTGGTTATGGAAGACTTTGGGATTTCCTTTCATGCTATCTGCCAGTACTTTTTTTCATGTGTTCCTCGTATTTGTTATTTTACCTCCCTGCTAAGCTGTCTCAGTATTCAGCCTGGTGCACAATTGTATCCACTATGTGACATTTATCAATAAATCAATAAGTATCTGAATATATAAAATTCTCAAATTCATGAGAATGGTTCCACAGAGGAAAAACGTCTCTCATGTGAATGGATTGGAGAAGCTGGGACTGTTTCCTTTAGAGAAGAGAAATTTGATAAAGATGTTCAAAATCATGTGGAGTCTAAACGGGGAGAAACTCTTCCCTTTGATGGAAAGGTTGAGAAACAGAGAACATTGATTTAATGTGATTGCAAAAGAATCAACAGTGATACAAGGAAACATTTTTATCCACCTAATGGTCAGGATCAGGGATATACTGCCTGCGAGTGTAATGGACGCAGATTCAATCATGGCTTTAAAACGGGAGTCGGATCATTATCTAAAGATTGTAAAAACTTGATCTTCACTTCAGGTAGCTTATACACCCCATACTTCAAAATGACCTTCACCTCTTGTGGTGCATTGGCTAATTTTCTCTAGATTGTGCAGAACACACTCATAAATGTTCCTGAAACATTACATTATTGAATCTAAACAGATTTGGATATGGGGAAACTATCGTCTAATGGACCAAAGCCTATCCATGCATTTTTTACCTGCTCTTGGGCAAGGACTAGGAACTTTTAATTGGCCATACGTTCCCTTGGCAAATATGAAGATTGGCTAGGGTTTCCACTCATGATTCTTATTGATTTTCACTTGAGTCACAATCTCAAGATCAGGTGGCAGCAAATTAAAACAGAGATAAGAAGTTTCTTTGCTCAAGGAGCAGTGATTTTCAAAACGAGGTTAATCAGAGAGCTGTGTTCAACACAGAGATCTATATTTTTTGGATGTAGAGGGAACTGAGGGACATGAGAATGGTGTAGGAAGGTAGGATTCAGACTTGGGATCACACACAAATTCATTGAATGGTGGACAGGGCTAAATAGTCCACTCCTGCTCCTATTTCTTTTGTTCTTATAATTTCAATAGGAAACAGTGGGACTAGCCTCTGTCTACTACACAGAGCTATAAATCTTCTCCAGTTGGAAGCTTTTGCCTAGGGAGAAGAAGCAGGATGTTCCGAGGCAAGGCCTGAGAATGCATTATAAGACCAAAAGAATGTGCATGGAATTGATTACATTTTGTAAGACATTAAGCATGATTGAAAACATCAGTCTCAATTTCAAATCTACGCAGCACCCTCACACAAACATCCTGCTGAAGGGAATCCATTTTAGCATCACAATTGTGTTCTTTGATCATTATCTCTAGTTTCTAATCTTTCCCTGGTCCTTTCAAATGTTAGTTTTGACAGATTACACTTCGACTTTATTTTTAATGGACTACTGTGACTCTCATTACCACTCTCTGAGTTTCAGGTCACAGCTGCTGATGATGCTCACATGAACAGAACTGAAATTACTGTGGTTTGTTTTTAAAATTGTTTTTCTGGGAAATAATTTCTGTGATGTGGTATTTATGTCAAAATCACATCAACGTCCTGGGGCTACCAGTGAACAGAAACTGAACTGTGTCAGCCATACTCATTTTGATAAAAACAATGACTGCAGATGCTGGAAGCCAGAGTCTAGATTAGAGTGGTGCTGGAAAAGCACAGCAGGACAGGCAACATCCAAGGAGCAGGAAAATCAGCGTTTTGGGCAAAAGCCCTTCATCAGGAATAGAGGCAGAGCTTTTGCCCGAAACGTCAATTTTCCTGCTCCTCGGATGCTGCCTGACCTGCTGTGCTTTTCCAGCACCACTCTAATCTAGACCCATAGTCAAGTTTTCAAATCAGGATTTGATACCCTATCTTATATCCTGATTAAACAAAGAAATATTCCTTTAGAGGAATTTCCATGGAGAATTCCCAGCGATAGCCAATTAGCAGAATCTAGGATTCCACACAGCCAGCAGTGAAGGGGATACATATTGAAACTACTCAATTTTTAATGACAATCATTATGATATTCCAAGGTATTAATGGCTTGAAGTCTGTCACAGTTACTGAGAGTAGACAGATTTGTCAGGTAAATGAGGGGTTCTAGAGCTAGTTGAGTGAGGGAATGGTTGCCAGGTAAGGCAGCAATGAAGTGGATGAATGCTTAGGGTAGGTCAAATGGTGGAGAGTCAGTACAAGGGGAGGCAGTGCTTAATGGTCATTAGATAAGTGATCAAGAGACCTAACTAATTCTCTGAGGACATGAGTTCAAATCCCACCACGGTGTAAAGACACTACCTTTCTTGTTTTTTTTTCTGTAAGTTTGATTGTGGACTGAATTTGGGGAAAGGACTGCTTTTAAAAAGGATTACTATAAATCATTGTAAGTCATGTTTACATTGCTGCTTTGTTCAAGCAATCTGGGAAGCTGGGTATAGATAAGCTGGCACCATGTGTGTGTACAAAAAGAGATTCAGCTGGCAACAGGTTGCTGATTGGTTTGTGGAATTGTGACCAGTTGTAGATGACAAAAACCTTCAGCCTGGCAACAAATATCTGATTAGCTCCTGGATGGCTAAAGGTGTGGGTGAAGATGATACTGGCAGAAGCCTTCAGATTACTACAAGGACCATAAGCCTGAAGAAAGGCAGTTTATTTTCCAAGGCTGTTGATATAGCACCTTCCAACACACAACTACTACTATCTAGAAGAACAAGTTTCACCATCTTTACTTGAAAATATATGGTTGTTCCTCCAGTATCTCTATGTCAAAACCCCCAAACTCTCTTCCTAATGGAATTCTGGGTCTACCTATACCACATGATGACAGCAGTTCAGGAGGGCACCATGCCAGTACAGCTGGCCCAATCAGTTTCACCCACATACAATGAATGGAACAAAAAATTCAGGTTTGGGTTAGGTTCAGTGACCAGGGATTCCTAGAGGTGGCGTTTGGGTCTATAAGGGATGCATGGTGTCCTCATTCCTGATGAAGGGCTTTTGCCCAGAACGTTCATTTTCCTGATCCTCGGATGCTGCCTGACCTGCTGTGCTTTTCCAGCACAACACTCTCGACTCTAATCTCTTGCATCTGCAGTCCTAACTTTTGCCTGTGTCAGATCAAACTGTCTCCTGTGAAGGATAATCAGTGATGAGTCTTCTTAATAGTTCTTCAGGACTTAGAGCAGGTTTTAATCCTCTAGTGGTTTCTGGATCACCCTTTAGCTAAGTACATCGGAACCCTCTGAAGTGTCCAAATTGGAGTTGGGAGCATTTTTCACGGGGTCAGCAAGTCAGGGGATTTCCCAATGAAAGTTTTAACCTTTTGGGTAATTTCCACTGAGTTAGCCACATTTGAACGTCTGCATGACCCTTGCACCCAACCTAGAGGCACTAATCCAACAATTTGCAGTGAATGACTCATCTCTTGGGTAGAATCTTAGTTTTCTTATGGGTAGGTCAGAGTCGTGCTGAGTTTTATTGAGCAACTTCCACCAAAGGCTGATTAGGTTTTCTCACCATATCTTGTCAAATTTGCCTCATTAACGACCAATTCCACCCCTATGACATTCATCACTTCCGAGTCCAGCCCCATCTTAACAGGCACCATTCTCTGAACAACTCAACCCTCAGTGATAACCCAGAGTTCTGCAACTTCCGTTGTGCTTCAAGCCAACCTTAGAAGCTTGTTGGTCACAAAGCTGGTCCCTTTTTTCTAAAAGCTGTTCCTTTTATCAAGGATACTGTGTCCTTAGAGTCAGAGAGATGTACAGCACAGAAACAGACCCTTCGGTCCAACCTGTCCATGCCAACCAGATATCCCCACCCAATCTAGTCCCACCTGCCAGCACCCGGCCCATATCCCTCCAAACCCTTCCAATTCATATACCCATCCAAACGCCTCTTAAATGTTGCAATTGTACCAGCCTCCACCACATCCCCGGCAGCTCATTCCATACATGTACCATCCTCTGCATGAAAAAGCTGCCCCTTAGATCTCTTTTATATCTTTCCCCTCTCACCCTAAACCTATGCCGTCTAGTTCTGGACTCCCCAACCCCAGGGAAAAGACTTTGCCTACTTATCCTATCCGTGCCCCTCATAATTTTGTAAACCTCTATAAGGTCGCCCCTCAGCCTCCTACGCTCCAGGGTAAACAGTCCCAGCCTGTTTAGCGTCTCCCTATAACTCAAATCCTCCAATCCTGGCAACTATTTTCAGCAGGGTCTTAAATGAGCTGGGCTCTGATTAGACTAGTTTGATAAAGAGATGAAAAGCATTTTGAGAGTTTTTTTTTAATATATGTCAATAGATGAGACTTAAGGCCAAAGTGGTCATGTTTTAAAAGTGACCTGTATGATGGAAGGGGAGTGGTCAACCTGTAAGCATCTGTTCCTTTTTTAAATGTTTTTTTAAGGGGTTTGCTTTTGGGACTATTGTGTATATTCGGAACAGCATAATTAAGTCTAGTTTGGATAGACTGAGTTCTGTACGGGTTCTTTATTCTGTTCTTTGTGTTTCATTGTGTAATTTAATAAACTTTTGTCTGTTTTAATACCTGGTAGTGATCACTAAATTACTCCAGTTAATTTTCACTGTACACTTACCAAGACAAATTGCAAAGTTATGGTCTGGCTGCCTGCTTAAGAATGTTTTGGGGGTCTGGTCTAGTCCATAACAGATTGGGGGCTCTTTGCGGGATTTAAACAGCGAGTGGTAGGTGCTAGTGTCTTTATTTCAGGTGTTAGTTTGTTTGAGTAGACAAAGCTTGGGATGGTAATGGCTCGTTCAGTCGCCAAAAGTGAATGTGGTGACTTTGGAAGTTTTGCAAAAAGTGAATAATACCAAGCTGCAGGAATTAGCAGACCAACTGGAACTGGAACTGCCTGCTTCTGTGAGGAAAGGAGAGATAATTACAGCAGTAGCTCAGCATTTAAACTTGATGGAGAAACCATCAGAATCTATAGAGATGGCAAGAATTCAATTACAAATGAAGCAGCATGAGTTAGAGGCGAGAGATAAGAAAAGGGCGGCAGAAATGAAACAGTTTAAGTTATGATTAAAAGCAGAAGAGAGGGAAAAGAGAGAGCAGCAGAAGAGAATAAAAGAGAAGGCTCTTGAACTTCAGAAACTGACAATTAAAAAGGAAAGTGAGCTTAAAAGGCTGGAGTTAAAGGCTGAGGGTAGGCTTAGTGAGGAAGAGAGTGAGGATGAGCAAGCCCCTGGTAGTCAGAAGCCTCGTGAGAAACTGTTTAAGTATGTTCAAGCATTGCCTAAATTTGATGAGAATGATGTGGAAGCCTTTTTCATCTCATTTGAAAAGGTGACTAAACAAATGCAGTGACCAGTGGCAATGTGGGATTTGTTGATCCAAACAAAACTGGTAGGTAGGGCTGGTGAGGTATTCGCATTCAGAAGAGGTATCTGGGTAGTATGAGGTGGTGAAAAAAACCATTTTAAGTGTATATGAGCTTGTACCAGAAGTCTATAGACAACGTTTCAGGGATCTGAGGAGTGACCCTGGTCAAACTTAAATTAAGTTTGAAAGGATCAACCAGAGTAATTACGATAGATGGGTGGGAGTTTAAAAAATCGAGCAAACCTCTGATGCTCTTAGACAGGTAATTATTTTGGAGGAATTCAAAAGTTCACTGCCTGAAGTAGTGCAAACTCATGTGGAAGAGCAGAGAGCTAAAACAGCAGGGTTACCAACTGAAGTGGCTGATGACTATGAGCTGATCCATAAAACTCGGTTTGGCTTCCAGAATCAATTTCAGTCCATCAGGGATAGAAACTGGGGCAAAGAGAAATCCTCGCGTGGAAAAGGAAAGGTAGATCTCAGGGAAGATCATAAGGATAACTCACCACAGGGTAAAAAGGAAACCCTTGCGGTTGGAGTGGGAGGGGAACAAAGAAGTTAAAAGGTTCCGGTGTTTTCATTGTAATAAAGTGGGCCACATGAAATCACAGTGTTGGTGGGCTAGGATAAAGCCAGAGGTAGGAAAACTAGACAAGCCTGGGAGCTTTGGACTAGTAACAAAAAGCACAAGGCAAGTTAAACAACTGTCTAACTGTCTCTCGGAGTGTACAAGATGTTCAGAGGTTGATTAAGGAGAAGTGCCAGATCTGCTTAAAAAATGTACATGCAAAGGTAAAGTTTATTCACATCGGCCAAGAGTAGTAGGTAAGGAGATTACAATATTAAGGGACACTGGATCCTCTCAGTCTGTAATGCTGAAGGATGAGGAGATATATACTCCTGAGGGACTATTGCCAGAAAAGGAATTCATGGTGAGACAAAAAGTAGCTGATTATGTAAAGTGAGGCTAGAGAATCCAGAGAAGAGTGGAGAATTTGTGTTAGTACTGGACAAACTCTCAACTCCAGGAATACAATTTGTCCTTGCAAATGATATAGCTGATTCACTGGTAGGCGTGCTGCCTTCTCTAGTTGAAAAGCCAGTGGAGACGTACGCAACTAAAGAAATGAAGGATCTTTAGGGATTTTCTCAGATTGTGTGATCACAAGATCACAGAGGCACAAGCTGAAGCAGGAGAGATCAAAAAGCACAGATAAGAAAGCTGACATAGCTTTGTCTAAGACTTTTTTTGATCAGAAAGTGCAACAGAGCAGGAGCAGCTTGATAAACATGCAAGTATCTTTAGCTCTGCTAAGCTTATTGAGTTACAGCAGAAATATGAGAACTTAAAACAGTTATATCAAAAGGCATTTACAGAGAAGGTGAGTAAATGCATTCCTGTGTGTTGTTACTTAACAAATGATGTCTTAATGAGGAAATAGAGACCATCACACATTCAAGCTGATGAAAAATGGGCAGAGATTCATCAATTTGTTTTGCCAGTCAGATATAAAAAGGAGGTAGTGCAAGTGGCACATGAGCTACCAGTTGGAGGTAATTTAGGGGTGGGGAAAACATAAAATATAAAGACATTTTTACTGGCCTGGACTACATAAGAATGCAGCTAATAGGAAAACCAGAGGCAGTAATAAAACCTGTACCTTTAATACCTATTACAGTATTTGAGGAACCTTTCACAAGAGTCTTGATTGATTGCATAGGTCCCCTACCTCAAACCAAAAGTGGGAATAAGTATTAACAATAATGGATGTGTCAACTAGATTGCCAGATTGCTAGATTGCAACATCACAGCTAAAAGGGTTGTAGAAGAATTACTATTTTTTTAACTAGATAAGGATTAGAGATCCAGTCAGATCGAGGATTAAACTTCACATCCAAAGTATTCATGAAGATTATGGATAACTTGGAAATAAAGCAGTTCAAATCTACTGTGTACCATCCAGAATCGCAGGGAGCACTAGAGAAATGGCATCAAACACTAAAGACCATGTTGAGGGCTTACGGTCAGGATTATCCAGATGATTGGGATAAGGCAGTTCTGTTTGTTCTTTTGTGATCAGAGATGCACCGATTGAATCTACCAAATTCAGTCCATTTGAATTAATTTTTGGGCATGAAGTAAGAGGGCCATTAAAATTGATTAAGGAGAAATTAATAATTCAGAATGCAGAGACCATCCATTTAGAGAATGATTAAATAAAGCTAGACGGTTGACTAGATAGCATTTAAAAGTATCACAGCACACAATGAAACAGAATGTGGATAAGAAATTACAAGTTTGCAATTAGGGGTAAGTATTGGTGTTACTTCAAGTAACAGGTGAGCCTTTAAAAGCAAGGTTTCGTGGACTTTATCAAATCAAGAAGAAATTGAGTGAGATGAACTACTTGGTAAGGACTCCAGACAGAAAGAAATCTCATGTGTGTCATATGAATATGCTGAAAAGGTATTTTGATAGGGAAGGAAAGAAAAGGGGAAGGTGTGAATGATTACAGCACAAAAGGAAGAACGAAGCTCAGTGGATTCTGAATTGGACATTCCTCAAATCAAATTGGACAGTGAGGAAGTTGTCAAATATTGGGATAAGTTATTCCACAAGAAAATCGAAATGACCTGAAAGAGTTATTATCATCACGTGGAGATATGTGGAAATAAACTGGGAAGTACTAACCTAATTGTGCATGATGAAGAGATAGGAGATGCTGTTCTGATTAAGCAACATCCTTATAGGCATAGACCTCTAAAGTCGGCACAGGTTCAGAAGGAGGTAGAGCACATGCTCCAAGGTGGCATAATCGAGTCAGTTACAGTGACTGGAGTTCACTTATAGTCATGGTGCCAAAGCCAGATGGTACCCAATGGTTATGTGTGGACTATTGCGGAGTCAACACTATTACAAAACATGATACATATCCAATTCCACGGTTGGAGGACTGTGTCAAAAATGTAAGTGACAAGTAACTTACATTTCTAAGTTGGTCTTGCTCAGAGGCTATTGGCAAGTACCTCTGTTAGGGAGAGCAAAGGCAATTTCAGTTTTTGGAACGCCAAATAGACTATATCAGTTCAAAGTCATGCCATTTGGTATGAAAAATGCTCTGGCCACATCTCAGAGGCTGACTAATAAGGTCATTGCAGGATTACCCAACTGTGTGGTGTATATTGATGACCTGGTGATTTTTAATCATTCATGGAAGGAACATTTACAGCATTTATCAGACTTGTTCGATTGATTTCGGAAGGCAGGCTTGGTGGTAAACCCAGCTAAAAGTGAATTTGCCGAAGCCCAAGTCATCTTCCTGGGCCATATTATTGGACATGGACAAATAGCCCCAAGGGATGTGAAAATGAAAGTAATTGGGGAATTTCACACACCATCGACGAAAAAAGCAGTGTTACAGTTCTTGAGATTGAATGGATTTTACCAAACGTTTGTGCCGAACTTTAGCAGTGTGGCTGCTCCACCAAATTATTTAAAAAGGGCAAGAAGTTTCAGTGGACAGCAGACTGTCAAAAGGCACTTGACAGCCTAAAAACTGTGTCAACCACTGCCCCAGTATTAGCCACCCTGGATTATACAAAGCCATCGATGTGAGTGATGTGGGTGTTGGTGTGGTGCTCCTGCAGGCGGAAGTTAAGGGAATAGAAAGGCCCATCAGGTATTTTTCCAAGAAGTTGAACGTTCATCAACAGAAATATTCAATGATGGTGAAAGAAAATTTAGGTTCGGTGTTGGCATTACAACCTTTCAGTATTTATATTTCCAGCAATGCATCTGAGATAATGGTATACACTGATCACAACCCATTGACATGTGTGGAAAACTTTAAGGACAAAAATACCAGACTGTTTAGATGGAATTTGTTATTGCAGCCGTTCAATTTGACAATTGTGCATATGGCAGGTCGCAAAAACATGATCGCCAATGCGTTAAAAAGGCTCAAATAGATATGGAAGCATTTGGTGGGAGGTGTGCCACGGCCTGAATTCTCATGTGGTGGTGAATGTTTGCATGTGTATAGTTAGTACAGTGTATATGAGTGTTTAGACTACTAACCGGATTTTTGATGGGTTGTAAAAATGAAGGTATCTTTTGATATTCATGGTTCTTTTTTTTAAGGGGCAAGGTGGCACAAAGCTAGTCTTTTTTTTCTAAAAACTGTTCCTTTTCTGAAGGATATTGTGTCCTTGAGTTTTTTCAGAGGGGTAATAAACCAGGCCGGGCTCCAATCAGACTGGTTTGGTACAGAGATGAAAAAGATTTTGCGAAGCCTTTTGTTTATATGTAAACAGATGAGACTTCAGGTCATGTTTTAGAATTGACCTGTATAATGGAAGGGGAGTGGTCAGCTCTCTAGCTGAGCAGTTCAGTCCAGAACTAGTTGGGAGTTCAGCAGTGGACTGTGTGAATAGGCTCTCTCTCTCTCTCTCTCTTTGCCCTTCTAACTTCAACCTGTAAGCATCTGTTCCTTTTTTAACTTTTTTTTAAGGGGGTTTGCTTATTGGGACTGTTGTGTATATTTAGAACAGCATAATTCAGTCTAGTTTGGATAGAGTGAGTTCTGTAGGGGTTCTTTATTCTATTCTTTGCGTTTTATTGTGTAATTTTGTGAATAAACTTTTTGTCTGTTTTAATAGCTGGTAACGAACGTCACTAACTTACTGCAGTTAATTTTCACTGTACACTTACTGAAACAAATTGCAAAGTTATAGTCTGGGCTGCCTGCTTAAGAATGTTTTGAGTGGTTCATAACATGTTGTACACCCAGACAAGCACTGTTAGTGTTGGGCTGCCATGCATTGTTCCTGAAATTTGCACTGGACATGGCAGACAGGAGAAATTGGTACCTCACTTTGCGGGCCACAATCTCAAGGTCCTGCTGGATAATAGGTGGGGGGACAGAGGTGCACAAACAGGACTTCCACCTCTCCCAAGACCAATAGTGGAACCCACAGCAGACCATGCCAGCCTGGTCTAAACCTGCCACCCAGAGTGACATAGTCTAAACCATTTGGAGGGATTCCCAGCACCGTAGGAAGAAGGTCAATGTTCCTCTCCACTTTGTTAAAAATTGCACAACACCAGTTACTGCCCAACAGGTTTATTTGGAAGTACAAGTTTTCAGAGCCTTGCTCCTTCATCAGGTAGCAGTGTACTTCCAAATAAACCTGTTGGACTATAGCCTGGTGTTGTGTCCACCCCACTCCAACATCGGCACTTCCACACCATGCCTCTCCATTTTGCCAATGTAAGTGCCAACATCTTATCTTCAATACCTTGCACTCAGTCTATTTCTGTGATATGCCCACCTCCCAATAAAGCTAATCCTCTACCACTGTCATTATTGCCTGCAATATCTTCCCCATCAATCCCATCCAGAGCAACTCCCCAACACCACTCAGCCGGCATGCCCACTGCAGCTAATCATCCACTCAGCACACTTCCCCAACTTCACTAAAAGGAACATCTGTGTCACCCGAATTCATTTCCCTTAATAGCTGCCTCTCTCAGCCATCTTCTTGAGTTGCAACCACAGTGCCATTTCTTCGGTGTTGCTGGATCAAAATCCTGGTACTTTTTCATCACAGCATTATGGGTGTTCTAACCATCTCATGGATTGTAACAGTGCAAGAATTAGACATCACCACCTTGGGTAATGAATGCTGGGCTACTCAGCAACACCCATATCCCGCAAATGAAAAAGAAACAAATTGCCGCATACATTGAAAAAAATTCTCCTTTATCCTAATGAGTCTTCTATATGTTTGAAATGTGACCACCTCTTTAAAGACTTTAAAAAAATGCTGAATCTACTCAACATGTTTCAGTCTGTTTAATTCAGAAAATTACTGCCACATTAAATATGTTATAGCTTTGCATAGCTAGCCCTAAACTATCTCTTTCCCAAAAGGCAAAAGTGAAACTTTCCCAAAACAATAAAACGTAAGAGTTAATAAAACCAAATATAATTTTCAGAGAGTATTAATATGAATTCCTTTAATGAAAATACCCTTTTGTAATTCCATCTAGTGCATTTATATCTGTTTTTCACCAATTTCAGCATATTTGTTATAATTTAATGCCTCATGCAATGTTTAATGGACCATTTTCCTTACATTGCAATTAACTGTTAATCATCATAAAAATACAACACACTAATGTGCCAAAAATGAAACGATTCATCTTTTACTTATTCTTTTGGGAATATTCTTGATTTAAAAACATGTTGTAATGATTATCACTATCACTTATCAACAAACAGATCATTAAACAATGTATGATTATCTTGTTGCCCAGAATTCGTTGCTTACAGGATGGGGCAAAGAAACAGTCAATGAGTTTTAAAGGAAATTAGATAGATCCTTCCAGGACACTGTAGTTAGAGCAGGAGGGTCTGACTGGCTTGTTCTACAGAGAGCTGGCATGGACTGAATGCCCTACATCTGTGCCCCAATGAATGTATGACTCTAAGTTCAGACGTTTGCAGATTTATGGAAACTCCCAACTTTATTCAAAATGTTGACAGGAACCTTGTTTCGGATGTCTCATACCCATTTCTGACAGATCCTATTTTCTTCTCGGTAAAGGGTGATGACAGAAGGATATGATTCACTGATGGGGGAGTTTGAACTCACCAGTACCACTGCCTTTTAGATGTAGTGAAGTCCATTTCCCTTGGTGTGTGACCTAGGATTCTTGAGAGTTTATACAAATGCAGAGAAAAAAGGAGATAAAATCTTTGGAACTGTCAAGTTAAATTATTTAAATCCCTTGCAATTTCAAAATAGAAAAGAAATAACAGCCTGCTATGCCTCTGAGTTGAAAACCAAGTGGTGTTTGTAATTTCTACATGCGTTTGTTCTAAGGTCATCATTGTTTTATTATTGGTGCTTGTGTGCTTCCACAGCCTATCATCATCACAGTGATGGGATGGGCAGCACAGTATGTAAGTTGATGATTTGGTTGATAGCTCCAATTGGCTATTAAGGTCTTAGCTGTATTTGACATAAAAACAAACATTTGCATTCATAATACTGTAATACTCAGGTGACTGTCTGTGTGGAGTTTACACATTCTCCCCGTGTCTGCGTGGGTTTCCTCCGGGTGCTCCGGTTTCCTCCCACAATCCAAAAATGTGCAGGTTAGGTGAATTGGCCATGCTAAATTGCCCGTAGTGTTAGTTGAAGGGGTAAATGTAGGGGAATGGGTCTGGGTGGGTTATGCTTAGGCGGGTCGGTGTGGACTTGTTGGGCCGAAGGGCCTGTTTCCACACGGTAAGTAATCTAATCTAAATTTGGAAGGATTTAAATATATTGAATGGGCTTTTATTAATAGTTTTTCTTCAGTCTGTGATAGTTAATTAAGACTTTATTTAATCTCAGCAGGACTCCTGAGATCTGCCCAAGGTGGATGCTGGGCAAGTTGGCAGGGAGGTTGTAAAGACAAAGGATTGTGATGTGTTTCATGGATTGTCATGAGCTTACATAGGAGCTCGAGAAGGGGTTGGTGATGTTTATGTGTTGGAGCTGTGGATTGGCATGAGTTAGCACTAACCTGGCTTGGGTTTGTATTAGGGCTTGTGGATTGATGGGGAGTCAGGATTGGCAGTATGAGAAATGTTGGGCTGATGGGCTGTGTGAGGGGTGAGAGAGCTATCAGGCTTATCCGCTTTTATTACACCTTACAACACAAGAACTGATTCCCAGTGGCTAGCTTCCGAAGCCTTTTACTTAGGAAGGTCAGGCAAAAGTAAAATTTTCCCTAAACAATAAAAATCATGATGTTAATAAAAGCAAATATAATACATTTTTCACATCTTTACTGCATCACTGTGTTTTCTTATTTTTTGACACAGAATATGTTTGTGGGCAAGGTGAATTAACAAGTGGCGTCCTTAGATACCTCGAATCTCTGCAAATTTGTGGGCTGGATCCCTACAATTCAGCAAGGGGGTATGATGCCATAATGATTTTACCTGTATTGCTTACTACATTGCCAGCCTGCAATCTTTCTGAAGAGAAATGTATTCCACCAACTCAATGTATTTTTGTGACCATGGACAGCAAGTGGATCATGCAGCTTTATGCCTTGTTTTCTGGAAGCCAACATGATTTATTTATCCTGTGGGAGTCCTTTGTTTTAGCTTAATTTCAACCAGCTAATAAAGATTACAGTATGCTTCTGTGTCACAAGACCTATCCCCTTTATTCATGGCTCACAATTCACTTGCAGAACTCAGGCACAAATGCAAAGCTGACATACAGCTAGAAATATCATCCATAAACAGTCAACATACACAAACAATATTTCTGCTGCTTGGACTGTTTGGACAGATTTTGCAAAACACCCTGACTGTATTGTTGATTTGTGCTCATCCATTGCACTTGAACATTATCAAGTACCTTGGACCAGTTCTTCAAATGTAGGTATGATATTAACCTGAATAATAAATAGAGAAACATACAATGGATATCAGTGCACAGAACAGGCATAATTGCCATCAATAGTTTAAGTCAATATACTACATGCTGTTTTTATACATGCAGGATTACACTGGCAATAGATCAGACAGAGGTATCTTGCAGGAACTTAAACTCAATAATATTGTTGAAATAGATGTTGGCTGGTTCAATTTGCAGAACAATATATTACTCTGAAGAAAATAAAATCTAAGAGGGTAACTTATTTTAACTTGTTCATGGTGTGCAGGCTGGGCAACATTTATTGTCCACCCTGGTGGTGGTGAGCTGCCTTATTGAACCTCTGCAATTCTTGTGAAATAGGGAAAGCCATATCGCTGTTAGGAAGGGAATTTCAGCATTCTTGCCCAGAGACAATGGTATATTGCAAGTCAGGATTCTGTATGACTTGGAGGGTGACTTTCAGCTTCTCCTTGTATGTGGTGGAGGTCATGGGTTGAGAAATTGCTGTTGAATAAGTAATGGCGAGTTACTGCTCTACTGTAGATGGTACTTACTGCTGCTGTTTTATATTAGGTGGTGCAGGGAGTGAAGGTTGAAAATTATAGATAGCTGTCAATCACGCAGGCAGTTTTATCTTGGATGTTGTTGTTGAGTGCTGTTCAAAATGCAATCATCCAGTCAAATGGAGACTATTCCATCAGATTCATGACTTGTTCCCTTGTAGGTAGTGAATAGAGATTTGGGAGGCAAGAGTAATTTACTCACCACAGAATGTCTCGTCTCCATTGGACTCCTAGCTACAGAATTTGTATGACTGGTTCAGTTCAGCATCTGGTCAATGGTAATCCCTAGGATGTTAATCAGGAGAGGATACAGAGGTAGTGATGCCACTGACTATTTAGGGGTGATTAGTATTTTTTTCTCTTGTTGAAAATGGCCAGTGCCTGGTAATTGAATGGCACTAATGTTTCTTTCCATTAATCAGTCCAAACCTGATGTTGTCTAACTCTTACTGTAGGTGGACACAAAAGGCTTCACTACATGAGGAGTTACAAATGGCGCTGAACATATGCAATCATCAGCAAACATCCCTACTTTGACTTAATGACAGAGCATTATTTGAAACCACCCAACTTCTCCCACTCACCATATAAATATGATGACAGGAAACCATGCCATTCTGTCACAGACATGATGGAGCCTGATTTTCATGCCATCTACTGTTTCATTTGCATTCAGACAATGAGCAAAAGCATTTAGAAATTAATCTTTGCCAAATTTGTGTCAGCCTTTCCAGCAGGTGTAATTCCCACTGATTGGAATTTACATCTGAACAGACAGGAGCCTCAGAAACATAGAACTCAAATGAGGTGATTTAGAGATTAACACCAATTTCTGCTTTTGATAACAATTGCTGTTCATGCTCCTATTCTCCCACCATGGATTATGTTTGAAAGGAAGTAAATTATCAGAGACTTTTAAAGGGATCCTCAGCTGCTCTACAATCAAACTAGATATGGAGGAAATGCAAAAAGAAAGACTTACATGAACAGAAACATAGAAAGTAGAAGCAGGAGGAGGCCATTGGCCCTTTGAGTTTGCTTCACCATTCAATATGATCATGGCTGATCATCCAACCAAGTACCCTGTTCTTGCTGTCTCCCTACACCCTTTGACCCCTTTAGCCCCAAGAGCTATCTCTAACTCTTTGTTGAAAACATTCAATGTTTTGGCCTTCTGTGGCAGAGGAAGAAAGTGAGGACTGCAGATGCTGGAGATCCGAGTGGAGAGTGTGGTGCTGGAAATGCACAGCAGGTCAGGCAGCATCTGAGGAGCAGGAGAGTCAACGTTTCAGGTGTAAGCCCTTCATCTGTGGCAGAAATTTCACAGGCTAACTATTCTCTGGGTGAAGAAATCTCTCTTCAACTCAGTCTTAAATGGTCTGCCCTGTATCCTTAGACTGTGACCCTAGGTTCTAGAATACTTGGTGAAAGTGAGGTCTGCAGATGCTAGAGATCAGAGTCTAGATTAGAGTGGTGCTGTAAAAGCACAGCAGGTCAGGCAGCATCCGAGGAGCAGGAAAATCGACATTTCAGGCAAAAGTCTGAAAACTTTTGCCTGAAACGTCGATTTTCCTGCTCCTCGGATGCTACCTGACCTGCTGTGCTTTTACAGCACCACTCTAATCTAGACTCTAGAATTCTTGATCATCAGGAACATCCTTCCTTTACTTAGCCAGTCTCGTCCAGTTAGAATTTTAAAGGTTTCTACAAGACTCCCCATCCATTCTTTTAAACTGCAATGAATATTGTCCTAATCAATCCTGTTTTGGTTCATCTGTCAGACCGACCATTCCAGGAATCGGTCTAGTAAACCTTTGCTGAACTCCCTCCAAAGACAAAACATCCATCCTCAGACAAGAAGACCAAAACTGTATACAATACTCCAGATGTGGTTCCACCAAGGCCCTGTGCCATTGCAGCAATCATCCTTACTTCTGTACTTGGTGCACCTTTCCCTTTCCGAATGTATATAGTGTTTTTCACATCTACATGACATCACAAAGTGCTTTACAGCTAGTGTAATGTAGTTACTGTTGCAATATAGAAACTGTAACAGCCAAAAACACACAAATGCCCACAGAGAACAATTTGATAATGACCAGATTCTCTGCTTGTGTGATATTAATTGAGGGAATAAATATTGTCCAGGGCACCAGAGATGATTTAGCAGCTTTTCTTCAAGATAGTACCACAGGTTCTTTTTCATCTCTCCAAACAGACACTAGCTAGGTCCTTGGTTTAACAATTCATCTGAAAGGCAGAACCCCTACAAGTGCTCAGTACTGAGTTGTAATGTTAGCCTATATTTGTGCACAAGCCCTAGGCTGGGATGTGAATCGGAAATCTTGTGACTCAAATGCAACAGCTGGTAAACAAGCTTTCATTCTTGCAGAAGCATATTACTTTTACCACTGGGGGAATTTAAAAGTCACTTTCAGCTATTGGCTTTTTACTTTTATTTTGCAATGATGATTCTCAGTTATAAAAAACACATTTGGTGCTGGATGAAGCTTTAGTCAAGGTGAAATTCACCATCTGTAAAGAGTTTCACTTAGTGTCAAGAAGAAGTTCATTACATGATTGTCTTTGGGTAGTTCAAATATTAGTCCATATTAAAACCTGAGCCAAGGCAGCAGTCGTGCAAAGCAACATTATTTAAATGTTAATAGGTAATTTTTGTGCTCATTGATTTGAAAAATAATCATACAACAGGCTCTGTATTTGAATGTAGTCCAAAGGTGAGAAATTGTGATGATTGATAGCTATTAAGCACACTAAATTATATGAATACATATATTACCAACGCAGTCCCTGTCATAGTTCAGAACGCACATTGTAAGCCTGAGCTATTTGCAGAATTAGTAATTGTTACCGATATACCAAGCTGTTCAAGAAACCTGCTGAAAAATGTGTGGCTGGAAAAGCGCAGCAGGTCAGGCAGCATCAAAGGAGCAGGAGAATCGACGTTTCAGGCATAAGCCCTTCTTCAGAAAGGATTTCTGAAGAAGGGCTTATGCCCGAAACGTCGATTCTCCTCCTCCTTTGATGCTGCCTGACCTGCTGCGCTTTTCCAGCCACACATTTTTCAGCTCTGATCTCCAGCATCTGCAGTCCTCACTTTCTCCCTGTTCAAGAAACCTGTCTCTCATTAATCCTCAGAGTAGAAATTCGAGCTGGTCTGCTTTCTTTGGATTTGTTGTGTTGGTTTATCATTTGTTAAATGATCAGGTTAAGCACAGGATAGAAAGTAAGGTCAGACCAACCCTTCGACATCTCCCCCCACTCCCCCATTCACCATACTACCCCACTGTAACAAAATTTGGTTCTAGACTAGCCATTTTTATTTTTAAAAAGCTGCCTCACCACAGCAACATTCTGGCAGTGATCCAAACGGGCAGTGAATGGGACTCCTTTCCCTCAGCAGGAGGATGTCATACCCTTGCGAGCTGCCAGCCAATCTGATTGGGCAGCAGGACGAGAACCCAGTAGTGCCCACTGCTAGGACTACACAAAGTACTCAGGATGAAGAGGGCATATCGGGGGCTTTGGTGCGAAGGCATTGAGCAGCATTGTAGGAAGACAAGTGGATGGAGTGGGTAGCATTCGGAGGCCAGGTGCAGAATGAGTGGACACAGCAGGGGGAAGGGGAGCATGGTGTATTGGCAGGACTGCCCCTGCTGAGCACAGAGAACTACCTGAATAATGTAATACTCTGTTCTTTTCTGCCTTTTCAATAAATTTGTGTAAGAAAAGCTTTCCCATTCTTGTCCGCCTCTCCATGCCAACTGCGTATGGTGCGGGCAGTATAATATTTGGGCTTAATCACAGCTCAATTGCCCATTTGTCATTTTGAAAAAGATTAATGGGCTAAGTTTGGAGCCTGCCCACTGATATATTATGGTAGCCATTCAGGGCTGAATGGGAATGAAGTGCGCAAGCATTTTAAAGTATATATTTTCAACTTCCCTGCTGAAACACTTCAACTCTGTCAAGGACATGCAGGTCCTGGGCCTCCTCCACTGCCAAACTGTTACCACCTGATGCCTGGAGAAGGAACGCCTCATATTCCACCTTGGAGAACCCTACAACCACACAGGATAAATGTGGATTTCAACAGCTTCTTCATTTCCCCTCCCCCCACATTATCCCAGTCCCAAGCCTCCAACACAGCACCGCCCTCCGAATCCGTCCATCACTGCCCCCTCTGACCAATCACCTTCTCCCTCACCTTCATCCATTTATCGCTTTCTCAGTGACCTTCACCCCCACCCCCAACACCACCCTCCTCCCATTTACCTCTCAGCCGTGACCCACCAGCCTCATTCCTGAAGAAGGGCTTATGTCCGAAATGTGATTCTCCTGCACCTCTGATGCTGCCTGACCTATTGTGCTTTTCCAGCACCACACACTCGACTCTGATCTCCAGCATCTATAGTCCTTACTTTCTCCCTGCTGAAAATGCACCCATCATCCAATCATACATCCTGAAATAGGATGCAATTAAATTTCAAAGGGGTGTTCTCTCTGTGGTAAATACCTTACTGTAACAGAGATTTTTACAAAACATTTGATAACAACACTAGTTCAACAATAAGGAGGGAAAATACAGGGTAAAGTTCTGATTACAGATCAGCAATTCCTTCTGCAATGTGAATATTGAGTCAAGACAGAAGTTTCAGTGAACTTGCCTATTAATGCTCACCAGGCATTGAAAGAGCAGCCATTTGAGGCAAGTGTTGTTGGCACATATTCTTCATATCCCATGAACCAAAGATTAAAATAAAGGACAGGAAAGGATTAATAATAAAATTCAAAAGCCTAACAAAATGCTAATTTAAGGAGTCTCGAACAACAAGTGATTGAGTACAACTTTGATGTACAAATTCAGTTGGCAAGGGGCTTGGATCTCGGTTTTCTGAAAGTCCCCATTAGTGCTCTGTTCACAGCTGTCTGGCTTCATAAGGAAGACACTGCTTTCTAAACAATTGCCAAGGTACCACAGTTATGAACCCATCTCAATCTGCAGAAACGGATGTGCAGGTAGCAGTGACTACAGCTTAGAGAGCATTTATGAGACCTTTCTTGCCTGACATTTCTGAAATTAGGTGCTTTGTATTCCTAATTCCTCCTTGTAACAGAGGAACAGAAGGTGTTTACAGAAATATTACTGTAAAGAGTTCATATGAAGCTGCATTATTGAAGTCCATCCACCCTGAATGTCATACAGTTTTTTAGTTAAAAATCAGCAGTCTGGCATGACGACCCAATGGAGACAGACATGTCATCTGACTCCTTGATAGTCCTAAGTAATAAATGTACCTAGCATCTATTGCTATCATACAATAAACTTTTTTTATTGCATAAAATGTGTCTTTTGTTAAGAGTCATCAATGGGTTATGCTCACAATAAAAAAATTATACAGGTCTTCTACACAACACAGAAAGGAAGATTGATGGTAGCACAACACCCCAACAACAAGTTCCCATGGCGCCTAAAGCTTCCTTTCACCACATAGCACCTTCCCATGCAAACACAAGTATAACACTTGCCTATTCACCTTCTCCTTGCTCACCAAGACGCGAGACACACCTGCCGCAGACGTTTCCTTTAATCTAGACTACTGCATTTACTGTTCATGACGTAATCTCTTTTACGTTGGCAAGACCAAACAGAACAACTGCTTTGCAGAACACCTCCACAATGCCAGTAGGAGTTACCCCAGCCTCTCAGTTGTTTGCCATTTCAACAATCCACCTTTGCTCCTATGCTAACGTTTCTGCTGCAATGTTCCAACAAAGAACAACGCAAACTCAAGGAAGAGCACCTCAATTTCCACTCTACACTTTCGTTTCAAGGTCTCAAAATTGATTCCAATAACTTCAGAAACTGACCGCATTATGACTGTTCTCCAATTTTCTTACAGTATCAGACAACCCCACCACCACCCAGTCATAATTGCCAAGGTTTGCGTCTTTCCATTTTATAGTAAGGATCAATTCTCTCCCTTATATAATCTGTTTTTCTTTCTGCATTATTAACAACTCCTTTTGTCTTTTGGCCTGGACTTTTATACCATCGACCCCATTGTTCCTCCTCTGCCTTTAAAAAAAAATCTATTTTCCAGCCACCTTTCAGTGCTGAAGTAGTCATCCTGGATGAAAATGTTAACTCTGTTTTTCCTCTCTCCACAGATGCTGTGAGACCTGAGTTTCTCCAGCATTCTCGGTGTCTGTCACAACCACTCATTGTCAGGCCACCCACAGCCCAGAATGACAGGAGGAGGAAGCCGACATTCATAGTTCTTTGTATTATTGTAGGAGTAAGTGAAATCCTATTGACCGAGAAGGTCCTGTGTGCAATATTAAGTTTTAACCAAAACAAATAAAGTTTCTTTCAGTGCCAAAATATTTAAGAAAATATACACTAATAGTTTAAAAACTATTGAAAAGCCCTGGAAAATGCATTCATCTGCCGACAGCTGCAAGTCTCTTGAGGTCCTCGAATGTGCAATGTTTCCGGCCCACAGGAAAGTGACATCACCACCTGCATTGAAATGTTCTTTTAAAAAGACAGACCTGGTGAAATTAACCATCCCACTTCAAAATGCTTCACACTGTCATTTAAATACACTGAGCCAGGAAAGTGACAGCAATAACAGGTCTGCACTGTCTTACCACTCCCACCCTAATTAAACTAGAACACCCCTGGTGCTCACCTTCCACCCTACCAACCTTCGCATAAACCAAATCATCTGCCAACATTTCCGCCACCTCCAAAAAGACCCCACCACCAGGGATATATTTCCCTCCCCACCCCTTTCTGCCTTCCGCAAAGACCGTTCCCTCCATGACTACCTGATCAGGTCCACGTCCCCCTACAACACACCCTCCCATCCTGGCACTTTCCCCTGTCACCGCAGGAACTGTAAAACCTGCGCCCACACCTCCTCCCTCACCTCTATCCAAGGCCCTAAAGGAGCCTTCCACATCCATCAAAGTTTTACTTGCACATCCACTAATATCATTTATTGTATCTGTTGCTCCCGATGTGGTCTCCTCTACAGTGGGGAGACTGGGCGCCTCCTAGCAGAGTGCTTTAGGGAACATCTCCGGGACACCCGCACCAATCAACCACACCGCCCCGTGGCCCAACATTTCAACTCCCCCTCCAACTCTGCCGAGGACATGGAGGTCCTGGGCCTCCTTCACCGCCGCTCCCTCACCACGAGACGCCTGACCAGGTTCCCTTGACAGAGTGTTTGACAGTGCACTGTTAGAGTACTCTGCGTTTGCAGAGTTAAAAATCGCACAACACCAGGTTGTAGTCCAATAGGTTTATTCGGAAGTACTACCTTTTGGAGCGCTGCCCCTTCCTCAGGTAACTACTCCTGTTGGATTATAACCTGGTTTGAAAGGTGTGGTGCTGGAGGAGCACAGCGGGCCGGGCAGCATCCAAGGAGCAGGAGAATCGACATTTCGGGCATGAGCCCTTCTTCAGGAATGAGGCTTCTTCCCGACCTGTCCACCCCCACCCCCCCTCCGGCCTATCATCCTCACCTCACCTCCTTCCACCTATCGTATTTCCAGCGCTCCACGCCCAAATTCCCCCCACCTTTTATCTCAGCCCACTTGGCACACCAGCCTCATTCCTGAAGAAGGGCTTATGCCCAAAACATCGATTTCGCTGCTCCTTGGATGCTGCCTGAACTGCTGTGCTCTTCCAGCACCACTAATCCAGACTCTGGTTTCCAGCATCTGCAGCCATTGTTTTTCCCTAATTAAATTCTAGGTGAGGGAGACCAAGCTCAGTCTGCCTGGGTTCTAAATTAATCAACGCCTCTCAGCGCTTTCGGACCTATTCCAGTCTGGATGGCAACTATCTCCATATCGATTGAGCTAAAGGAAGGTTTGCCAATCTGATTGATAAACCAGTGTTGACAGTCAAGTTGGGTTGTGAGGAGAGAACGTTCCTCAAGCTGCATTGATTTGTACACGATCAAGGAACTGGTACAGGCTTGGGCTCCATCTATTGTCTTGGCTTCTGAACCCAACCCTCCTCTCAATCCCCTGGAAACTCACCATCGCCAAAACAGTGGATATTTTCCCTGCAGCAGCTGCCATCCTCTTTGGTGAGGTTCACTTGCTCTGATTTCCACTTCCAAGGGCTGATCGGAGGAAGATACAGTGAGCCTTTGCATCCGGTTGGTAATTTGCCTCCCTTTCAGCGAGTGAGACACCAGATGTAAATGGAGAATTTTATCATTATTCTTTGTTTTGGTCATTTATTCCATATTTCAAGCAAACTACCTGAAACTGCCATGTTGCGTGTTCATTTCGAAAAAAAAGCTTTATTATAACTGAAGCCTGCAGTGCTGGATCCAGTCAAATTGCTCTGAACTGTGTACTGTGAGAACGACCAAGATGTGAGTAAATGTTTTGCTAAGGGCAAGGACAGCAAAGGTGAAAGTGAGGGTATTATTGAGCTGACCAATAGATGAAAAGTATCACTATGGAAGACGAAGACAAATCAGATGAATATGTGAACAAGTTATTGGAAGTGAATTGAAGAAAAATGATCTGTGGTGAAGACTATAGGAACAGAGAAGTGATGACAGAGTCAAGCAGTGCGTCCATGAACAGGAGTAGGAAAGAAAGCTAGTTTGGATGGATAGGTAAAGGGAGGGCATTAAACTCAATACAGAGAAAGATATGCTGAAATGGGAGTTGTTATCAACAAGAAGCCATTTAATGCAGCAAAGTAGTAAGAAGAAGGGATCTCTTAAATACTGGACCAAGTTCCTCATTATATAGATGGTAGAATACAATAATTCTAATGCAACGGTGAGAGGATTGAAGCAAGGGCAGGAGCTAAAAACATAGGCAGCTCATGTCAAAAGAATTGCAAGGTGATAGGATCGATTTAAGAGATCATTACCCTCTCCCAGTGGGCTGTTGAAGCTCAGTCATTAACTAAAGTTGAAGACAGTGATTAATTGGTTACTTCGTTACCAATTACATCAAGGGATACAGGGATAGCATGGGAATATGGTGTTGAGGTTGATGATCAGCCATGATGCAGAATGGTGGGCAAGCTCAAACAGCTGAATGGCCTTCCTCCATGACCCTAAGCTGATCAATACTTACTATAGACCCAATGTTTGTAATAGGATGTTGATTGTCTTTCATTGTTAAAGAACCAGGCAAAATGATAAACAGAAGTGTAAATTTATTTCACACATCAAATCCAAGTTTCTTCAGCTACAAATTTGAAAGCATTTTTTCCGTTCCAGTATTTTACACAATCTTTATTAAAAGTGTTACAAATCAAGTAACATCAATATGGCTTTTATTTTATTACAAATAAGGTAGATCTGTGTCTGTTAACAAAACTGAGAATTGTTTATAGTAAACAACCACTTATTTATTAATTCAGCACTTCAAGGTTCTTTGAGCAAGTTGAACAATTTTTATTGCCCTGCATTTTCAAAAATGTCACAGGGCTGTAGATGTTTACATACACAGCTAGCTTTAAAAAAATAAAAGGATAATAAAAACCTGGCATCTGTGCCTTGGATGAAGAAATTTCACAATATTAACTTTGAGAGACTTCTTAATGAGGTTTCAGATCAAATTATTTTAATCCTGATTTAAAACAATATCGGTTTTCAATTGTTTTTTTTTAATCTACAAAACAGTTTTCATATGCATTATAATGCCTTATCTGGTTCAGCCATTGCCACTTTCCAAAATGGAAATGGTTCAGTTCAGGGATACTAATAGTGTGGACACATGTTTAAATGTAATGTAAATTGTGAAACATAGATGAGACAAGATATCAGTTTTATTGGGTTGAAGAGGTATATATTGAACAAAGAGAAAATCAGTTTTGAGATGGCTTATTCTGTTTTGCCATTCCATTGCTTAGTTACATCAATGTTTCAATGCATGTAATGAAAGACTCCTCTATAGGTGAGGATAATACTTTACAGGTGATAGGGAGGTGTCATTCTTTGCAAACTGATTTATAGATATGCTCAAATGTTTAAGCACCCACAAGCTGTCTTGTCAGGTGAACAAATATCAAGGATTTTATGACCAACCGCACAACAAATGAACGGATGAGATTTTGCATATTATAATTTTTTTTACAGCAATATAACTCATCTCATGAATGAGATGCAATGTATCTGCATGTTCAGCATGCCAATCCTTTAAAATTGTATCTCTATATATTTAATATGCAGATATTATTTAAACTTAAAGTATTTGTTTAAAAAAAAGGAGCTTTACCTCAATATTTACAAATATAAAATAGTCCTCTATGTATATTAGTTTAATTGTGTTTGCCTATACAAAGTAGAAATAACCTGAATCAAGGAATAGTAATTACTTGCTAAGTATCATGTAATCTTAAAGATTCAGTGCTTACATCACCAAATAGTCTTGTACAATTGTATAACTGGCAGCACAGACAAAGGTAAACCAACGGGTTTAATATATCAAAACCTCCAGAAATCACAATAACAACATGTTAAAATAAAACCTGTAGGTAGTTACAGACACAATGAATGGTTTATATTTTGCTGGTCATTAAACTGAGCAATCTTGACTTAACTAGTGATTTGAAAAAGAAACACCTTTAAAATGCAACAGCATAACAATGGAACATAAACAATGTACACAGTTAACAACGACTTTTCTACATTATACACTTGCAAGTTGTATCAGTATCTGATCAGGCTGATCTGTGTCATACTTGTAAATACAAGTAGAGACAATCAACAACAATGCAGTGTAACTATTAACAGCATGAAAGTCTGACCAGATCATTTCTTAGCAATTAAGGTTGCATACTCAGTGCCACTTTTAGCAATTTCAAACTGTGCACTGCATTGGCAAGAAAATGGCAGCACAATTCAAGAACCCGGTATGCAATCTGACACCTGAGCACATAAAATTCGACCCTTGGTAATCTGTCATCATTTGAAGTGATAACTTTAAATACTTAGATTGTAAAGAAAAATGCTTCTATTCACCCACAGTATGACAAGCCATAATCAAACCATTAGAAATAGAACAGTTTCATTATTTTCACATGCAGCTAGTTGTCATAGGTCTCATTTTTCAGTTGAAGAGGTCAAAAAATGTTGCAATACATTTTGCACTACAATAAAATTAGATAAAATTTACTCTGAGGTTTCATTGTAATGCCACAGTAAAAACAGATTTAGTATTCTCATTGCCGAATAAGTGATTGTAAATACCAGATTGTTCATTACCTCTCATTTAAAGAGAGATATGGAGAGTTATCAACTGAAAACAAGACAGAGATAAATCCACACAAATAAAATTCCAAGTCAATTTCAGTTATATACCATTTCACAAAATATAGTCAGTGAAAACAGTGAGATTTATCATAAATATTCTCCAGAACCATCTGAAAATTCATATAATACTTCAAAACAAAATACCAAATGATGCCCCCAAATGTATTGAAAACAAAAGTTGCAAGTATTATACTCAATTTAAATTACAATGTTAATTCGTCCATCCAGTTAAAGCAAGCATGAAGATTTTGACATTCCTTTAAAATTTTTGATGTTTGTTTTCTTATGGGTGACACAAACAAAAATTAAAACCATAAAATATGGTGGCTTTATTACCTACTAATGCCAAAATACTGGTGCAGTACTGTACATTCAGATAGGCTTTATGTTTAAAAAAATTAGTAAGCAACACTTGCTGAAATTACAACCTTGCACAAGATGGAGATATAAAAGAGACAGTTATTGGGTTTGATTCACACTCAGTGGAGTTTATCAATTTGGAATATTTTATGGTCGTGCACTAATCTATTATGTAGTGGTTTTATTGTTGCTAAGTTTAAGACAGCAGCTGCACACCATTTATTTTCTCAAAAATATCACCTTTGAGACCTGAGATTTAGAACATTCAAAACACAAACATCTTTTATGAAAATTGAAAAAAGTTATATCCCATAGCTCCCTAACGCTAAATACAAATAATGTAAAATTGGATAGATTTACAAGCTCAGAACATTCCATTACTTCACAGGAATCTTGGAGTTAACTGAACACATGTCTGTGTTGCTCAATATGACTATTGATAAGCTCTTCAATATTCATTCCAGGTATTGGAATATCCACCTTCATATAATTTCATATTCCATACAGCACTTTGCAGCTTTGGTATTAATATTTTCTATTATGATTTATTCTTTTGTTAAAAAAAGCTACATTTCTTGTGATTTTTGTTGTACAATTACCTTTTAAAAATGTCAGAATGATTCCTCCTAAGATTATTTGATTGTTGTAATGTGAATAAATGTGTAGAAATGGTAGTGATCTGAAGCTGACCCAAGATAATGAATGAACTCTACTGGTAGGGATTGCAGTAGACATAACAGAATTTCATTTCAAGTTTCTGGATCAAGAGACTTGTGATAATAAAATATTTCCCTGAGCTCAAGATAAAAAAAAATCCCCTTAATTACAAAGTCTAATTTGTTGTAATAGCAGAGCCTGCACAGAATATGAGATATACAATTAGTTTAGTAATTGAACACTTGCCTAATCAAACAGTCTGATACACTGTCTAAAATGCTACTCCATCCTGGTTAAATATGTATATTGCATAGGAATATTTCACATTCCACTGAACAGTGCACAATGTTTGTGGAATGGAAATTGATATGTAGCACATTTTCTTCAGGCCATACAACAGGCAACATCACCACAATATTTGCAGCAGAATGTCCCATTTTGAACCTGTGTGAACATCTTGGCCATTACTAATTCCATTGTGCTTTTCATATGTAAGGCAGCCACCCAAAGCAGGTAGTAGGCCCTTTGCATATGTTGCTCAGAGGCCTAGCAACTATTTTATTGCCCTTCTGAGACATTGGGTCATGATGAGTGGAACAGATGCTGGGCCGGCTTCACTTAGGCTTTTTAGGTGGTGATATAGTGGCTCAGTGGTTAGCACTGCTGCCTCAAAGCACCAGTGGCCCAGATTTGATTCCAGTCTCAGGCAACTGTCTGTGTGGAGTTTGCACATTCGCCCAGTGTCTGTGAGAGTTTCCTCTGGGTGCTCTGGCTTCCTCCCACAGTCCAAGGTTATGCAGCTTAGGTGGATTGGCCATGCTAAATTATCCATAGTGTCGAGGGATGGGTAGGTTAGGTGGATTAGCCATGGGAAATGCAGGTTTACAGGAATAGGGTAGGAGGGTAAGTCTGGGTGGGATGCTCTTCAGAGAATTGGTGTGGACTTGTTTGGCTGAATAGCCTGTTTCCACACTGAAGGGTTTACATGAGTAAGTGGCCACTGCAGTCTTAGCAGAGGTAATTTTTTTTAAATAAAATGCTACACTAAACATTGGCTGAGAGGCCTCCCCAATTCTGTAAAATACATAACTATTTTTCCCACTTCTCTACACTAAGATTTGTTTTTGAGTTATTGCCAGTGAGGTAAGTGTTTCCTTCAAATGCAATAGCTAACTTCTGGAGTCAATGACCATTGCAGGCAGCAAATCACAAATAATGTTAACGGTGCCCAAGGTTGGGATGATCTTGAGCCTCCCACTTACACAACTATTGATTATGTGACTGACAATCAGACATAAGAATAGACGTTGGCTGTGTCCATCAGCCAATGTAATAAGTAATTGTCCAGCTGGGACTCAGAAGACTCTTCTAGTCTATTTTAACTTTAACAATGATGATCATTTTACAAACAGCAACGATTCAGTGTGTGGTTTACAGCACCACCTTGACCTAAGTACTGAAACTGCTAGAAATAGACAGCAGGTTATTCAGCATGTGTAAATTGTTTAATGCACACCCTTTACCTTCACTAAAAAGATTATCAAGTGCCCAGAAGGCTGACTACCCTACTGTATTTCTAACAGTTTAATTTTTCAACCCATTTGTTCGTTACAGAGCTTGAATATTGCTGAAAATTATTTTGTTAAACTTTATGTCTTGTGCTCACCAGGATGTTTTTCAAGAGGACAAATAATGGGATAACTTAAGTTAAGCACTAGATAAGTGCTGATTAATTGCAAGTGGACTTTGAATGGTAGAGGAAAAACCATGGAGAATGCAGCAGTTAATGATGGCTGACTGTTAACTGCCAGGCTTTGTTTAGAAATCAAACCCTCTTAGCCCTGCACACGGATGAAAAAAAAACCCACCATTTCGACTGGGACAGGCTAAGCAAAGACATGCCAGAGAATTCCTAGAGGCCTAGCATTCCAACCACAACGCCATAAACAAACACATAGATCTAGATCCATCTATCAACCCCTCAGAAAATGAACAGGAAATGACATCACCACAAACCTCAGGAACCCCATCCAGGACAAACATAAATAGAAAGCAGGAGACAACAGCTTCGCTTCACTTGGAGGTCGCCACTGATGTTACCTAGCCAGGTAATGAAACGTCTGGATATCAAACCTACAGCTCAGCGAGCACACCTACAATCCTAGATATCAAACCAGTTAACTTGACTCTTACTGGTGAAGACATTATCTTGAGAAATGAACCAGAGTTAGGTTAACTTGGTTGATATCTAAACAAAGCCTGGCAGATAACAGTCAGTCAATCATCAACTGCTACATTCTTGATGGTAATGCTGTAACAGAGTCCACTTGCTAACCAATTAGCAATCTCCACTCAATATAAATATTTGATTTCCCTTTTAATTTGTAGTCTTGTGAATTGTCTTGAAGATTGCAAGATGTTAAACTTTGATAAATGTGTATATTTTCAACATATTCAGCCTTTTTGCTTTAATTGCCCATGGTACTTCATGTTGTCATCAAATAATTATTGATTTCTCATCTGTGTTAGCAATTCCTATTGAATTGGATCTGCTTTTTTGTGCGTAATCAGGCACAGCAATGGGTTCTGATGCTGGACAAGCAATGATAGGCCCTTCCAGCAGCCCAGATGGCTGAGTTGACAGCAGCTAATCTAAAAGTCGGGACTGTGTGGGGCTGCCTAATGTAAGGGTACTTAAGTTCTAAAAAGCCAATCCCTCCAGTGTACAGCCACTAAGCCCTGCTGGAGCTCAGCAAATACGACAAAGAGGGTGGGGTCAGAATTGGTGGCTCATGTTTTATTCATCTTGCCCCTCACTCCTCCCAATTGCTACCCTGAGCTCACAACATTGGCCTGTATATGCCCATCAGGTAGCCAATACAATCCTAAAGTGTCCTCACGCAGATTGTTCAGGGTGGGGATGGTAGTGTCAAATTTGCATGGAAGCCAGCAGTGCCAAATTGTGTATGTACACATCTTCAATCCATACTCTGACCCATTTAAAAAATCCACTCTCCTTAAGAATCAAATACATCTTGTAAAAGCAATTATTTTCACTCTATGCAATCTTCAATTCACACTGCACCAAATGTTCAAAAGTGTGTTAAGTTGTTGTACATTTATAGTAGTCATTTAGTATACATTACAAAATTAAAAAGTCATTTGCCAGTACAGAATTTCAGCATTGCTGAAAAATAGGATATATTTAGTCTAAGCTTTTCATCTTGCACGGATGAGGCCAATTTGCAAGAAATACCACAGTAAAGGGAAAAAAAGACCACAGGATATGAGAGAGAATTAGGCCATTCAGCCTATTGAATTTGCTCCACCATTAGATCATGGCTGATATGTTTCTCAACCCCATTCTCCTACCTTCCCCCCATAACCCTTTATCAACTGACTCATCACAATCCTATCTGTCTGTCTCCAATTTAAATACAAAGACTTGGCCACCAAACCCTTTGCAGCAACAAGTTCCATAGATTCATTACCCTCTGTGAAGAAATGCCACCTCATCTAAGTTCTAAAGAATGGTCCTTTCACTCTGAGGCTGTGCCTTTGGGTCTTAGCCTCTCATAGGTAAAAACATCTTCTCCACATCCACTCTATCTCAGTATTCTGAGAGTTTCAATCAGATCCCCTTTACTTTGGTATTTTCGGCAAATTGTTCAGATGAATGCAAGATGAAAATCTTCAACAAACGTGTCTTTTATCAGCAGCACTGAAATGACGCATTCTGCATAATGATGCATTTAGCCACTCCTTTTATTAAAAGTCTCGAACAGTCACAATAACTCATGTGACACTATGGCACAGTGAAACAGTTAAAAGAATAACTGAAGCCATTAAATGAAGTGGTATCTTAATAGATCTCAATGAAGGATTCTTACACTGTGAAAGAATTTCCTTTCTTTGTGCTGTCTCAACTGGAGTTGCTCTTTTAATTATAAATAGTTCATTCTATTGAGTGTAAAAATTTGCAATATTGCTGCTGAATGATTCTGGAAAATAAATGCTCACTCAGACATCAAGCTTTACAAGTGTACAATGCTTATTCTTTGATCAATACAGAAAACCTCATCTCTGAATATTTGTACATCTGAGTAATCAATATAAGAAGTTTTCAAGATAGAATTTGTGGGTTGACTAATGCCTGTACAAATTAGCTGCCAGTGCTAACTCAGAATGGCTACAATCCAATTTCTTTTACTCCATCTGGTACATCCTGACCTGATTTGAGTAAATGATAAAAAATAAAATCAGATAAGCGGGTGGGCAGGTATCGATAGATGAATGGAAAAAAGTTAGCTGCTGTTCCAGGGGAGTAGTGGCTCTTGGGGTTTTTTGCTATCAGTGCAATGGAGATATCATTAAGAACAGGTTGTAGTTCATCTTGCAAACTAGCCTGCCATTTACCATACTTTCCTCTGAACGCAATTATGTAGTTTTCACCATAATCTTTTCTAACATCAGGAGAGAGCTGCTGCATAATCTGTGTGTGTTGGTTGCTCCACTGATCTGTGGTACCAAATATACCTATGGAAATAAAAAGTTTAAAACTTTAAGTAATACATCCTTTGTAGGCATTAGCATGAGAATATGAGAGGCAAGCTGCAGCATTGGAAAATAAATATGTATTCTTGATACTAAAGAGATATGATAGAAGGGGATTCAACCAATACATTTCAACAGCATGAAATCTCAAGGAAATTGAAGATCAGTGGAAGTGTTAGCCAAAGAATGAATCAAGTTTGATAATGAGTCAGAACAGAGAGTTGAGTACAGAGCAAAATATCACCAGACAAATGTGAAAATCAGACAGATAAGCATTGCAAAATATAATATTTCTGTTATTTGTTTTCAAATGTTATATCCTGATGGACCTGAGCCTGTTGGTCAATCTGTTAGCTACTTAATTTCAGCACCAAACCACATTTGTGCGTGTTAATTTCTCAGCAGTTTCAAACAATCAATCTCCTATCCCACTACTTTGGCAAACAGGAAGCTGCAAGCTCAATATGGTCTGGCAGTTCTGGATATATAAAAGTACTTAGAGAAATTTGGCCTGCTAGAAATAGTTACATGCGTTCTGCCTTTTTGTACAAGTGTTCTAAATTGCTGAACAAATACTGCTTTTTTACTCTTCATGCTAGGTTCTTATTGTCAATTAACAACAAAACTCCTCAATTATCAAAATCCAACTTTACCCTCCAATGCCCAGTGTTAATTGTTCAGATATACAACTGCAGCTTCCCTTTTCTTTCTACATGGTTTCCTAATCAAATTAGGATGTAAAGAACCCCCAAATTTCCACAAGAGATCTTCAACCTCACTTGCTCAGACTCATCATCATTCTAGCTATCCTAAAGTTATCTGAAGCTTAATATTAAACACTAGAGGTCATCCTCATACTGTTACAGACAGGGTGGGGTCGAGGCAGTTAGCACTCAAAGTAATCATTCATTGTCAGTGATCCCAAGAGACAGGATCTGTGCTATCAGTTTTTTTTCCCCACAACCACTAAATAATTATTTCCAATATAAATAATAAATTGATTTTTGATTTACAAAACAATGCATCACTTAAAAGGTGATCAATGTACAACTGAAACTGGCTAATTTTTAAGCATGTCAGAATTCAATAAAAAGTGTGTTTTTAGATGGACTGAGCATTGACTTGAGGAGCCCATAAAAATCCATTCCAGATAGAATTCATAATTAAATTCAAAGCAATATGTGATTTCAATCAGGATTATTATATTGGCCCAATTGTATTCTCAGAAAGGCAATTCATTTATTTATCGGATTTAAATCTTGAATTATATATAAAATGTATTTTACACACACACACAAATCTTAGTATTTGATTTGCACTCTCTTTCATTTAGGGAATGTCAGATGATGAAAAGAGAATAGTGAGGCTTGTGAAAGTTGTCCAGTAGCTCAAAGGCTGGGAAATATCTTCCTTTGCAGATACACACCTGTTTTGAAAGCACTAGGCTGGATGGTGGCCACTTTGACTCCCCAGATGGCAAGTTCTTGTCTCAAAACATTGGAAAACATAGAAAGTGCAGCTTTTGAGGCACCATATGCTGCAAACCCTAGCAGTGGTGTAGTTCCTGTAACAGGACAGATTTATAAAAGCATGAACAAAATCCTGGTCAGGCGTACTTGACTACACCATGAATGTCATTTTAGGCTTTTGTACAAACAGAATTTGAAGTTTTAAGTTATGTACATACTAAAATAGTAAACTAGGAAATTCTGCCCAGAAACGTAAAAAGCAAACAATTATTTAATGCTCTGAAAATCTAAAGTGTTGGATATACCATTCCCCATCCAGGTTTCCAATATGTAATCAACAGTCAAGGTGAGGGTCAAAATCCTAAGGGTGAATTTTAACTCCCTTAAAGAGAATTCAGGTCAGCTGGGATTTGGAATTGTGGGGAAAAAAAACGACATCTGACCCCAACTTGGCCAATTACAATTATAATGGTGTTTAATAGAAGCTGAAAAAAAAACTGAAAACAAAAAAAAATGCTGGAAATCACAGTGGGTCAGGCAGCATCCAAGAGAGCAAGCGCAGTACAAATTCCAGCATCTGCAGTAATTTGCTCTTGCACTGTGCTTATCTTTGAAGGAATTTGGAGCATTGAACATTTCTAAGCTCCAGGTGTTACATTCACACCTTTCCTCAGTATAGATTACTGGAAACGATAATGAAAATCCAAGGTGATGTTTGCAGACGAACCTTTTCCAAAAGGTATGTGCACATTCATCTTTGCTCTCTGGCCTCCCCAGCTGACAAACCTGGGGCATGGAAAGGTTAAGTTTGTACAATATTCTCTTTACCTGGACTGATTATTCATAATGAGAAATGGTACCCACATGTCTACACATGTATCACAATCATCACCATGTGTGTACACAGCTGCAGAGGTGTGACGATCGCAGTGAAGGAAGAGGCCAGGAGTGAGGAGGAGATTGGGAGTGAGAGGTTGGGGTGGCTGGGGGGTGGTAGGGTGGAGAAGAAAGGTGCAGCTGCCCCAGTCTCCAGGGCAAAGCCTTCCAGCTTCAGGACGGACTGCATCCAGGCAGCACGGCAGCTTGGGGGGAGTGCTAGGCAGTGACCAGCTGAGGGCGGTAGAGTAGCAGAGGCCAAGGAGACGTAGTCTGCAGGTACTGTCACAGAGGGCATGTTCCACACGAATGCTTCTTTTGAGTGTGGGAATCAGAGTCATCATGTCGGCTTACTGATCAATATTAGATTCGCTAAGGTATGGTAACAGGCCCTTTGGCCCAACAAGTCCACACCGACCCTCCAAAGAATAACGAACCCAGACCCATTCCCCTACCCTATATTTACCACCAACAAATGCACCTAACACTATGGGCAATTTAGCGTGGCCAATTCACCTAACCTGCTCATGTTTGGATTGTGGGAGGAAACCGGAGCACACGGAGGAAACCCACACAGACAAAGGGAGAATGTGCAAATTCCACACCGACAGTCACCCAAGGCTGGAATTGAACCCGGGTCCCTGGTGCTGTGAGGTTAACCACTGAGACACCGTGCCATCCAATCTGTGATGTACACCCATCCTGTGATGTACACAGGACTGTGGAGTTTGGAGGAAACGCTGTTTATGAGTCAGCTATATTTCTTAAAATGTTCCTGAGTGATATTCAAATTGTTGCATTCTCAATAATAAGAAAATATGAAGGGTCTACAAACCTTTTTCTTGAAGAAGAGAAACATGACATGTCTGGATGAGCCCTGAACATTTCTTTCAAAACAGACTTGCAAAATTTACTTAAAAGTCCTGTGCCTGACTGGTTCTAAATTGTATTGGACTAATTAGAGAGAAAAGGATCTCAGGGGTTGCACTAAGTGCAGAGCTGAGGCTTAACATATGCAGAGTGTCTCAATACTTACTAATGAAGGAACAGTACCTGCCATGCTTGAGATGTTAACCAGTCTGCCTTTTGCTTGGCGGAGTAATGGAAGGAACATTTTAGTCAGTTCCACGGCCCCGAAGAAGTTCACGTCCATGCAATGCTTGTAAGTACTCATTGGAAGAAGTTCTGCATCAGCAACAAATTCTAGGATACCCGCATTATTCACTAAAGCCCAAAGTCCTAAAAATTACAAAACAGGATTTAGACAAGGGTAACACTGTAATACCTCTCGTCATTGTTGCAAAGGAAATATAAATCACAATTGCTTTTTCTCAAAGTCCCTGGGTTACAAAGATTCCATTCACAAGTCCATTCCCAAGTTGATTTGTAGACAAGTTGGAACACAATACGGGGCAATATAAAATAGCTGTTCATAAAAACAAGAATGTGTTTTCATGTTAGATCTTTAAGATTAATATTAATACATTTCTGTACAGGATTGCTTTTGCGATCACTCATAAGTACGATCATTCGTAAATTGGGACCGCCTGTAAGCACATATATGATCAAATGGAGAGTATTATGAAATTAACATCATAAACCTACTTAATGTTTCCAGCATTCATCAGTATGGGTGGAACGTTCCACTCCTCAGTGTGGTGTGAGCAATGGTAAGAAAGAAGGGGCAATACAGGGAGAATGAAGATCAAAATGTAAACAAAGAAAATTGTGCCAATTTTCCTCTTAAATGGTGATTTCAGAATCTTGCCACTGAATAGCATCTATTTTCTTTTCATGCACTTACATTTCACCAAAGCCCCAAATCCAATTATTTATATGCTACATCACTTCTTCTCTCACTCCCTGGAAACTGCAGTGTGTACCAGCCAAGCTGCATTCATTGGACCTGGCTTTCTTGCAACTTTGTCTTCAGTGCAATGGGCTAGAATGCTCCACTGATATCAACTTCCTCGACCCTTCATCCATGCAAGACAGTGTTGACAGACCACCATTCTCTTCACAGCATCCCGCCTGCTCTTGGACTAAGTCATATACCAATTCACTCCTTCAACACTTCAGAGACGCCCATGAGTTGCATGCATTGGGACACATGCACATTATGTGTTACTACACAGGATGCATTTCATGGCTCTTTGCTACATTTCTTAGTGCTCATGCAGTTTTTGGAAGCTGCTGGTCTCTGGGTATTTCACATTGGTCTCTTAGTGCACATTTTGCACTGATTCATGGGCTGACAGCCTCTGAAATTTGCATTTCTTTCTTAGTGCAGCATCTTCAGTCATCATTACAGGCTGCCATCCTCTGGCTTTCAAGATTTTAACACAGAGCGGCAGGCAGACAGGCAGCATATCTCATTTTGGAGTTCTTCACTGAACAGTCAAGGGGGTAGGCATGCTATGTCAATGTCAGACCTGTATCACGTGCCAGCAATTTACACAGCAGGCACACTGCAGGAGCTTCATACAAATAGGTATGTTCAAAGTGGAGCAGCCATTACTGGGGTGAAGGAGGATTATGATCAGTCAGAGGTAACACCACAGCCAGTCAAAGCTTTTCCTAATCCAATCCACGCAGTTAGACATAATCAAGTTCAGGCAATTGGCCTGAATCCAGCAATTCATGTTGCTTGCAATCTGGGGATTAGACCCTATTCAGTGGTGCAGGTCAGATGCAACCAATCTGGGTTTACAGGTAGGTCAATAGGGACGCTATTGAGACATCAATCAAGGAGGTAAAGCCATAGGAAGTCAAGAAATGGTGTCAGTGTGATTATAGATGCAGAGCCCACAAGGACATGGGAAATTCCAAAGTCATGAGCTCTGGGCTTAAAGTGGAGCCATTAATAATGTATAAAAGAGCCTCAATCGAAAAGGCAGGAGGAGAGATGTGTAGAACCATCACGGTTCTGTACCCCAATTCACAAGCTGAATGTATATGTGCAATGTTGTGTGAAGCCCAGGCCCGAGCACAATCCCTACACCTGCATGGAACCTCAATGTTGTCCATAGTGAAGTGCAGTGCCTTAGCTGCAGTCATTAATGTTCAGTGCACCTCTGGAATGTCCTGACAGGAAGCTTCTGGATCAGGTATATGGCTCCTCCTTCCTATGGGTGCCTGTTGACACCACCTTGTATCCCCGAGAAGAGGAGGCATTTAGTGTAAGTGCTGTAGTTGTCTTGCACCTTGCCATTGAAGCTGAGTACATATTCTGGGAGACACGAGCTGGACCTGGCTTTCTATTGCATGCTAGAGTCAGCAGTGTACTAAAAATGTTGGTGGACTCTTCCATCCTTTGATGTGGCTTCTCTCTGACAAACCTACCTGCTGTCCCTGTGTCTCTCCCTGTGCATTTTGACAAAGTAATTAACAGCTGACGCTGTCAGATCATCTTCATGCCTGGACTGAGCAGGTGCCTGATCTCCAGCAGTCTTCTGAGTTTAAGAGAGCAAAGATCTTTTTTTCTGGACTAGGTGTAGTGATATGTCAGTTGATGTGTACATCAGATTGTACTCCTGAGTCTAACCTATAAAAAGAATACCCACTGAGTTGAATGTCTGTGAGGTGGAGGAGGTTTCATGTGAAAAGCTTGTTGGTGCATCTCCTGAGGATTCAGTGGCTCAGGTGGAGGTGACCTCCAGAGAGGTCTTGCTCTGGCTTCTTCCTGGTGGAGGTTTGCTGGGTGCCTCTAGTTCCTGTATAAGGGAAGAGGCATTTAATTGTTTAAGAGGGATCAAAGCTTTTTTGGATCGAGAATGTGGTATTACTGGTGTAACCCATTACCAACTACTTAGAGTCATAGAGATGTACAGCCTGGAAACAGACCCTACGGTCTACCTCGTCCATGCCAACCAGATATCCTAACCTAATCTAGTCCCATTTGCAGGCACTTGGCCCATAGCCCTTTAAAACCCTTCCTATTCATATACTGATCCAGATGCTTTTTAGATGTTGCAATTGTACCAGCCTCCACCACTTCCTCTGGCAGCTTATTCCACATAGGCACCACCCTCTGCGTGAAAAGGTGGCACATAAGGTCTCTTTTAAATCTTTCCCCTCTCACCCTAAACCAATGCCTTCTAGTTCTGGACTCCCCCACCCCAGGAAAGAGACCTTGTCTGTTTACCCCATCCATGCCCCTCATGATTTTATAAACCTCTATGTCACCCCTCAGCCTCCAACACTCCAAGGAAAACAGTCCCAGCCTATTCACCTCTCTAGCTCAAATCCTCCAACACTGGCAACATCCTTGTAAACCTTTTCTGATCCCTTTCAAGTCTCACAACAATCTTCCTCTCGGAGGGAGACCAGAATCGCACACAATATTCCAAAAGTGACCTAAGCATTGCGAATGGGACAGTGGTGCAGCACAGGATAATGAAGCTTCCTAGGTTGGTTGGTGATTGAGGTCTTCCTATCTCCAAAAGGGATGCCTGCAAAAGACATTTAGTACAACGGAAGTGGATGGAAGTACAGTTTGTGATAATACAGGTACAGGAGAGATGATGAGTTGTCCCCAGTATGTCTGAATGACACAAGGAAGGTTTTAGTAGTTTCAGACATGTAGTTAGTAGTTTGGAGGATGCTGTGTGCATACAATGCATGTTTGGGGGATGCAGTAGTCAGAGCTGCAGTCCACAAGCCATGATGCAAAGGTATGTGAAGTAGCAGAGTTAGAGTGAGTGATGGCCCGATGAATGTGAGGGCACTGTGAATGTGAGGCGGCACAGAGATAATGGTGGCACTTACCATTGTAGAACACAGAAGATCATTGACCTTCTTCCTACATTACTGTGCATTCCTTTCAACCCAGAACACAGTACTGACCCAGATTGCCATCTGGGCCCAGGGTAGTTTGGTCAAGTGATTTGGCCTCTGAACAAAACCATGCAGTCTCTCTGTGCCACTGCAGGCATGGCATCATGAATCTCAGTTGATTTTAACCGAATAGGCAAATTCAACCCAATGTCTCTGTGCTGACTCTCCTCACTGTCCTGCTGTCTTTTTGTAGCCATGTAACTTCCTCGGTTTGTTGCATTTATCTAATTTTCTGTTAAAAGTTACAAAGGTCTTTGCATCACTGTCTCCTTGTGGAAAATGGTTTATGCTTCAACAGTCTGCTGGCTTTCCTTAACATCTATGATATTTTTAAATTGACAATATATCATGACTAACCAGCACCAGAGAAAGCATTAGGATGTACAACTGGGGAATAGTACACAAGTAATAATAAGCTGTTACCGTTACTGTAATTGTGATTACATTGAAGGTTTAAAAAAACCTTCTAAAACACTTCATAAAAGGCAAAACTTGACAATTAACCAGCACTGGAACAATACGATAGAAGGTGATTGAAGTTTGACCAGTCAAGTAAGTTTTGAGAAGACGGTTAAAGAAGGGAACAGCAGAGCTTGAGGTGTTTAGGAATACTGTTCCAGAGTTCAGACCAAATAACTGGATATTCATCTAACAAAGGTGAAGCAGAGAAAGCAGAAGACCCAGGGTTGGAAGACACAGTATAGGAGCAAATTGACTTTAGAAACAGAGATAGGCCATTCAGCCCCTCAAACTTGCTCCACCATTCAATAAGCTCAGGGCTGAACTGTAGCTTAATTCTGTTTGCCCAGTATCACTCCCTATTCTTTGATATCCCAACCTAACTGCTGTGTTTTGACTTAGTCCTGAAAGCTTATATTGTCCTAGCATCTACAGATCTTTGGGAGAGAGAATTCAGATTTCCATTAGATTGTGCGGGAAAATGTGCTTTTGTGAGTAGATAGGGAAGGGTGAGGCTGTGAAGGGACTTGACCACAAGGTGTCCCAAAGGGAATGGTCCTGTGAAAGGCTGGCAAGGGAGTGGAGGGGACTGTGTATCTGGTGGTGGTGAAGGAAATAGCAGCTTCTGGGTATGGATGCTGGTGGGTTGTGTCACAAAGCTAGCCCTTTTTTCCTAAAATCTGTTTCTTGGCTCAAGGATGCTCTGCCTTTGAGTTTTTTCAGAGGGATAATAAAAGAGGCCAGGCTACGATCAGACTAGTTTGGTACAGAGATAAAAAAGGATTTTGAGAGGCTTGTTTATATGTAAGCAGATGAGACTTCAGGCCAAAGTGGTCATGTTTTAGAAGTGACCTGTAGAAAGAAAGGGTCAGCTTTCTAGCTGAGCAGTTTAGTTCAGTCCAGAACTATTTGGGAGTTCAACAGTGAGCTGGGTGGAAACTCTCTCTTCTGCCATTCTAACTTCAACCTGTAAGCATCTGACCCTTTTTTGTACTGTGTTTTAAAGGGGCTTTGCTTATTGGGACTGTTGTGTATATTCAGAACAGCATATTTAAGCCTAGTTTGGACAGACTGAGTTCTGTAGGGGTTCTTTATTCTGTTCTTCATGTTTTATTGTGTAATTTTGTGAACAAATTTTTGTCGATTTTAAACCTGGCAGTCAACCTCGCTAACTTAATCCGGGTAACTTTCACTGTGCACTTACCAAAACAAATTACAAACTTAAGGTCTGGGCTGCCTACTTAACAGTGTTTTGAATGTTCTGATCTAGTGCATAACAGTTGGTAGATGAGGACAAAGGGAACCCTATTGCTGTTGGTTGGGTTTAGGGGCGGGGGGGGGGGGGGGGGAGGAGGGGGGAAGAGATAGAGAGAGGAGGAGAAAGAGGTGCTGAAGTGCAGGAGATGGTTCAGATCCAGCTGAGGGCCCTGTCAACAACAGTGCTGGGGAATTCTTGGTTGAGGAATACTGTAAACATTTGAAGCTCCCTTATCAAAGTTGGGGCATAATCAGAACAAATGCACCAGAGACAGAGGAACTTGGAGAACGGAATCGAGTCTTTACGATTGATTCTCTGCTCACAATGTGGTCTTCTCTACGTCGGAGAGGAAAAAAAGAGTAGACTGGATAACTGCTTCGCAGAACACTTATGTTCAGTTTGCAAGAAAAAGACCCTGAACTTCCAGTTCCCTGCCACTTCAACACACCACCCTGTTTCCTGGCCAACATCTGTCTCAGGCTTGCTACCCTCCTAGATAGATTGTTATCCACTTCTTTGTCTATCCAACTGTTCTTGTCTCTCTTTGGGCTCTGCCCCACCTATCACTTACTGCTTACACCCTACCCCCTGCATTTAAACCAACATTTTCCGAGCTACCATCAGCTCCGAGGAAGGGTCACTTGACCTGAAACATTAACTCTGATTTCTCTCCACAGATGCTGCCAGACCTGCTGAGCTTCTCCAGCAATTTCTGTTTTTGTCTTTGATTTATATCATCCAGAATTCTTTTGGTTCTTATTGAAAAAGTTAAAACTTGTAGGAGGGATAAACCTCCAGTCTAACAAAATCTAACAACAACGGCAACTTTTTTAGACCACACAGCACACAGATTTATTTTGGCAGGAAAAACAGACAGGAATTAATAACTGGAATTAATCTGCCTTACCTATCTTGCCTCCTGGCTTACTTATAACATTTAAAACAAAATTGCTAATATCTCTGAATTATACTTGCGTTAATACATGAACTTTCTTGTCACTTAGTTTTTGTTAGTTCTGTGAAGCATTTTCAATTCTGATCACCGCAGCAATCAACAAAACACACAGAACTTTGTCCAGTGTACTACAAGCCGGCAAAGGGGAAAAGCTGCAATGAGAAAAGATTACAGAAGGGGACCATAAACAATTGCAAAATACCAAGCAGCATACTTTTTCAAAATATGCCAGGGATAACAACATGGGAGGATATGTTGGTGAATGGTTAAAGATTAATTTTAAAAAGAATTACTCAATGAGTACTAAGTATTTGGAATAACCTGTTGAAAAGAATGGTCAAGAGATGTTCTTAACAATAGATGTTCTTAAAGTGCTACAACAGAGACATACAGCCATTCAGCCCTTAAATGTCAACGCTGACTCTTTGAATGTCCCACACTTCTGAGAAAACAGTTATGGTCTGGAAGGTGAATTTCCTAGGTTTTATTTTTACTTACTATTACATCATTTGTTTATAATTCACGGGGAGTTTCACTCAGACGTTGCTAAAAGGAAACACACATTTAAAGCTTTTCACCTTGCATATATCAGGACTAGGATGTATGAAAACAGGCTAGAAAGAAGGGAACAGAAACAGAAATTACTGGGAAAACTCAGCAGGTTTGGCAGTATCTATACAGAGAAAGCAGAGATAACTTTTCAAGTCTGGTGAACCTTCTTCAAATCTAGTTCTGACAAAGGTCACCGAGAAGGGGCACCAGACCCAAAATGCTAACTCTTCTCTACCTGAGACACCAAGTTCAAGGAACTATGTACCTGCACCCCTAAGTCTCCCCATTTGCCCCCAGGGCCCTAACCTTAAGTTTTTAAGTCCTGTCCTGGTTTGTCTTACCAAATGCAACACCCCGCATTTATCTAAATTAAACTCAGTCCTCAGCCCATTGGTCCAGCTGATCAAGGTCCTGTTGTCATCTTAGATAACCTTCTTCACTGTCCACCATACCATGAATTTTGGTGTCACCTGCAAACTTATTAAGCATGCCTCCTTCATGGTCATCCAAATCATTTATATCCATGGCGAACAACAGTGGACGGTGTCAATGGATTGGTAATCCCAGGATATAAACTCGTAGTTTGTAGACTGGGTTCAAATCCTACCATGTCAATTGAGAAATTTCAATTCAATAAAAATCAGGGATAAAAAGCTAACCTAATAGCAACTATGTAACCACTGTCACTTTTCATTAAACTCATCTTGTTCACTAGTTTTCTTTAGGGTAGGAAATCTGTAATCCTTTCCCAGTCTGGTCGACATGTGACTCCAGTCTCACAACATGGTTGCCCTTTTTCTGTTGAATTCAGAAGCTTAGGGGATGATCTTATCAAAGTCTTCAAGATATTAACAGGAAAAACAGGATAGATTAGGATAAGTTATTTTCACTAGTTGGGAATTCTAGAATTAGACAGCACAGTCTAAAGACTGTAGGGCCAGACTGTTCAGGAGAGACGTTAGGAAGCACTTCTACACACAAAAATGTGGACGATGTATGGAACTCTCTTCTACAAAAGTTATTTGTTTTAAATCTGAGATAAATAAAGTATCGTTAAGCAAAAGGTATGAAGGGATATGGGCAAAATATCAGTCATGATCATCGAATGTTGGAACAGGCTCAAGGGGTTGAATGGCCTACTCCTGTTTATTACCACTATGCTGGGTCAAAATCCTGGAATTCCCTCCCTTACAGAATGGTGGGTCTATTTATAGCACATGGACTGCAGCAAAGGTAGAAGGTAGCTCATTTCCCCCCACCACTTCATCAAGGGCAACTAGGGACAGGCAATGAATTCTGCACTCAGCTATAAGAGTTATATCCCTTGAGTAAATAAAAAGAAATCCCATAATCTCTCACGAAGAAATAAATCTTTATTGTGCTCCTTGAGAAAATATTCATGGAAATAAAATCTCTTGCATGTTCATTTGATTTGTCCTATTGATGTGTGACAGGCGGTGCAAAGTACATCAAATATTAATGCAAGGCTTTTCTCATGAAGTTAAATATGCTGGAAGGAGTTGAAGTTTGCCAGCTTTCTCACATCAGGACTAGGACACAAGAAAAAAATCTGAGAAAAGGGACAGCAATTTATACAGCAGGAGGGTGCTGGTTTGTTGAGCTATTGTTTCTATGGAGATACAGAAGTAACAGATAACTAGCAATCTTTCTTCACACAACAGGCAAGTACACTCTGGTCAGGGTGTGGCAGAATATTAGATAATATTTAATTTACAATCATATGTCAGTGTAACCTACCCAAGAATTGGATTGTGAAACACTCTCAACACCAACCTCTGTTTTTGAGCTGAGATTTTACTTGTGCGTAGCTTTTAGTGATTTGTTCCAAACTGGTGACATCCAGTTGCAGCACCATAAGTCTGTTTGAGCCACTCGTCTTTAAATCCTTAGCACCAGGTCCATCTAAATACAGAACTCCAGCAAAAACAGTGAAGCCCAGTTTATCGAGGTATTTGGCCAGGGCAAATCCAAATCCAGAATCGCATCCTGTTTAGGGATAGAAGAAAAAGGTAACAATTTCTACAGGAAGCATATAAATGTAGACCTCTTCCTGTCAGAAATCTGTCAGTAGCGAAAGAAACATCAACTAATTAAAAGAGAAAAATTATTAAGAAATATTGTTAAGTAAAAAGAAAACTTGTTTTCATACAAAACTTTTAATGAGTAGACATTTCAAAGTGTTTTACAGCTAATTATGTGCTTCTGAAATCCATAAGACCATAAGACATAGGAGTGCAAGTAAGGCCATTCGGCCCATCGAGTCCACTCCGCCATTTAATCATAATTCGTGGGCATTTCAAATTCACTTACCCACACTTTCCCCACAGTCCTTAATCCCTTGCGAGATCAAGAATTTACCAATGTCTGCCTTGAAAACATTTAACTTCCTGGCCTCGTCTGCGCTCCATGGCAATGAATTCCACCACTCTCTGGCTGAAGAAATGTCTCCTCATTTGCATTCTAAATTGACTCCCTCTAATTTTAAGGCTGTGCCCATGGGTCCTAGTTTCTCCGCCTAACAAAAATAACTTCCCAGTGTCCACCCTTTCTATGCCATGCATTATCTTGTAAGTCTTGTATTCCAACCCTCTTGAGTTAAATGACAACATTACATTTGCTTTCTTAATCACAGACTCAACCTACAAGTTAACCTTTAGAGAATCCTGGACTAGCACTCCTAGATCTCTTGTGCTTCGGCTTTATGAATTTTCTCACCATTTAGAAAATAGTCCAGGCCTGTATTGTTTTTTCAAAGTGCAAGACCTCACATTTGCTCACATTAAATTTCATCAGTTGTCTCCCGGGCCACTCTCCTAAACTGTCCAAATCTTCCTACAGTACTAGCTGCCTGTCCACCTAACTTCGGAACGTCGGCGAACTTCACCAGAATGCTTCCAGTCCCTTCATCCAGATCATTAATATATAAAAAGTGAACAGCTGTGGCTCCAAAATTGAACCCTGCAGGACACCACTTGTCACTAGCTGCCATTCAGAAAAAGAAGCTTTTATCCCAACTCTCTGCCTTCTGTCAGACAGCTAATCCTCAATTAATGCCAGTACCTTACCTTGATCGCCATAGGCCTTTACCTTACTTGGCAGCCTCCCGTGAGACACCTTATGAAAGGCCTTTTGGAAGTCTAGACAGATAACATCCACTGGGTTTCCCTGGTCTAACCTACTTGTTACCTCTTCAAAGAATTCTAACAGGTTTGTCAGGCACAAATCCTCTTAGTAAATCCATGCTGACTTGTTCCAATCCAACCCTGCACTTCTAAGAATTTAGAAATCTCATCTTTAACAGTGGATTTTACCAACAACTGAGGTTAGGCTAATCGGCCTATAATTTTCCATCTTTTGTCTTGATCCTATCTTGAACAAGGGGGTTACAACAGCAATTTTCCAATCATCTGGGACCCTCCCGGCTCCAGTGACCTTTGGAAGATCGCAACCAATGCCTCCACTATTTCCTCAGCCACCTCCCTCAGAACTCTAGGATGTAACCCATCTGGGCCAGGAGATTTATCAATTTTTGTACCTTTTAGCTTTCCTAGCACTTGCTCTTTTGTAATGGCTACCATACTGAACTCTGCCCCATGACTCTCCTTAATTGTTGGGATATTAGACTGACACAAAGTATTTATTAAGTTCTTCAGCTATTTCCTTATCTCCCATCTCGACCCTTCCAGCATCAATTTGGAGTGGTCCTACTTTTGCCTCTCGTTTGTTTCTTATGTATTGAAACATTTACTATCATTTATAATATTACTGGCTCGTCTAGCTTCATATTTGATCCTCTTCTTCCTTATTTCTCTATGTTATCCCTGTTTGTTTTTGTAGCCTTCCCAATCTTCTGATTTCCCAGTGCTCTTGGCTCTCTCTTTTTCTTTGATACATTTCCTGATTTCCTTTGTCAGCCATGGCTCCCATTATGGGTTTTTTTTTGCCTTAGTGGTCCCTCAATTCCACCCATAGACTCCAGTTACTGTTATGATGTGGAAAACATAGCATTTAATATTTGCACAGCAAACTCTCACAGTTATGTCACAATGACAATGTGTGTTTTGTGCAGTTAATAGTAATAATAATGGATAAATATTGGCTCAGTGATGGCAGCCTTTTATTGGTCAGGCAATGATCATGCTGTGTTAAGCATTACCTAGTTGGGCTCAGGAGCCCCCCCCTCTATTTTAGAAGTCTCTGCTGCACGTATTATAGAGGAAGACAGTGGGCTGAGAAGGTGCGGATTTGCTGCCTTCTCCTTTCTCTAGGCTGTCTTTACAGTTCGGAGAAAGTGAGCACTGCACTTGCTAGAAATCAGAGTCGAGAGTTTCTTTCAGCATCAAAAAGACAGATTGCTGGCAAGGTGGATATGCGAAGCATCACACTGTCAATGCCAGGGCACTGAGTGTAACTCCAATGTTCTTCTTTGAAACAATGCCATGGCATCCAGGGCAGAGTTAAATATAACATTGGCATGATTTACTTTGCTTGTGCCAAAAAAAAATTAATATGGATTATTATAAAAGGCAAATATGAAGGCTAATTCTTCATCACAACAAACAATATTAACTCTCAGGAATAGTTACTGATACTTAACTAAGTTAGGGGCCATGCTTGGGTTGCAGTGTGACCATACATTGCTTGTGTGTCCTGGTGAAGAATGATTGCTCCTCCTTGCTCCACAGAGATACCTTAAAGTTGACCTTTTAGTCCCTTTACTCTTCATCAAGTAGTTTTAATGAGCAGACACACTGGTGAGATGTTGTTAAAATGCTACCAGCATCACCCAATCAGGTACTAACTTAGTCAATCTGATGGATCGGTCTAATAAAGGATCCCACCTTAATCAGATGATTGTCTCAAAAATGTTTAAGCACCCGCACATGGCTGTGGACTGTGAGTTTTATAAATGGTTTTAATTATGCAATCACCCCGTTAAAATTATATTAGCATCACCACCACAGCAAGTTATGGAGCAAGTGTATAAAAATTCACGAATAATAGTTTAAGATTTAACAGAGACATTGTGACTTCCTAAGGGTACTTCAATAATTTTCATGTGTAATTTATACCAGAGATGCATTTTGTAAAATATAAAAGAATCATTGTTATGCACTTTCCTGTTATTCACTCAAACAGGGAGTCACACAAATGTTATAAAATGGGTGATTTTGAATTGATTACCCATTATGTATCGCACCAGGTAAACTTTCTATTTACTTCAAACTAAATTGCCCTCTTGTCGTGAGACACTGTCTTTTTTTTCTTATGCTCATTTTTAAGTGGTAATTTTGCACTGGGAGGAGAAATTTCAGAATTTGATTATCTGATCATTTTTACAACACACTCACAAAAGGGGAGGCAGTAGTAAGATGGAATAATAGGTGTACAAAATGGGAACACACCCTTCAGTCCAACTCGTCCACACCAAGCAGACATCCCAAACAACTCTAGTCTCTTTTGCCAGCCCTTGGCCCATATCCCTCTAAACCCCTCCCACTCATATTCTCATCCAGATGCCTTTTAACTGTTGTAATTGTGCCAGTCTCCACCACTTCTTCTGGCAGCTCATTCCAAACATGCATCACCCTCTGCATGAAAAAGTTGCCCGTTAAGTCTCTTAAATCTTTCTCCTCTCAGCTTAAACTTATGCCCTCTAGTTCTGGACACCCCCACCCCAGGGAAAAGACCTTGTCTATTTACTATATCCATGCCCCTCACGATTTTAGAAGCCTCTATAAGGTCACCACTCAGCCTCCGCCACTCCAAGCAAAGATCGACCAGCCTATCCAGCCTCTCCCTATCGCTCAAATCTCCAACCCTGGCAACATTCTTGTAAATCTTTTCTGAACCATTGCAAATTTCACAATGTTATGAGCCAGGCCAAGAACCCTAAAAAAAATTTAGGATCCTAACTTTGCTGGCTGTTTGAAGCAGGTCTAAAGTGGATATTCCAGGAGACATGTAGCTGGCCCAACCACTTAGTTTTAAACAAAACAGAATTTTTTTACAAGATTACAGAATTAAACACAAAGAGAACAGAATGTAGAATAACTTAACCTATCCAAAAACCCAACAGATTATTCCAACTTAATGATGCTGCTCCAAATTCCTGCAATAATCACTGTAAACACCCCTTGGCAAAAAAGGGCTTACAGGCGAGATGTCAGAGAGAGGATGGATCAGCATGGACCTGCTTCTTTTTGGTCCAACAGCTTCACAAATGACTGCTTGCTGAAACCAAACCAGATAAAAGCTGAGCTGGGAGAACTGTACAGTTTTTCATTGTACAATTGCTTTTTTAAAAACTTGAAAGCCTTTTGCCTGAGGAAGTATCTGTTAGCTATAACCAAATTGGCCCTAAAACCCTTCACACTTAGATCTCCATGAGTCTGTGTTTATGACTGTCTAAAACCAAGGTCAACACAACCTTGTTAAAGGAGCAGTACCATCACAACATCCTTCCAATAGCAGGCAGACCAGAATTGCATGCAGTATTCCAATATTGGCCTAGCCAATGTCCTGTACAGCCACAGCATGACCTCCCAACGCTAAAACTCAATGCACTGACCAATAAAGGCAAACACACCCCTTCATTATCCCATCTACCTGCTACTCCACTTTCAAGGACTTATGAATCAGCACTCCAAGGTCTGTTTGTTCAGCAACACTCCCCAGGACCTTACCATGTTCAACTTTAGGATCAAAAATGCATCACAAGTGAGGTATCCATTAACCGAGCATCAAAAATCAAAAAGACCGTAAAACCAAAAGATCATTTTGGAAGCAGACCCAATCGAACCTGAAAATAAAACCCGGGGATATATGGAGTTCAGCCATTTTGGAAAAAAGAACTTTGCATTTAGATTCATTTGGGCCAAGTGAAACTTTTATTTTTGCAAAGGGTCGAATACAGTTTGTTGAGAAGTCTGCTTGGGTTAAGCAATTTATTTCCAAAAAGGGCCTGAATGGTGAATGCAAAACAATGAAGCCTGGAAAACTACAAAATGGAGGATAAAATCGTTATGATCTGGTTTACATATTGCCATAAAAGAGAAGATTAAACTCCAACTATTGAAATTGACATATAGGCTCAACTGTAGTCGTAAAACAAAACGTGGTGAACAATCAGAAACTGTTGCAGGGTCTCATACTGGCGTAAATACCCAACCTGAATCAACTCCACAGAAATAGACATGAGTAAGGTGTCTTCTTTGACTCTTTTCTGAGCACAATATTGTTGCACAGTTAGATTCAAATTCTCAGCCTCCACCCAATGTGCAGCTGTTTGAAATTGTGGGTCTTCTGTTCTTGACCAGCATCAAAAAAAGCAATGCTCTCTTTCATGGATCCAAAAACTGAAAATATCCTTAATCGAAACCCAAGGTTTTCAGGTAAAGGATTCCCAATCTGGATTTATAGAATATCAGTTGCTGTTGCATTACACAATTGCATTCCTTTTTGAACATGAACATAGAAAATTGCAACACAGAACAGGCCCTTCGGCCCTCGATGTTGTGCCGACCTGTGGAACCAATCTGGAGCCTATCTATCCTACACTATTCCATTTTCATCCATTTGTTTATCCATTGACCATTTAAATGCCCTTAAGGTTGGTGAGTCTACTACTATTGCAGGCAGGGCATTCCACGCCCCTACAACACTCTGAGTAAAGAAACTATCTCTGACATCTATATCTATCACCCCTCAATTTAAAGCTATGTCCCCTCGTATTAGTCATCAACAGAAAAAAGGATCTCACTGTCCACCGGATCTAACCCTCTGATTATCTTATATGTCTTAACTAAGTCGCCAGTCAACCTCCTTCTCTCTAATGAAAACATCCTCAAGTCCCTCATCCATTCCTTGTAAGACCTTCCCTCCATACTAGGTAAGATCCTAGTAAATCTCCTCTGAATCCTTTCCAAAGCTTCCATGTCCTTCCTATAATGTGGTGACCAGAACTGTCTGCAATGCTCCAAGTGTGGCTGCAGCAGAGTTTTCTACAGCTCCAACATGACCTCATGGTTCCATAACTCAATCCCTCTACCAATAAAAGCTAACACATGGTATGCCTTCTTAACAACCCTATCAACCTGGGTGGCAACTTTTAGGGATCGATGTACATGGACACAGATCTCTCTGCTTATCTACACTACCAAGAATCTTACCAATAGCCTAATACTCTGTATTCCTGTTGCTCCTTCCAAAGTGAATCACCTCACACATTTCCGCATTAAGCTCCATTTGTCACCTCTCATGCCAGCTCTGCAACTCATCTATGTCCCTCTGTAACCTACAACATCCTTCATCATTATCCACAACTCCACCAACCTTAGTGTCATCTGCAAATTTACGAACCCATCCTTCTACGCCCTCATTCAGGTCATTTATAAAAATGACAAACAACAGTGGCCCCAAAACAGATCCTTGCAGTACATCACTAGTAACTGAACTCCAGGATGAGCATTTCCCATGAACCACTACCCACTGTCTTCTTTCAGCTAGCCAATGTCTGATCCAAACCACTAAAGCACCCTCAATGCCATGCCTCCGTATTTTGTGCAATAACCTACCATGGGGAACCTTATCAAATGCCTTAATGAAATCCACATACACCACATCAACTGCTTTATCCTTATCCACCTGTTTGGTCACCTTCTCAAAGAACTCAATAAGGTTTGTGAGGCACCCTTCACAAAACCGTGTTCACTATCCCTAATCAAATTATTCCTTTCTAGATGATAATAAATCCTCTCTCTCATAACCTTTCCCAAAACTTTACCCACAACCGAGGTAAGGCTCACTGGTCTATAATTTCCAGGGTTATCTCTACTCCACTTCTTGAACAAGGGGACAACATTTGCTACCCTCCAGTCTCCTGGCACTATTCCGGTCAACAATAACGGCATAAAGATCAAAGCCAAAGGCTTTGCAGTCTCCTCCCTGGCTTCCCAGAGGGTCCTAGGATAAATCCCATTCGGCCCAGGGGATGTACAGATTTTCACACTTTTCAGAATTGTTAACACCTCCTCCTTATGAACCTCAATCCCATCTAGTCTAGTAGCCTGTATCTCAGTATCCTCCTCGACAACATTGTCTTTTTCCAGTGTGAAGACCGACAAAAAAATATTCATTTAGTGCTTCTCATACTTCCCGAGACTCCACACACAGCTTCACACTACTATCCTTGATTGGCCCTAATCTTACTCCAGTCATTCTTTTATTCCTGACAAGTCTATAGAAAGCTTTTGGGTTTTGCTTGACTCTATCTGTTAACAACTTCAAGTCCTTCTTGGCTCTTAGCTCTCTATTTAGGTCTTTCCTGGCTAACCTGTAAGTCTCAAGTGCCCTAACTGAGCCTCCATGTCTCATTCTAACATAAGCCGCTTTCTTCTTCTTGACAACAGATTCAACGTCTTTATTAAACCACTGCTCCCTCACTCGACCGCTTCCTCCCTGCCTGACAGGTACATACTTATCAAGGACATGCTGTAGCTGTTCCTTTAATAAGCTCCATATTTCAATTGTGCCCATCCCTTGCAGTTGCCTTCCCATTCCTATGCATCCTAAATCTTGCCTAATCGCATCATAATTGCCTTTCTCTCAGCGATAACTCTTGCCCTGCAATAAATACCTATCCCTTTCCAAAGCCAAAGTAAACTTAACCAAAGATTGTGGTCACTATCACTGAAGTGCTCGCCTACCTCCAAATCTAACACCTGGCCAGGTTCATTAGCCAGTACCAAATCCAATGTAGCCTTGCCTCTTGTTGGCCTATGAACTGTGCCAGGAATCCTTCCTGCATACATTGGACAAAAACTGACCCATCTAAAGTACTCAAACTATAGTATTTCCAGTCAATATTTCAAAAGTTAAAAGGACACAAAACAGCTACCCTGTTACTTTCAGTCCTATCTGGAATAATCTTTGCTATCCTTTCCTCTACATCTCGGAAATATTCGGAAGCCTATAGAAAACTCCCAACACGGTAACCTCTCCTTTCCTGTTTTTAATCTCAGCCCATACTACCTCAGTAGAAGAGTCCTCATCAAACATCCTTTCTGCCACCATAGTACTATTCTTGACTAACAATGCCACACCTCTCCCTCTTTTACTACCTTCCCTTACTGAAACATCTAAATCCCGGAACCTGCAACAACCATTCCTGTCCCTGCTCTATCCATGTCTCCGAAATGGCCACAATATCAAAGTCCCAGGTATCAACCCATTCTGCAAGTGCACCCACCTTATTCTGGATGCTCCTGGGACAGCCAAGCTTTATTTAAACAAAGAGGTAACACTTGTTTGACAATGATATTACTAAATATTTTAAAGCATGCTAAAATTGCCTTATTTTTACAACAATATAAGTTAAGACTATTTCAATGTTTAGAAAATATTTTGTATTTGGAATTTAGGAATAGAAACTGCTCTTCACGGTTCCCGGAAAGCACACACGCCATGTGTTGACTGACTTGCTATACTCATGAGACCTAAACTTCTGCCTCTGTCTGTTAATGTAACTGCCATTAAACACATATTACTCAAAACATTTAATCCACCTCAGCTACACATCCCTTGACACATGGGCAATTTAGCATAGCCAATCCATCTAAGCTGCACATTCTTGGGACTATGGGAGGAAGCTGGAGCGCCTGGAGGAAATCCATGTCGACACAGGGAGAATGTGCAAACCCCGCAAAGACTGTTGCCCAAGGGTGGAACTGAACCCAGTTCTATGGTGCTGTGAGATACCAGTGATAACCAATGAGCCACTGTGCCACCATTTTGTTTTTTTAACCCCACCCAGACTCCCACCCTATCCGAGTTACCTGCATTTCCCACAACTTATCCACTTAGCCTGCGTATCCTTCGACTCTACGAGACAATTTAGCAAGTCCAATCCATCTAACCTGCATATCTTTGGACTGTGGGAGGAAGCCACAGCACCCAGAGGATGCCCATGCATTAAACTCTTGGCAGATGAAATATGTGGGAAAACGTGAGGTTATGCACTTTAACAGGAAGAGTTGAGGAGCTGAATATTATTTTAAAGGAGAAACACCACAGTAAGCTCCAGAAGAGAGGAATTTGGGAGTTCTTACGTATGAATCATAAAATAAAGAGCATCCGAGTTCAGTGAATAATAGGGAAGACAAATGGAATGTTGAACTTTATTTCAAAAGGGAATGTACCACAAAAGTACCACCTTTGCTGAAACTATACAAAGCACTAGACAGAATACAGCTGGAATACTTTGAACAATTTTGAGGGCCTTATCTAAGGGAAGATACACTGGCATTGGAGGCAATCCAGAGAAGGTTGACTTGGCTGATACCAGGTATGGAAGAGCACAGCAGTTCAGGCAACATCCAACGAGCAGCGAAATCGACGTTTCAGGCAAAAGCCCTTCATCATGCTTCAGGCTCACTGCCTTTATTCCTGATGAAGGGTTTTTGCCCGAAACGTCGATTTCGCTGCTCATTGGATGCTGCCTGAACTGCTGTGCTCTTCCAGCACCACTAATCCAGTATTTGGTTTCCAGCATTTGCAGTTATTGTTTTTACCAGGTATGGAAGAACAGCCTTATGAGGAGAGGTTGAGTAGGTTGGGCCTGTACTCATTGGAATTTGGAAGAATGGAAGATGACCTGACTGAAACATAAGATTCTTAGGGGACTGCATAATGTAGATGCAGAAAGGTTGTTTCTCCTCATGGGAGAGAGTATAGGACTAGTAGCCATAATCTCGGAATAAGGGGCTGCAGATTTAAGACAAAAATGAGGAGGAATTTCTTCTCAGAGGGAAGTGAATCTGTGGATTTTTTTTCCTGAGGAGACTTATCAAGGTATGTTCATTAAGAATATTTAAGACTGAAAAAGATAAATGTTTAATCAATGAGGGAGTCAATGATTACAGGGAAGATGGGCACGAATATGGAGTTAAGGCTTATCAGATCAGATGAATGGTCTACTTTGGCTCCTACATCTTATAGGCACAGCTACAGAATCAAAAGGTAAAATGACAGAAGGTTGGAAAGCTAAATTTTACTTGCTCAAACTGGCAAGTCATGGCAAGAACTGAGCAGTGGAGAGCCAAAGTGTACACTTTCATGCTCTTAATAACAACATGTGATACCTTATGTTGAGCAGTCATCACCAAAATTGTATACAGTGATTTTAAATGACCAGATACATTATCAGATTCACATCTCTATGTACACCGAGAAGCTGTGCCTTCAATGCCAGCAACACTTCAGCAAGATGTGATCTCTTCACTTGTGCAAAGTACAGAACGACCATCAGTCCCTGAGGCCCGCCATTCCCCAGCAACAGTTACCATGCAACAGCAACCATGCAACAGCACTCAGCATGTGATTGAAACTCCTCGGAGTCCCCATCCTAAAACTGAGCAAATATCAAACAGCCAATGACAAAATACACCTGTACCAATAGAAAGTCTAAGATTTAAAGGCTACCGCATAAGCTCATGTATAGGTCGATCTCATGTATAAGTTAACCCCTTATGTTTGGCCAACAAATCTTATACATGAGATATATGGGAAATTGGGAATACGGGATGGCATTTTTGCAAGAGATAGGGTGGGAAGAGGTGTAATCCAGGTAGCTATGGAAGTCGGTGGGTTTGTAAAAAAATGTCAGTGTCAAGTCGGTCGTCACTAATGGAGATGGAGAGGTCCAGGAAGGGGAGCGAGGTGTCAAAGATGATCCAGGTAAATTTAAGGTCAGGGTGGAATGTGTTGGTGCCATCCCGTATTCCCAATTTCTCCGCCTCCGCTGTATCTGCTCCCAGGAGGACCAGTTCCACCATAGAACACACCAGATGGCCTCCTTCTTTAGAGACCGCAATTTCCCTTCCCACGTGGTTAAAGATGCCCTCCAACGCATCTCGTCCACATCCCGCACCTCCGCCCTCAGACCCCACCCCTCCAACCGTAACAAGGACAGAACGCCCCTGGTGCTCACCTTCCACCCTACAAACCTTCGCATAAACCAAATCATCCGCCGACATTTCCGCCACCTCCAAAAAGACCCCACCACCAGGGATATATTTCCCTCCCCACCCCTTTCCGCAAAGACCGTTCCCTCCGTGACTACCTGGTCAGGTCCACACCCCCCTACAACCCACCCTCCCATTCTGGCACTTTCCCCTGCCACCGCAGGAACTGTAAAACCTGTGCCCACACCTCCTCCCTCACCTCTATCCAAGGCCCTAAAGGAGCCTTCCACATCCAAAGTTTTACCTGCACATCCACTAATATCATTTATTGTATCCGTTGCTCCCGATGTGGTCTCCTCTACATTGGGGAGACTGGGCGCCTCCTAGCAGAGCGCTTTAGGGAACATCTCCGAGACACCCGCACCAATCAACCAAACCGCCCAGTGGCCCAACATTTCAACTCCCCCTCCCACTCTGCCGAGGACATGGAGGTCCTGGGCCTCCTTCACCGCCACTCCCTCACCACCAGACGCCTGGAGGAAGAACGCCTCATCTTCCGCCTCGGAACACTTCAACCCCAGGGCATCAATGTGGACTTCAACAGCTTCCTCATTTCCCCTTCCCCCACCTCATCCTAGTTTCAAACTTCCAGCTCAGCACTGTCTCCTTGACTTGTCCGACCTGCCTATCTTCTTTTCCACCTATCCACTCCACCCTCTCCTCCCTGACCTATCACCTTCATCTCCTCCCCCACTCACCCATTGTACTCTATGCTACTCTCTCCCCACCCCCACCCTCCTCTAGCTTATCTCTCCACGCTTCAGGCTCACTGCCTTTATTCCTGATGAAGGGCTTTTGCCCGAAACGTCGATTTCGCTGCTTGTTGGATGCTGCCTGAACTGCTGTGCTCTTCCAGCACCACTAATCCAGTATTATATTTTCAGCATCTGTAGTCATTGTTTTTACCTTATGGAAAATACAAGTTAACCCTAGTTCTTCACATTTACAGATCCACATTTATGAGGCAGTGTGCCTGCCCATTGCACTCCGCTCCAGCTTTCCAGTCTGCTGGCTGTACCACTCCATTCCAGGTCTTCCAGTCTGCTAGCCATCACTCTTTGTTCCAAGTTTTCAGAATTACTGTAATGGTACAACAGTACGAGGCAACTGCCACATTTGCGGTGTCAGTTTCCACGGTTTCAATTGCCCACGGTTTGCTGTGGCCTGACATTTTACAGGGAACGTTCCAGAACCCGGTACCAGGGGGCTGCCAGGAAGGTAAATTTTCCATTTAAATGAATGGGTTCGCACCTATCAGCAGTTTGGGCTTTCCATGGTAGGTCTTGGATTATATCCCCCACTGGTACTGGGTTGGTGGGGGGGGGGGGGGGAAACTACAAGACCATTCTGCCATAACAGGCTGAATGGAGACTGTTATTTTGCAGATAAATATTCAATAATAGCCATTTTTTTCCCTTTTGTTTTTTTTGAGAGATCTGGCTCTTGTTTGTCCATTTTTGACTCAGACCAGCCATGAATTTCATCCCCAGATATTGGCCAAAACAATACCTCATGTATTAGTCAACAGCTCAAAAAAAACCATCTTCAAAATTTGACCTATACACGAGTATATACTGCATGTGCAGAGACTGATGGAACAGACTAGAGTCCACATATAGTTCTGTTCATAAATGATCATTTTCTTAGTGACCATAATCTAACTTCAAATCATAGTATTTGCAATTTATTTTATTGGAAAGAGGATTGATTGGGGAAACACAAATGTACCCTTAGTGTACTAACCGGCTTGCTATAGTCATGTGACTTCCAGCCTTACTGTAAATGTGTGTACAGTCTAGACAATTATTAAACACACATTACCAGCAAGATGCTGGTTATGAGTCAGAAGCCTGCAATCAACCATATTACTGGGCAAAAATAAAATCAGCATCCAAAAAGTACATTATAGATACATCCAAATAAAGGGGCCAATATCCTGTTCTTAAGAAGTCCACGAAACAGGCCACAAGTAGAAAATAACTTTTGAAGATACACTTTCAGAAGTAGGACCTAGGAGAAATTGAATATAGGCTGAAGGGGAGCATTTCTAAGTTGGCAGGCTACTGTCCCCTAAAATAATCCACTTGCCCCACAAAGCTAAACCAATCCTGGCTTCTACACTTCCTCATTATTAGCCAAAACTACCACCTGACAGAATCACCTACCCCACCCTTCCTTTAAACATATATATGTGATTGCTGTTGGCACTGCAGTGGCCTGACCCTCCACATTGCTATCCTCTGGTGGTGTGTCTGAAGACACTTTATCAATGTTCACAGGTCCCTAACTCAAGAATAAGAAGGTTGCATGTCCAGAATTTGGAGTGCTGCAGATCAATTCATTCAGAGGTTGCTTCTCAGGCGATACATCAATTTTATGTTGCAAGTCCCTGAGTGTTTGCACTTTTGTTTAATATCAATGCAATGCCACACCAACAGTAAACACGCAACGCAAGCGGCACTTTTCTTTCCTAAATATATTTGATGTGTATCAGTTAACTAAATAAATCAAATTTAATTAAATTCTTTAACAAGGAAAAATGTACATCTTCAAAGGGTGCTAAATTAGAAATGATTTCCAACAGTGCTTCATTGAATTAAACACAAAACTAACTAGAGTATTCAAATAATACCTTTCTCATGTCTCATGCAGTTTTACAACCAATTACTGAGCACTGAATTGTAATTACCATTTTACTGTGGGTAATATCGGTAATCATAGCCGATGTTCAATTTAAATGATCACCATTTTGCTGTTGTAGCTTTTGTCAAAGCTTGAACAGTGTAACTGGATCACTTACTTTCTGTTTTGAAGGAGACTTTTGATATCGTCAACAAACAAAAAAATGTTTTGAAAAATCAGTAATTATCTGTTCAAGAGGGCATTGTTTTTACCAAATTTACCGCAATTTGATGCATGTCCTGTTTGATGACAGGTTTTGCAAACACAGATGACAAAAGGAAAAAAAAAAGTTTCACTTCTCCATTATGGTATGACAAATTTGAAGAAATCTTTGAGACACTTCTGTCCACGCAAAACAAAAAACAACTATGACTCAGTCAAAAATGCACTAGCAACTGATTTCATGCCCAATGAAACAATATTCAAAAAAATAACCTGCATTATTACACTCCAAATCATAGAATACCTACAGTGTGGAAACAGGTCGTTTGGCCCAACAAATCCACACCAACTTTCCAAAGAGTATTCCACCCAGATCCATTTCCCTACCCTATTACTCTACATTTCCCCTGACTAATGCAACTAACCGATACACTTTGGGCAACTTAATTTGGCCAATTCAACTAACGTGCACATCTTTGGACTGTGGGAGGAAACCAGGAGTAAACCCACACAGATACAAAGAGAATGTGCAAATTCCAATAAGAAGCAAAACGTGAACAACATAATTGAACAATATTGCATATGATTGAGGCAATCCCCAGAGTTCCCATCCTAAAAACGGGCGGCTATCAAACAGCCAATGACAACATACAATGTACCTTAAGGAAGTCTGCCCAATTTAAAGACTATGCATGCAATGCACTCAGAGAATGATGGAAATGGAACTGACTAGAGTCTGCATATAGGTCTATTAATTAATGAGATTTCTTTGTGACTACAGGGGGAATGATTGGAGAACTGCAAATGTACTTAGTGAACAGACTGGCCTGCTTTGGTGGTGTGACTTCCAGTTTTACTGCAAATACCTGTGTGTATAGTCTGGGCAATCAATAAATACACGTCACTGGCAAGCTGCTCAATGGGAGCTTGGCAGCTCTTTTACTGGAAGACCTTTGACCTTGGTCTTATTCTTGATCTCAACTAGTCTGCAAATCGTTTCTCTACTGGATGATCTTTATTTTCTTGGATGTCTTTCACAAGGGATATTTGTCTACTAGATTTAGAAGAATATCTATTGGTTTATCTAGGGGACCCTTAAATCTCCTGAATTCCTTCAAAGAACATTTCCATGTCAACTCAGGTAGTTACTTCATCAAATCATCCATGGGACCTTCAATCTCATCAATAATCATGAGGGAACCAGGTATTTTCTTCTAGTATCTTGGATTTTTGAGTCATGAAATCTCTTAACTGTGTCCTGCATCATTGGAATATGTCCATTGAGTTCTATACAGCTTATCTTCACTCTAGATTGGGTTGGGATATCTGGTCGGCATGGACGGGTTGGACCGAAGGGTCTGTTTCCATGCTGTACATCTCTATGACTCTGTTTGGCTCAGTTGGCTAGGTTGTTGGTTTATAGAGCAGTGCAATACCAACAGTGCGAGTTCAATTCCCATCACCGGTTTGTGGTTATCATGAAGGACTCTCCTTCTCAACCTCTTCCCTTGCCTGAGGTCTGGTGGTCCTCAGGTTAAATCACCACCAGTCACTTCTCTCTAATGAGAAAGTAACCTCTATGGTCTGGTAAGACTATGGCGACACAACATCTTTGTGTAAGCAAAATTCTCAATGTGCTGATACATCTGTGTTGAAGTACACAAATGCTTTATTTCCAACTTTTTGAGTAGGTTGAACATTTTCATTCACTTCTGTAGTTGTCTTCCTAATGGTCTAGACATTTTCTCATCCTTGGTCATGTTACTTGATTGTTGTTTAACATGATACCTGTCACTGGTACTGGTAAGTCTTCTCTGGAAGAGAAAGAATTAAAATTTTGCTCTTATGACATGTCATTATCTGACATCAGAGTCAAATCTGTTGTATCAATTTCTTCACCAGAAACTTCCTAACAAGCTCAAGTGATTTGTTCTGCTCATGTATGCCCCTAACATTTGGTTTTTCTGACAAACTTTACAGACTTTTGACCTGTCTGTGATGACAGGGGGAGTGATTTCCAGACTGAACAATCCTGTATATTCACAAGATCTTCAATCTAGAGATCTCAAACTACGATACCACTGACTGAACCCTGCTGTAAATTGGCAATGCAGAAGTGTCCCTGGTGTATTCTTTCCAAAGCACCTTCTGAAAGGAAGCTGGAATAACTGATCTCCAGTCATACACCGGTAATTTGTCTGTGATTTCAAAGTACTGTTAGTGCTCATCGTGTGTATTCTCAGCCAACTCACGAGACTTTTGTTCTAGCCCACCTTCAGCACAATACTAGTGAATGACAGCACGGTTTTACTCACCCTTTTGTTCTTATAGAGTCAGACAGCACGGAAACAGACCCTTTGATCCAACCAGTTTGTGCTGACAATAATCTCCAACAAAACAGCCCCACCTTCCTGTGCTTGGTCCACATCCCTCCAAACATTTCTTATTCATGTACTTATCTAAATGTCTTTTAAACTTTGAAACTGTACCTGCATTCACCACTTCCTCTGGAAGTTCATTCCACATGTGAACCACACTGTTTTAAAAAATAAAAGTTGCTGCTCATATCTTTAAAATCTCTCTCTTCTCAAAATCTTTTCTGAACCCTTTCCAGCTTAATAATATCCTTCCTATAACGGGGTGATCTTTTTGTCAAATTTGGTTTCTTGGCCACTGATTACTTGGTCATAGCTTGGCACTGATTGTGCCTCAGGTTTTTTGGTTCCACAGCACTGATGTGGACTCTTGGAATCTGATGTTTGGTTTACTCTGCATGTTGGCTTGTCATGTGTATCTTTACAGTGTTTAAGCCATATAAAATCAACACATTGTGTTGCTCTCCTGTGATGAGGTTCTCCTTTTTCTCTCAGGATTATTTAAGTGTATCCATGGTCCTCTGTTTCCAACACTATTGGTACAGCTTTCTCCAAAGTTAAATCTTCTTTGGACTTTAATAGGTTTGACAAAGGCTCGGTAATAATTTCAACAAATGTCTCTCAGGAATTCTGATTTCAAAGCTCCTGTCAAGTTTTGCCCAGTTTGATTAATTTTCTCTGAGTCACCTGGACACTGAGTTCTGTTAAATTTCAAGAACTTTATTTGTTCTCAGATTAAAGTAATTGTCAAGACCTTGAAGAACTTTTTTAAAGATATGCTTCCTTTATGTTTTAAGAATTTATAACATCAACTATAGGCTTCCTCACTTATGAATCTTGTGTTATGAATAATTGGATGAGCCTGTAATTACAGTATTACGCTCCTGATTGGTCTCTGAATAGGGTTTGTATCAAGCCAATATTTCACCATCTAAGAGTATACCTCTGTAACAGGTACAACAGATTCATCATCAACACATTAGCAGGGTGCAAAGCTACCAAACCCAAAGTCTGTTGATAGGCTGGCAAGAGCCTTGAAAATAAGAAGTCCATTATCGTTTTTTTCTGCACTCACTGTTGACACTCTAAGCATGTCATGTTCCCTTTGATGAAATAGTAGCGCTGTCCAAATAAAACACTTCACAATTTGAATGCTGAAGCAGAGTGAGAGCTCATTGTGGTTTTTATTTAAATAATACCATTGCCCATCAGATTTCTCCTTTACAACTTCTGGAGTTGCAATTTAATCACCAATTTAACACAAGACTTGGCAGCAGCCGACTGAAAACTAAACAATGTGAAATTGGCACAAACTTATGACTGTCTCATTAGTAACACTCACTTTTGTCATTAGTAATTGAGTAACTGCTGTAATTGTAGCACAACAGCTGATTTTTTTTTCATCTCATATCCCTCAGAAATCCCAGTTGATCTTGTAAAAAGGCATACCTACTAAGAAGTGTTGTAAGATTTCTGGAACTCAATTATGTTGGGAACTATAGTATTGAGCATTCAATCAGAATCCTTTATCCTCCCAATTTATCTCTTAAATATATTGTTGAAAAGTTAAGGGGTTTAAGAATGAAGGGGTCCATAGTTGGTTTAAAACTGAAGTATCCAAATGAGGTATAAGGCCATATAGTGGCAATGTGTCCTGCAATCTGACCAACCAATATTCAGTCAACTCTGTGGGATTGTAACAAGGTCAGCCAGGACCTCAGGAGGTAGGGTGAAACGTTTCAGGCAAGCCAGTGTCAGAATAAGATTCCTCTAAGCAAGAGAAACAGCTTACTTCAGGGGATAATGTTTGGTGTAGGGACCACAGGCTAAGAGGCATGGTCAACACGAGGTCAGGTCCAATGATGTACAAAGTTTGGCTAGGTGATGCAGTCCTGAACAAACAAGCACGTAGACCACATGGAAGCTGCAAACTCACAAACAGGGTAGAAACAACACATAGCTTGCCCCTCAGAATATCCAGAAAGGCTATCATATGCCGTAAGTTCTCCACTGCCATCTAGTGTTGAAGAAACCTCAGAATCTGAGTTGGAGATGGCAGATGTCACAGCCTCAACGCCTTTATCATCTAAAAGAAGAAATGAAATTTGGCTGAGACACTCCGGGCACAATAGATGGGCTGTGGTCTGGTACATGCCCCCCCCCCGCATCCAAGGCTGAGTCAGAGGAACCAGGTCAGGTGTGAAAATGCTCCAGGAATGCATAAAGAAAAGCATCAGGCCTATGTCCCCAGACTTAGAATGGGAGGGATGTAGTGATTGTAACAATGTCAGCCAGGTGGACCTCAGAATATGAGTTCCCTGTTTCAGGCTGTTAACCTGGTTCAATCAGACAGCTCTGGCTGACAGATAAACAGGAGTGTCAAAGGTTTTGCTCATTCACAGCTGGTTCAGAGGAAGCCGGACCAATGTAAATAAAGGGTCACTTGGTGACAGGTGATTTAGTGACACCTCCTGAGGATATCCTGCTGGATGACTGGTGCTTGGCACCCACTTTGAGCCAGCAAGTCTCTTCTGAACAGACACCGAGTGATGATGTTATTTCTACAATTGAAAACAATACATTCCATCAAGGGGAGTACAAAGTTAAAAAAAAAATCACACAACACCAGGTTATAACTCTGAGTTATTTTTCAAATCCCATTATTTTTGCATTTATATTTTCTGTCCTTCAATTATCATAGCTAGATCGTAGAATTCCTACAGTGTGAAAACAGGCCCATCGACCCAACAAATCCACACTGACCCTCCGAACAGTATCCCACTCACACCCATTCCCAATTATTCTACATTTAACCCTGACTAATGCATCTAACCTACCATCCCTGAACACTATGGGCAATTTAGCATGGCCCTCTAGTAAAATGTTCAGAAATGGCAATTCCTTGTACTATGAAGTAAATATCTCACTAGATGGATAAATCTAAATTAGACAACAGAATTTCTTCATTTAAAGCAGAATAATTGCAGCATTCATTTCAATTCTATCTAGCCTGTGAGATGCCTGCACACCTAAATAACAAACAAAGAAACTCATGTTGAAGTAATCTTTTGCTCAAACAGGATAAACAAGAGTGAAAGGTTATAATTTATCTGATCAAGCACTCTTATGCTATCAATGTTGTCATGCAGCTACATTTTACAACCTTTCTGTACTCATGAAAGTATGAGACTAACATCTACCTCAAATGTCATTTACAGGATCACTCCAAAATGAGACAACAGAAGCTGAAAGTTAAGATTAGCAACATGTATGCAACATCAATATTATCACATGCTCTGAAGGTTCTAATATTGCTGATTTAAAAGTATCAACATGAACACAAAATGAAACTGTAATGAGAAAATGTCACTTACATAGGACAAAATCATTCTATTTTGAGAGCAATAATTTCCACTTCACACAAAATCCAGGTACTACACAGTGTTAAGGGGAACTACGTCAGTCCCATGTACATAAAACAATAAAATATGAAATGAGAAACAAAAAGGTATTTGACAATGACATCTTTACGTCTGTAAAATATATTAGCACATTGTAAACTTCCTAACTCAATCCTGGATTTTTTAAACTGTCATAGATAAGGTTAATGTCGCAGGCATATGTTATTAATGTAAGGTAACTGCCTTAAACAGTAACATTGATTATCTTCACAAATGCTATGCAAAGTGGGATTTTTGAGCTGGTCAACAGATATGAGGTTAATATGATTCTCAGATGCTGAGCTTACAAAGTGCAAGAGTAGCTATACTGCAGCTGAGAGTCACACATTTGTTCTAATAAACAATATCACAAACACACCTCCTGAGGACATCCTGCTGGGTGACTGGTGCTTGGCACCCACTTTGAGCCAACAAGTCTCTTCTGGACAGACACCTAGTGATGATGTTATTTCTACAACTGAAAACAATACATTCCATCAAGGACAGTACAAAGATAAAAATCACACAACACCAGGTTATAGTCCAACAGATTTATTTGGAAGCACTACCTTTCAGAGCGCTGCTCCTTCATCACAACCACCTAATGCTAGTGCTTCCAAATAAACCTGTTGGACTATAACCTGGTGTTGTGTGATTTTTAATTTTGTACACCTCAGTCCAAAACTGGCACCTCCAAATCAAAGGAGGTAATCCTGATTTACAAGTAAAAGGATTTTCTCTATTGTGGAAGGTATGCATGGATGTGGTCTAGTGCCATTTGGTTGTGACAATGGCTTGTCACATTACATAATAAGAACAGAAGAAATAGCAACGCGTTGGTTTTTTGGCTCCTTGAGCATGATGCTGGTTATCTGGTGTCATTATTACAACGTCCTAAATTCCAGTCCTTCTTAATTGTGTCAGTTGAAGTGATGCTGTGACTGTACCACAATCAGAATAGTATATAAACTGCTTAAAATTCTGGAGAAGCTTGCTGGTGTGACCAGTACAAGCTTGTCTCAGCACCAACACAAATAAAAACCACTTGAAGTGTTGACTAATGACCTGATATTAAGTGTTTAATTCAAATATTCCACAAAACTCAAATAAAGGCAAACTGCTGTGGACGCTGGACATCTGAAACAAACATTGAATGCTGGAACAATTCAGGAGATCTGGCAGTATCTGTGAAGAAAGAAATGGGGTTCACATTCTGCACCTGGTCTGACTCCTTTTCAGAACTGATTCCCCCTCCCATTACTTACCTGACACCCTAAACCTATTCATCTCGCATCCTACCCCTACCACTTTACTAATCCGTGCCGTGGGGTGGCATGGTGGCTCCGTGGTTAGCACTGCTGCCTCACAGCACCAGGGACCCGGGTTCAATTCCTGCATTGGGTGACTGTCTGTGTGGAGTTTGCATATTCTCCCAGTGTCTGTGTGGGTTTCCCCCAGGTACTCTGGTTTCCTCCCACAATCCAAAGATGTGCTGGCCAGGTGTATTGGCCATGCTATATTGCCCATAGTGTTAGGTGCACTAGTCAGGGTAAATATAGGGTAGGGGAATGGGCCCTGGTGGGTTACTCTCCAGACGGTTGGTGTGGACTTGTTGGGCCAAAGGCCCTGTTTCCATACTGTTGGGAATCTAATCTAATCTGGTACCCTTCCCCTAGTCATCTGGCACACTACCCTACTGCTAGTCATCTAGTATCTTTTAATCAATTTAAATTTCAGGTTGATTTCTGTGAAAAGAGGGGTAGTTTGCCTTCTTCTGACAATTCAGCCATGGAAGGACTATCAGAATTGAAATAGAACTCTGCATTTCTAAGGCAGAAACTCCTCTCAGAATTGGGGAGCTCCCTCATATTGCTTTTTAAAAAAAAGGGCCGAAGTGGTAGACTGTTTGAGTAAGACTGCCACACCTCAGGTAATCCCAGTTCAATAATTCTTTCCCCTTTCCACAGATCTGGAACAACCGGATTGAGATTCATATCAGATGTTTGGCTTTATATCAGATTTCAAGCTTCTACAGTGTTTTGCTTTCATGCGGAATGCATTGTGTTATTTAATACTACACACCTTACCTCCCATAAATGCTCATACAGCCTTCACATAGTGTTTCTTTTAGATCCATGACTATGGGTAAAATCTAACATTGTCTTTGAGCGAGTGTAGACACAAGATCTAAGGCAATTTTAATATTTGAATATGAACTAAAGTTTTAGGATTTTTCTGTCTGTTCTAACTTGTTAACGTATGTATTAGAATCTTGGACTATTTAGATTTGGACATCTAAACTGCATTCAAAGACCTAAGGCTCAGACCTAACATCATCAATTGGCTTGTAAATGATAAAAATGTCACTGTGAAGAGCAATAAAAAGTTCAACCTTTAATATAATCAGAGAATATGCTCTGGACTATTGTATAGTATTGCATGTCCTAAGAGTTCAAAAACAATTTGGTATTTTTTTTTCCTGTACTGTAAAAGCATCACAATTAATGCTACATATGATACTACCTTTATTACTTTATATAATAAAATCCAAACAACAGCAGGGTTTAGAAATTAAACTGAATCCATTCCTATCTTGCTGATAAGAAATGGCAGATAAAGTCATAGAGTCATGCAACATGGAAACAGACCCTGCAGTCCAACTTGACCAATGCCAACCAGATTTCCTAAATTGAACTAGTCCCATTTGTCTGCAATTGGCCCATACTCCATTAAACCTTTTTTATCCAAGTACCTGTCCAAATCTCTTTTACATTATACTTGCCTTTACAACTTGCTTTGGCACCCTAACAGATTTAAATTTCAGGTTCCATATACACCCTATCCTCTGTGAAAAGTTGCCACTCATTTTTTAAATCTTTCCCCTTTCACCTTAAGACTACACCCTCTAGTTTTGGATTCCCCGATCCTGGGGAAAAGTGTTACGACAGAGGCTACAGGAGTGGATTGTCACTCATTCCAAAAGATGAAAGACTTAACAGCAGTCTAGGTTTGTTCAATATATCGTTTCAGTTGCGTGATAGTGTCATCCTTTGCAATAAATTGTGGCATATGATCCTGCTCCACAGCTACCTGATGAAGGAGCAGCTGCTCCAAAAGCTAGTACAGGTATTCAATGCTTTTTCCAAAGTCCTTGGGCCAGTTGTTTTCCTGAATTTTTCGAATTTCGGAATAAATCATATTTTCACAGTGAATTTTTTTTAAAATTACCTAACAGCAGATGCACGTGTGAATGGCATGAGCTCTAAGACACAATTGATGCCTGCCAGTGCTAAGCCATGCCCACAGCTGATTGACGTGGTTCAAGTGGGTGTGGAGTTGGATCATCTATTCACAGCACCCGTACTCCATGAAAAGGATTTTGGATTTCAGAGCTTTTCAGATTTCGGATAAAGGATTGTGTACCTATACTTGCAAATAAACCTGTTGGACTCTAACCTGGTGTTGTATCATTTTTTTAAACTTTGTCCACCCCAGTCCAACACCGACTCCTCCACATCACGACTCTCATCCACTATCAAATAGATCTCCCTAAAATCGTGAAGGGGGCTCTCTTCTCAGAAATGAGAGAGATCAGCTTGATGGCTTGTTCTGAGCCAGGTTTGCTCCAACCCAACTGTATCTTTCAGACTTCTCTCCAGCTCAACCAAATAAGATCAGCCTGTGCAAGATGTATAGTGAAGCAAGCAGATTTGTTTTAAACAAGACTTCCTAGAAATCACATATTCACAGTAAACTTTCAATGACCTCTTTTAAAGAAACCATTTCACAAAGCTTGAAACCAATTGCTTTTTTCACAATCCTTCAAAACTGAAGTCTTCCAGCAAAATTAAAGAGTTTTCATAACTGCATGTTTGAACTAGAGAAAAATCAAGATTTTTTGTTTAGCTGTTTTTATTTTAAATTTAAATTATACTGCAGCTGTTTTACACTATAATCTCAAATATGCTGTATGATTAGGAGGTCCAGGTTATAGTGCAATGATTGTTTGCTGCAAGTTACCCAGTGGTTGGCTGTAAAGGAGATTTGCTTGTGTGCATACAGTTGATTAAGATTTAAAGTTTGGGTGCTGTGACCAACAATTCTGAGCATCAGAAGCTTTGGAAAGTAAGTTTATAAAATCTCAAACAGGATTAGACCTGGGCACTTTTAAAATCCAGCTTGACATGACAGTGGACTTGTATTTCTTGTGGAAACTCAAATGGGTAGAAGGCAGTCCCTTGGAAATGTGCTCAGAAATTAGATCAGGAGTTGGCTGCTAGTTTAAATAGCATTTTCATATTATGAGCACCATCAAACCACCTTGCATTTTACTCCAAAAACAGTACAAATGGCATCTTTCAGAATTTCAACTGCACTGTGCTGAAAACCACTGAGTGACCAATTCTGATAGTCTTTGTGTTCATATTTAACAACACTCTGCTCAGTGTTTTATTGCGCTGTATAAATTGAAAATAAACGTTAAATTAGAGCTTGTAAAAGCATTGACGCATTGGTGTTTTATTTATTTAGGAGTCCTTATGGGAAGGTCAAATCTGTATAAATTCTGGTATAGGGTTTACTGTAATGGAGACAATTGTTAACGCTAGGTCATGCAATGTCTGCAAGGGTGGATAACAAATATAGCTGCTAGGTCCACTTACAAGGAGCTGTTGTAAAAATACTGAAAAGGTAAAATGGTACTTAGAATCAGTGGCAAACAGGAGTTTCAATTTGCATGTATTAATCCAAACATTTTGCATAAATTCTGTCTTTTTACCAAGACTGTAAACTAAAATCCATTATTCTGATTTATTTAAAGTCCTATCTGACAAGCTCAATGCATACATCAGTACATGTAATATAAGCACTTTCTCTTAATTACAAACAGCAATGGTTAATCGATGCTGTGGTGCTATCAATTATTAATGTTCTCACTATTCCACATCCAAAGATTTAGTACATGTGAAACATTATAACTGTGTAGCTGCTGTACAGCTCCCTAGACAGGGAAGTAGCTAAACATTGGAGAATGAGAAAGTAAGAGCAGATCAATAAAATATTTCAAACCAGAAGCAAAGGGGCCTCGACAGTAAAGAAGAAAGCTGAGTGGGACCGTAATTTCAAGAGGAAAGGGCAAAGATTTAAAGTTCAGGTAACACAGTCAATAAATTGAATGAGGAATGATTTTTCTTAACGCACCGGTCCGCCCAGAGAACGAACTTTGTAAGAAAACAAACAAAACAGTAAATACATTAAAGGAAAACAATTCCATAATCAAAATATAAAACAAACGCGGGAAAGGAAAACGAGTGAAATAAACGAAAAACGAGCAAGAGAACATAGGCATCACCGAATCTAGATTTTTGACAACCACTTGTATCTGCAACCCTCTTCCTTAGTTTTGAAGTGTTTAATTCTCAAGGAAACGATTTCTTTTAAAACGAAAAATTAACATCGAAGTGTCTCCGCAAGGTTACTTTAAAAAATGCTCACGAACTGATCGGGATGAATTCTTTTGTTGCACGAATCGCCGCACGGGAAAAAGAGACCCCGAGTGTTTCTCGAAGGCCGGTGTGGGGGGTGAGCTGCACTTACCTGTGATTAGAATGGCCTTGTCCTGGACAGAGAGCAGCTCACTGTCCGGCAACGTGCAGTAACTGAGCAGACAGGCCAGCGAGAAGATGCAGAGGCCGGGGTAACCAGGCAGCGCCACGAAGCACACCCACCCGGCGAGCAGGAGCAGCAACAAACTGAGGGCAGCCGGCACTCCCATCTGCAGCTCCTGCCTGAGGAGGCGGTGGATCACCGCGGCACCCAGCACCACCGTGACCCCCGCGTACAGCAGCGACAACGGCAACTCGGGCTGCCCGCTCGCCGGCTCCATGTGCTCGCTGCCTCTTCTCCTCCTCCCTCTTCCCAAACTCTCCTCCCTCCTTTCTTCTCCCAAACTCTCCTCCTCTCTTTTCCTCCAACTCTCTCCTCTCTCTCTCTCCCCCCTCCCCCTAACTCTCCTCCTCCAGCTCAACGAGGCTCCTCCTTCCACTCTCATCTCAGGGTGGGAGAGGGAAGAGAGGGACCCACGACCGCAAGGTTAGACAAATACTGTATTCCCAACCATACATGAAAGCATCAAGTTGTGAGGACAGTTTGCATTGCCTTTTCTAGCACTTGTATGGAAGGTTAACGAATGACTCTAATTGAGAAATTAAAAAAGGACACATTGATATTAATGAGTCTTTCGGTATAGCCTATGTCCTCAGATAAGGGAAGCAGAATTTTAAAATTGGAATAAGGTCATTTCATTCAGGGGTAAAATAGGAAAGACTTTCACACAGATGTTAGCGGAAATCTTCATCACCCCCATCGTCAACAGTGAATACTACACCGATTGAACTTCTGGATTTGATAAATTGTTGTTAGGCAACGAATTTGGACTAAAGGTGAGCAAATTGAGTTCGGATACAGATTAGCCGTGATTTAATTGAGTAGTAGAACACGTTTTAGGGAGCTGAAAAACAAAGCACTATTCTTAAGGCATTTTATCAGTACCCAACAATACAATATTTGAGTAAAAATTGATGCAGTAAATTACAATGCAGTACTTAAGTAAAATCTCAATGAACCTATATTCCTAAAGATCTGCTATTTATCATATCGTTCTTTTAACCTGTTCCTCAAATATAGTCGTCGGTGTTTCTCTATATCTGACTAATGCTAGTAGTGAATATACAGTTAAGTTGACCATCATATGAATAGAAGGCCTGTCTAATTCTGGGCCTCTTGCTGAGATATTTGTATCATGGATAGTCACAGATGAGGTGCCAGAAGATTGGAGGTTGGCAAACGTGGTGCCACTGTTTAAGAAGGGTGGTAAGGACAAGCCAGGGAACTATAGACCAGTGAGCCTGACGTCGATGGTGGGCAAGTTGTTGGAGGGAATCCTGAGGGACAGGATGTACTTGTATTTGGAAGGGCAAGGACTGATTAGGGATAATCAACATGGCTTTGTGCGTGGGAAATCGTGTCTCACAAACTTGATTGAGTTTTTTGAGGAAGTAACAAAGAGGATCAATGAGGGCAGAGCGATAGATGTGATCTATATTGACTTCAGTCGTTTGACAAGGTTCCCCATGGGAGACTGATTAGCAAGAATAGATCTCATGGAATACAGGGAGAACTGGCCATTTGGATACAGAACTGGCTCAAAGGTAGAAGACAAAGGGTGGTGGTGGAGGGTTGTTTTTCACACTGGAGGCCTGTGACCAGTGGAGTGCCACAAGAATCGGTGCTGGGTCCTCTACTTTGTGTCATTTACATAAATGATTTGGATGCGAGCACAAGAGATACAGTTAGTAAGTTTGCAGATGACACCAAAATTGGAGGTGTAGTGCACAGCGAAGAGGGTTACCTCAGATTACAACAGGATTACAACAATAGGCTGAAAAGTGGCAGATGTAGTTTAATTCAGATAAATGCAAGGTGCTGCATTTTGGGAAAGCAAATCTAAGCAGGACTTATACACTTAATGGTAAGGTCCTAGGGAGTGTTGCTGAACAAAGAGACCTTGGAGTGCCGGTTCATAGCTCCTTGAAAGTGAAGTTGCAGGTAGATAGGATAGTGAAGAAGGCGTTTGGTATGCTTTCCTTTATTGGTCAGAGTATTGAGTACAGGAGTTGAGAAGGCTGTACAGGACATTGGTTAGGCCACTGTTGGAATATTGCGTGCAATTCTGGTCTCCTTCTTATCGGAAAGATGTTGTGAAACTTGAAAGGGTTCAGAAAAGATTTACAAGGATGTTGCCAGGGTTGGAGGATTTGAGCTACAGGGAGAGGCTGAACAGGCTGGGACTGTTTTCCCTGGAGCATCGGAGACTGAGGGGTGTCCTTATAAGAGGTTTACAAAATTATGAGAGGCATGGATAGGATAAATAGGCAAAGTCTTTTCCCTGGGGTTGGGGAGTCCAGAACTAGAGAGCATAGGTTTAGGGTGAGAGGGGAAAGATATAAAAGAGACCTATGGGACAACCTTTTCATACAGAGAGTGGTGTGTGTATGGAATGAGCTGCCGGGGATGTGGTGGAGGCTGGTACAATTGCAACATTTAAGAGGCATTTGGATGGGTATATGAATAGGAAGGGTTTGGAGAGATATGGGCTGGGAGCTGGCAGGTGGGATGAAATTGGGTTGGGATATCTGGTCGGCATGGACAGGTTGGACCTGTTTCCATGTTCTACATCTCCATGACTCTAAAGCTGTAATGAGGTGGTATCAAGTTGACTGAAAGCTTTGATGGAGCTAGGTAAGGAAGGAGGATGCATGGCAGGCCAAGGTTGAATGACCAAGGGTGTAGGAAATATATACAGTTTGAAGAGATTTGCACAGATCTGGGAAGATAATGTTGACACGGGCATTGATTTTAGATTGAGCACTGAAGGACAAGGAAATGTTGTAGGATAACAAAGATTGGATAGTCCAGCGCCAGGAAGAATTGCCATCTCAATCCGAAATGGCATCTTCCTTATTTTTAAATTGTGCTCCTGGTCCTAGACTCCCCAACCAGGGGAAATATCTTAGCTGCTAATACTGTGTCTATCCTTTTAAGTATTTTGCAAGTTTCAATGAAATCATTTCTCATTCTTCAAAACTCCAGAGAATACAGGCTTAGTTTACCAAATTCTTGTCATCAGACAGTCCAACCATCTTGGGAACAAGTCTAGTGAACTTTTGTTGGTGCCCCTTTATGGCACTAATATCCTTCCTGAGATCAAAATGCACTGCTGTACTCAAATCCGCCTGTTAACATTCCATTAGCCTACCTAATAGTTTGCTGTGTCTGCATGTTAGCCTTTACTGACTTATGGACACTTATCCCTTTGGACATCTACATTTTTAAGCCAATCACTATTCACTGCACGCTTGTATCTTCCTAACAATAACCTATCATTTTTCCACATTATACCTGCCAAGTCTTTACCCAATTACCAAGACTGTCAAAATCCTCCAGAAGCTGTTTTCATCTTCCTCACAGCTCAATTTCATAACCTCTGCAAATTTGAGAATATTGTATTTGGTCCCCAGATCCAAATAATTGATGAACATTATGAATAGTTGGGCCCCAGATACTGATCCTTGTGGTTCCTCACTAGTCACAGTTTGCTTATATGAGAATGACCCATTTATTCCTACTCTGTTTCTGTCTCTTAGCCAGTAGAGCACCTACTATACCATTGTCTGATTAAGCCTTTTGAAAATCTATTAACTGCCCTATATCAATTTTGCTAGCAATTGAACATATTATTTTTGTTTGCAGAGAAGGAGTCCTGCACATGAATTTATGTTACTCTAACATAAATTAATTGTTACTGTAGCTGTTAGCACTATCCAGATCATTAAGCAAGTAATGCTTAATATCTAACTGGAGATGCTTTGTGTGGAGTTTTCCAAGCACATTTGGTTGAGTATGGTCTGTACACTTGTCTTTTTCAAACACCCAAAGGACAACACTGTTTGATTTGATCAGTCAATCATTGAGACATACATCCTACATATCAAGCATTGCACTGGGACTGAAATTCATACAATACTTCGCTTGATTGTGTGGTGGACAGACTATATTTTTGGAAAAACTAACAAGTTGATTACCAATTCATTGTAGTTGAAAGACATCATTAAGTTAGATTAATTTTTAAATATGACAGAAATATTTTCAGCTGACTCATGTTAAGAGTTAAATTCCCTTTCAAATCGTAAAGTCAAATCTTCCCATAATGACTGTTCTTGCAATGGTAAAATATAAGGTCTTGGATATTTGCTAGTTCCATATATACACTCTTTCTTCAATTTATCATGTAGACTTTACATCACGGTTACAATGAACATTCACGACTGTGCTGGTGGAATTTCAAAAGCCCATCTTAGCATTAGAATGCCTATGACTGTATGCAACGGTGTGCACACATAAAATATTTATAACTGTACACCTAAATACACACTGACTTCAAAATTTCTAATTGTGTGTAGTTATAGTTGTATAACTATATCATATAATAAATGTTAATATAACACACAAAGGCAGTCAGGTAGATGGGTTAATGCCAAAAGGGTAGGAGGGTTAGGCAGTTAGTGCGGGAGTCTTCTGTGGCTTGCCCCATTTCAAACAAGTATGCTGTTTTGGAAAATGTAGGGGATGGTGGACTTTCAGGCGAACGTAGCATGAACAGCCAAGTTTCTGGTATCAAGACAGGCTCTAATGTAACGAGGGGTATGTCAGGTTCCAAGTGATCGATTGTGATAGGGAACCCTCTAATCAGAGGCACAGACAGATATTTTTGTGGCCAGCAGCACAAAATCAGAATGATGTGTTGCCTCCCTGGTGCCAGGATCAAGGATGTCTCAGAGAAGGTGCAGAATGGTCTCAAAAGGGAGAGGGATCAGCAGGACTTCATTTTATACATTGGAACTAAAGACATAAGAAGGGAAAAAGATGAGATTTTGAAGGGAGAGTATAGAAAGTTAGGCAGGAATTTAAAAAGGAGGTCCTCAAGCAGAGTAATATCTGGATATCTCCCGATGCTACAAGCTAGTGAGGGTAAGAATAGGAGGATAGAGCAGATGAATGCATGGCTGAGGAGTTGGTGCAGGGAGAAGGGTTCACCTTTTTGGATCATTGGAATCTCTGCTGGGGTCAAAGTGACCTGTACAAGAAGGATATTTTGCACCTGAATTGGAAGGGGACTAATATAATCGCAGGGAGATTTGCTAGAGCTGCTCAGGAGGATTTAATCTAGTAAGGTTTGTGTGGTGGAGGGGGGGACATGGTTTGAACCCAGGGAAGAGATCAATCTGAAACTGGTACAGTTGGAAAAGGAAGGAAGTCAAACAGTCAGGGCAGGCAAGAACAAAGCAGAAAACAAGATAGGATTGAAAAATTAAACTTCATTTACTTCAATGCAAGAGGCCTAACAGGAAAGACAGATGTATTCAGGACATGGTTAGGGATATCATAGCAATTACAGAAATGCAGATCAGGAATGGCAGCGTAAAGTTCCAGGATACAAATGCTATAGGAAAGATAGAAAATGAGGCAGAAGAGAAAGGGGAGCAGTGGTTTTAGTAAGGGAGAGCATTACTGCTGTACTTAGGGAGGATATTCCTGGGAATACAACTAAGGAAGTTATTTGAGTGGAACAGAGAAATAAGAAAGGATGATCACTTTATTGGGATTGTATTATAGACCCTCCAATAGGCAGCGGGAAATTGAGAAAACAATTTTAAGGAGATTTCATTTATCTGTAAGAATAATAGGGTGGTTACGGTAGAGGATTTTAACTGTCCAAACATAGACTGGGACTGCCATAGTGTTAAGGGTTTAGGTGGGGAGGACCTTGTTAAGCGTATACAAGAAAGTTTTCTGATTCAGTATGTGGATGTACCTACAAGAGAAGGTGCACAACTTGACCTACTCTTGGGAAATATGGCAGGGCAAGTGACTCAGGTGTCAGTGGGGGAGCACTTTGGGGCCAGCAACCATAATTCTATTCGTTTTAAAATAGTGATGGAAACAGATCGTCCGGATCTAAAAATTGAAGTTCTAAATTGGAGGAAGGCTAATTTTGACAGTATTAGGCAAGAACATTCAAAAGCTGATTGGGGCAGATGTTCACAGGTAAAGGACAACTGGAAAATGGGAAGCCTTCAGGAATGAAAATAACAAGAGTCCAGAGACAGTTTATTCCTGTTAGGGTGAAAGGAAAGGCTGGTAGGTGTAGGGAATGCTGGATGACTAGATACATCGAGGTTTTGGTTAAGAATAAGGAAGAAGCAGATGTCAGTAGAGACAGGTGTGATTGAATGAAGCCTTCAAAGAGTATAAAGGCAGTAAGAGTTTACTTAAGAGGAAAATCAGGAGGGCAAAAAGGCAACATGAGATACCTTTGGCATCCAAAGGGCTTTTATAAATAGTTTAAGGACAAAAGGGTAACTAGAGAGAATATAGTGCCCCTCAAAGGCAGCCTATGAATGGAGCCACATGACATGGGGGAGACACTAAACGAGTATTTTGCATCAGTGTTTACATTGCAGAAGGACATGGAAGATATAGAATGTGGGGAAATAGATGGTGACATCTTGAAAAATGTCCATAATACAGAGGAGGAGGTGCTGGATGTCTTGAAATGAATAAAAGTGGATAAATCCCCAGGACCTGATCAGGCGTACCCTAGAACTCTATGGGAAGTGAGGGAAGTGATTGCTGGGCCTCTTGCTGAGATATTTGTATCATCGATAGTCACAGGTGGGTGCTGGAAGACTGGAGGTTGTCTAGCATGGTGCCACTATTTAAGAAAAGTGGTAAAGAAAAGCCAAGGGAACTATAGACTGGTGAGCCTGACATTGGTGATGGGGAAGTTTTTGGAGGGAATCCTGAAGGATTGGAATTAAATGTTCTTGGAAAGGCAAGGACTGATTACTGATAGTTAGCATGGCTTTATGTGTGTAGAATCATGTCTCATAAATTTGATTGAGTTTTTTCAAGCAGTAACAAAGAGGATTGATGAGAGCAGAGTGATAGACATGATTTATATGAACTTCAGTAAAGCGTTCAACAAGGTCCCCCATGGTCAACTGGTCAGCAAGGTTAGATCTCATGGAATGCAGGGAGAACTAGCCATTTGGATACAGAACTGGCTCGAGGTAGAAGATAAGAGGCTGGTGGTGGAGGGTTGCTTTTCAGACTGGAGGCCTGTGACCAATGGTGGATCAGGGTCCATGAAGTTTTGTCATTATATATAAATTATTTAGTGAACCCAGGAATTATAGCTAATAAGTTTGCAGATGATACCAAAGTTGGTGGTGTAGTGGATAGCGAAGAAGGTTATCTCAGAGTATAATGGGATCTCGATCAGATGGGCCAATGAGCTGAAGAGTGGCAAATGGAGTTTAGTAAAATGTGAGGTGCTGCAGTTTGGAAAAGCAAGTCTGAGCAAGACTTATTCACTTAATGGTAAGGTCCTAGGGACTGTTGCTGAGCAAAGAGACCTTGGAGTCCAGATTCATTATTCCTTAAAAGTAAAGTCACAAGTGGATGGGAGAGTGAGGAAGGTATTTGGTATGTTTTCCTTTATTAGTCAGAGCATTGAGTATAGGAGTTGGGAGGTCATGTTGCAGCTGTACAGTACATTGGTTAGGTCACCTTTGGAATATTGCATGCAACTCCTTTCTATCAGAAGGATGCTGCTAGGGTTGGAGAATTTGAGCTGCAGGGAGAGGTTGAATAGGCTGGGACTGTTTTTCCTGAAACATCAGAGGCTGAAGGGTAACCTTTATAGTGGATAATAAAAGCATGAGGGGCATGGATAGGATAAATAGACAAGGTCTTTTCCCCTGGGGTGGGTGAGTCCAGAACTAGAGGGCATAGGTTCTAGATATAAGGTTGCTCGCTGAGCTACAAGGTTCATTCTCATCATCAGCGAGCAAACTTACATCCAGAAACTCGACCCGAGCTAGAAATCTTCTCAAAACTCACTAGAGAGCATAGGTTTAGGGTGAGAGGGGAAAGATATAAAAGAAACCGAAGAGGCAACTTTTTCACATGGAGAGCGGTGCATATATGGAATGAGCTGCCAGAGAAAGTGGTGGAGGCTGGTACAGCTATAGCATTTAAAAGGCATCTGGATGGGTATATGAATCGGAAAGGTTCAGAGGGATATGGGCCAAGTGCTGGCAAATGGGACTAGATTAATTTGGGATATCTGGTCAGTATGGATGAGTTGGACTGAAAGGTCTGTATCTATGACTAAATAGTATAGTAGGTTCACAAAATATTTGAATATTTGTATATTAGCATAAAGGTATATACCTGTATATGTATCACACACACACACACCTACCTCTTCCTGCTTTGAAGACTGCATTTCTAACAGAGATTAAAATATTTTCATTCCACTTTGGACTTTGCCAAGAATAATGTGTATTTTTCTTTAGCCTGTCTTTGAGAAAATGAACTTTTAAAATCTTACACTTGTTGTGTGAGTTGGCAAAATATATGGCAAAGCATTATTTTTGAACTTTGAACACAGACGTTTTCTAAATTTTCTTAACTTATCAAGTGAAGTAGCAGTGATAAGAATTTGAACCAATCAATATTATCACAAATCTACCAGTTACTTGGATAGAAAATGCAAACGATAAGAAAGATAACAAGAGCTTGGCAGTTCAGTGATGTCAGGTCAGAAGATTAATTTGTTACTTAAGTTGTAATGAGTTGTTTCAGCATTTGGGAGTAGGTAAAACATTGTTTAAGTTATGTGAAAAGTTGATTGTAAATATAATTACAACTTTATCATTCCGTTTAAAGTAGAAGTTGTTTTATATTAAGACTTTGAATTTCAACAAATGAAGGTAATTGAGGTTCTTCCGGAGTACAGGTCTGTTTGTCTTAAAGGAATATTTTAACTATTGAACTCAAACAGTTTTGGATATGTTCTGACTGATTCAGTTTTCCAATTAGTTTGATTTATGTTGAAAATATTTATGTAGTATTGATCATACACATTTTCTTCTCAGATACTTATAACCTTGTTACTGGAGTCATCCGGAATTCCAATCATAGTTTGAGTCTTGTGATGGGACTGTGCTGAAGCTTTATGTGTTCAGCATATATATCATTGTGAAGGGGGCCTTCAAGCAGAAAAGAAAGAACCTGAATTTATATGGTACCTTTCACATCCTCAGGATATTCCAAAGAATTTCACGTTTGAAGTGTAATGTGGGGAAGTACTATGTGCATATCATTGAATTAGCTCAGAATGGATGGGGGTTGAGTCAGCAAATTTTGATCACCCAAATAAAATATTTATTTATGAATTGTAGGCAATGAGAAGCCATTGCTTCAGCGTAAAGCACCTATTACTCTCTCATGCTGTTTTTATTAATTATGTCACCCTTTAAGGTCCCATTATTGTGAAGATTTTAATTGACTACTAAAACACTCAACATAAAATAGCAACCTGCCAGTTATAGTCTTGGCAACATAGAGTAACCATTTAAAATAGTGACATGTTAAGAGCAGTGGCAAATTAATAAATAAGTAACATCACAGAAAAATTATTTCTGTGATTTCTAGTGATTTTACAATAATGTCAAGGTAGATTTTTATATCCGTGAGCTGATGGTAGTGGAAGATTTAAACATCATTGTAGTGAGATCAATTGTACTGAGATCAATCTGAATGCATACCAAATAATGCAAATTGATCTAAGGTCAATATTCTTCAGATACAATGTTAGTTGACAAAGAAAGACAGAGTAAGAAGCAAATAATAAGAACATATAAAAAGAACAGAAATACTACATAAAGTATTTATTTTGCTAAGAAAGGGTAGATAATGATTGAATTTTTTGTGTAATTGAACTGCATGAACATATCCACAACACTTATACTGTGATTATTTTCCACACAATATTGCAACCTCCGTAAATTTCAATTCACATGATGTGATTTTCTTTGCTTCTCTAATAAAGCAACAACTTTTTTTGTATTCATGCACTCAAATATTTACCTGAAATCTAAAATATCTGATTCCACATCATTTGAAATGTTCTTTTTATAGAAAATGAGAGTGCACAGTTGTAATTTGCGAATTATTGCTGAACTGCAGTTTGCTGGGAATGTACCAGTATTCTCGGTTGGAAACTGTTTTCAGCTGTTTCTGTGGGATCTTTGGAAACCCAATTCAATAATTATGTTGGTGTCAAAGGGGAAGGCGTTTAAAAACCTAAATAAAAACCAAGCTAATACAGGACATGCTATACTCATGTACAAGGATCAAGTGTCGACAGTTTCAGTAGCATTTGAAATATTCTGTTAAACATTCTGCAAATTGGGAATGAGTAAACCAATGCATATTTCCTATAAAATCTACTTGGTTTTGATTTTCTGATGAAAACAGCTGTTAGACATAATTTTCTGGCAGATAGTTGATCAACTGAGCATTCTCTCAGCAGTATACAGTTAAATAATAGTAGTCTTTTTAATGTTTTTGACTTGTGTTTGAGGCCAAGTTGTGTGAATGTCAACATGTTCTCCGTTAATTGATTTATAATTTCCCTTTCAAGTTATGTTGACTGGAGAATTTTGCTTACATTAACTGGTGAGAAAGATCCTTTGAAAATAATAACATTGTATGAGGGTAGGTGGTTACTGAGTATATTATATTCCCCACAGGGCCTTAGAAATTTCTCCATGAAACGTTATCAAGAATCATTTAGTTCTCCTTCTACCTCTGACTATCAACAGTGATGGTACAACAGAAGCTCTAATGTAAATAGTGTAAGTCCAAAGTTGGTTGCACTTCCTGAACATAGTACACTAACTATATGTCATGACTCTATTATTATATGACCTACTGTTGTGAAAGAAGTCACTTGAGGTGAGTGTCCTGAAATAACCTAGGAGAGTTACACTGGAGAGCACATTCTTGCCAAGACATGGTGCTGTTTTTTAAACTTATCTGTTACATGGTCTCCACCTGTTGTGACATCCTGAGCTGCTTCATCTGTCCAACTAAATAATAAATGAAAGGTATCGGTATCCGCACTGCCTCTTAGTATCAATACAAGTTGCGAAAGATTTTGCTTTGTAATCTGATGAGTAAGGTTGTTCCAATGATAGTAGCAGATCATGCGGTTTGTGGTCTTATATAGTATATGAACATTATTAATGCCTGCACAATGTTTTAGCGATTACTTTTACTGCTGATAGCATACAAAATATGAGCACAGAATATATGGATATAGCTGCGTATACAGCACAGTAGCATCTTTTTTATAGATATTTTTATTGAAAAAAGAAAATTTTTAAGATTTCTTACAAAATTACAAAAGTAATACAAAGAAGTATAAACATCAATATAAAATGAAATATATTTTTAAAAAAACATAAATAATAACCAAAAAAGAAAGAAAATCCCAACTAACTACTAATCTATCCTATAAACAACCAAAACATAAAATAGAATATCATACATTACTAGTAATAAACAGCAAAATAATTAAATAACTAGATGCATGCTCAAAATAGATTTACAGCAAGTCATAATAAAACATGTATTTATACGGGATTCCTCCTCTCTGGGGGTCCCCGAACCAGCCAGAACCATTACCACAGCTAGACAAAAGCCCTGGACAGTATGGCTGAAATATCTGTGTCAATATATTTCAAAAAGGGCTGCCATGATTTATAGAATAATTCCATTTTTTGGTGCAGCATATTTGTAAGGAGGTCAAGGGGGACATATTCCATGATTAACCTGTGCCAGTTCGAGAGTCCTGGAGGGCCTTCAGCTACCCAGTTCACTAAAATATTTTTCTTTGCACAAAAGAAAAGAATGGTAAATAATTTCCTCTCGTGCATATCCAGGGAGGGAAAATCTGAAGAGCCCAAAAGCAGGGACACTGGATCCGATTTAACCTCCATACCCAAGATCCCTGTCAAGGTATTCGCTACTATATTCCAATTCCTACGGATCTTATGGCATGTCCATAGACAATGTGCGAGAGTGCCAATTTCTATTTTGCATTTAGGGCACATTGAGGATGCTCCTGCCTTGAATTTTGCGAGTCATTCAGGTGCCATATGAGCCCTGTGGAGTATCTTTAATTGAATAGCCTGAGTTCTATTACAAACAGAGATCCTTCTGGCATTTTCCCAGATGTCCTCCCACATTTCTGATGAGACCTCCAACCCTAATTCTTGATTCAAGGTTTTAAATAATCATTCCATGTCCTTAGCTACTTTATTATATAATGAGTGATAAAGTGTACTAACCGAGGAGGGCCCCATCGTCCATAGCACTCTCCTTTCCTTATCTGATTTGTAGGGGTTAATTATCAGTGTGGTCTTCTTTTGTATATAGTCTCGTATTTGAAAATACCAAAAAAGGTCCCTGTTAGGCAATCCCAACTTCTGGTGCAGCTACTCAAAGGACATCATAACCTCTCCATCGAACAGGTCTCCCAAGCAGGAGATAACTCTGGACTTCCAAGTTTTAAATATAGCATCTGTCACGCCTGGCTGAAATCCTGATGCTCCCACTATAGGAGTATAAGGCGAGGTTTTTTTGCAGGTTACCCTGTCACATTATCCTCCAGGTTTTAATTGCATTTAATACAATAGGGTTTTTACAATAGTCCATAGTAGTTCTCATTTTGTCCATAAATAAAAGATTGATGAGGGGACATTTTGCTTGGGAGGTCTCAATATCTAGCCAGATTGATTGTGGGTCACAAGAGACCCAATCAGCTACATATGACAATAAGGAGCTCAATTGATACCTCCTAAAATCTGGAAAGTCCATTCCTCCCCTTGCTTGTGGAAGCTGCAGCTTTTCAAATTTAATAAGGTGCCATCTATGATTCCAAATAAAAGAGCTGAGCCAGCCGCATGTCTCGGTAGCACAGGGGGAGCATTCTCATAGGATATGATAGACGAGGTAGAATATTCATCTTAACTAGGGCTACTCTGCCTAACCAGGATATTGGAAGATCTCCCCAGTGTTAAAGGTCCTGTCTTATTTTCTCTAATAAGTGCACAAAATTAGCTTTATACAGCTGTGCAAATACTGGGGTGATAAAAATACCTAAGTACAGAAAACTTTCTAGTGACCACCGAAAGGAAAAGCAAGATCCGTCCGGTAAATTAGATACACAGGCAAGACCTCCCAACGTCATGGCCTCCAATTTCATGAAATTGATTTTATAGCCTGAGAACACACCAAATAAATTGATCACTTGGATTAGGCGAGGCACAGATATCAAAGGATCACTTAAGAAGAGGACATCGTCTGCATATAGAGTGATTTTATGTTTGCCTGATCCAACCCTTGGAGCCATTATGTTAGGGTCAGTTCGTATAGCTTCCACCAGCGGTTCAATCACTAGCGTGAATAATAATGGTGAAAGGGGACATCTGCGACTACATCCCCTGCCAACACTAAAGCTATCAGAATTTAGACCATTCGTAATCACTGCTGCTTTGGGATTGTTATATGACACTGAAACCCATTTACTAAATACCTCTCCAACACTGAACCTTTCCGGTGTATAAAAAATATATGGCCATTCTACCCGATCAAATGCCTTCTCTGCATCCAAGGAGACAACTAAACCCGGTATTGTTCCCTGTTGGCAGGCTTGTATCATATTTAAGACCCTTCTGATATTATTAGTTGACCTGTGGCCTTTTATAAACCCCATCTGGTCCTCTTTTATGATGTATGGTAAGACCCTCTCCAATTTTAATGCTAACATTTTAGAAAGAATTTTTAAATCCACATTTAGTAAGGATATGGGTCTATATGATGCACAATCTTCTGGGGCCTTTCCCTTTTTAAGAATAAGAGAGATATTTGCTTCTCTCAACGAAGGCAGGAGACAGCCTTGACTAGGTGAATAGTTATTTATGAGTGGCCCAGCCAGTTCCCCTATAAATTCTTTATAGAACTCGACCTGAAATCCATCTGGTCCAGGTGCTTCGCCACTCTGAAGCTGCCTAACCGCGTTGAGTACTTCATGGGTTGTCAGGGGGTCATTCAAGATCGACACCTGCTCTGAGGTTAAGCCCGAAAGGATCAGATTTTTTAAAAAGGATTCCATCTTCTCAGTTCTATCCTCACAGTCCTGTGATTTATATAATTCAAAATAGAACTTTCTAAAGACTGTATTGATCTTTTTACAATCACAAGTCAAGGTACCAGCACTTTTTGTAGCATTGGAGTCGGATTAGAACCTGGCGGGAGCGCTGGTCCAACCCGGGCCTGCATACAATAACCCAGTCGGCCCACTCCACCCGCACCCATCCGGTCCCGACTCCAACTTCAATAATTGTGGGAGCCATCGCCCAAAAAGTCTATAAGCTGGCCTTCCTCTTCCCGTTTGAGAAGGCCCAGCAACAGAATATTTTTCCAACGGCCCCAATTATCGAGGTCGTTGATTATCCAGGGTCTGGATTCGCTGCTCGAGAGCCTGGATCTGACCCACGGATGACTCAGCAGCCATCTCCGAGGCCGCGACACATTGCTCCACCCCTCCGACGCGCTGCTCAAGTTTTTGAATTTCACAGTCATGCTTTTGCAGCATGACTGAGATTGACTCCCACCTGGACCGGGACTCCTCAATAAGCGCGTTGGTCTTCTCTTGAAGCTTGGTGATCCCAGAGATCATGCTCGCCTCTGCAGGCAGCCCCCAAGGCAGCCACGGACACCTCTGCTGCTGCGGGAGGGGTCCCTGCCTGTTACAAGCTGCGGGATGTAAAATAACCAACCACGGTGGGCAAAAGCTATTTTAAATGATTTAAAGGGTGAGGTGGAGGCGAGTGCCCCATTTTGTCCGAGTCTTAGGCGTAGCACTGCAGACTCAGACTTGCTGGGTCACCACCATCTTGAATCCTCCAACTCAGTAGCATCTTAAACTTTATTCATTAACATTTGGACGTGCCAGTGTTGGACTGAGGTGGACAAAGTTAAGAATCACACAACACCAGGTTATAGTCCAACAAGTTTATTTGGAAGCACTAGCTTTCTGAGCACCGCTCCTTCATCACAACCACCTGAGGAAGGAGCACCGCTCCGAAAGCTAGTGCTTCCAAATAAACCTGTTGGACTGTAACGTGGTGTTGTGTGATTTTTAACTTTATACGTCAAATAACTATAACTTTTAAATGTACCAGCTCCAGAACATTTTAATTCAGTATGTCTAGCTTTTACTTTCACCCAGCCACCCTGTAATTTCCCGTCCCCAATCACATTTTTGCAAGATGCTTGAAATTTAGGATTTTGTCGAAATACTGAGAAAATATAGTTTATATTCTAATGAGGCCAGTAAATTCTAACAGCGAAATTTACTGGCAAAGAAAGATGATTGACCATGAGTTCTCACTCTGACTCTAATTGTTGTGCATTCTGATCAAGAATAGGAAAGATGAGAAAGGACAATTATAAATATCCATAACGTTAAAGCTTTAACCGTTTTGAAGATGATAATTCAGTTAACTATTGTTTGTATGTGTGTCCAGAAGCAATCCTTCTAATATGCTGTTAAATCTACTGTCTTATATCAGTTGGTAGGAGAAGGTTGAATAAACAAATGATAGAATCTTTTAAGCAACTTCGCGAGTTGCATAGTAAAATCAGGCGAGATGGTCATCTTGATCTCAAGATCATCTCGTTGTAACTTCCCCTTCGCTCAAGTTATGGGGTGAGATTCTCTCCAGGGAGCAGTGAGTTCCTCATTGATACTCATTATCATTTGTTAAATGACCTGTTAGCAGTCCAACTCGCTACAGGTTAGAATCTTACCAAACACACCAAACAAACAAGCATTTGGGAAATTTCTGCAGGAAGAATAGCATGGATACTTGGCAGATTCAGCTGGCTGCTTGTTCCAAAGGTCTGCCTTGTTACCCTTGGCCAAACTGCAAAGCAGGACATGACCTATGAGCACCAGCCACATATATCCTTTCACAACAGACACCCAATACCCAATCTACCCATCACCATTACCCTGGTCTCTTTGCAATGCCCTGGTATTGTACCCTGCATCCCACACTATGTAGCAACCAGCAGCACATAGCTGTATTGTGTACAGCTGCTGCACAGTGAACGACTGCCAGTGGATCCGTCAGAGCACATTCACCTGGTGCAGTGTAGCCAGAGCATGCATAACTTGCCCTGTCTTGCAGTGACAATAGACACAGCCTTACAAACAGGCATGTGTCTGCACGCTGCCACAGTACTCAGTTGAGGGTGCCTACATCTTATCATGCATCAACAGGTAACATGAGGCTGCCACCAGTACCATGTTAGAGACAAGAAAAACTGCAGATGCTGAATCCAAAATAGACAGGCAGGAGACTGGTAGAACACAGCAAGCCAGGCAGCATCAGGAGTTGGAGAACATGACATGTAAGGTATAACCCTTCTTCAGGACATCCATCTGCTTCAGGGGGCAGATCATGGTCAGTCCTTTGTCTCCATAGGGCTGTGGCTGGAGGGTAGCTGGAGGGGAGGTCTGCCACAGTTGGAGGCACGTGGCTACCAGTCAAAGGTCTGGGCAGATGCCCGTCACTGCCAGCCAGTCAGGCTGGGCCACGAGAATCCTATCATCACCGCCCTCAGTAATTAAGGGAGAAAGGGGTGGACTTTGTGGTCCAACATGAGACAAGCGCAGGTTCGTTTCCCTGGCTTGAGTGATGTTCTGAGGGAGTGTGAAACCTTTGGGTGTTGATGGAATGGGCAGTTAAGGGAAAATGGAGTTGAGATCTTGGGGTTCTCAATAACATGTTAACGCTAAGGCTGAAAGCTAGTGGCAGACAACTGCTCAGTATCATTCCATCTGGAAGCACATAGAGAAGGAGAAGCAAGAACACATTTGACATGGGAAAGCTAAAAGAGCTAAGAACTGAGGGGAGGGGGATAAATCTACAACTGGTCACTAGGCCAGAAGCACATTGGCATCGCACATATGATATGTTGGTGATACAGGTTTGTATGTTGTGTACTCACTGGCCAGCATGTAGCAATGACTATTTCTATATGGTGCACCTTCCTGGCATCATCATTGCTGGTGAAATGCCTGAGGTAGAAACTCCTATACACACAACTATCCAACAGTGGGCCAGGTTGCAAAAGAAGGGGCGTATATGTTTCAGAGTAAGCCAATGCCGATGTAAGTGCAGTGCCTACCTTCCTCCCATATGATCTATTTAATGCTCATCATATAGGATGCCTACTTTTGGCACAGGTTTAAGCCCCAGTGGTGCACCGGGTCTAGTACTGTCACTCTGACCTTCCTGCACAGATGTAGTATGACAAGAATTGCCCAATTGAAGAAAGGTGTCCCCTCGGGTTTGCTGACAGAGACATGGCTCTCCTGGTGGACAGGGCAGTGAAGCAGATGGATTACCTCTTTCCTCAGAATTGGCATAGGAGATCATGTTGCCAGAGCCTAGTTTCCCAAGAGTGCCATTTGGGTCAGTGTGATGTCCACAGTCTGGAGAAATGCCCAGCAATACCGTAAGAAGGTTAATAGCCTTTTCCGCTCTGCGAGATTAAGTACTACCATCTTCTTGCTGATATCTCAGTCTACCTCGACTACTGCACCAACCACCCATCAAGGCTCACGGTCTACCATTCTGACTGTTGTATACAGCATGTTCCCTTCCCCTCTCACTCATTCCAAACTCCCAGAACACTACCCTTACATACTCTTGTTCCTGCTGACTCACTCACTAGGAACATCCCATTCCCTTTCCTTCACCTCTATAGCACTCATGGCTGCATTAACCACTTTCGTCTCACTTATACCCATCCAATGTACCACAATAGGGCAACGGGAGCTAAGATGAGTGGCAGGGTGCACAACATCCAATTACTTGGATGTGAATATGGGAGGTATGGTTAGCAAATTTGCAGATGACACCATAATTAGTGGTGTAGTGGACACCCAGTACTCTTACCTTAGGGTACGACAGGACCTTGATCAGATGGGCTTTTGGGCCGAGGAATGGCAGATGGAATTTGATTTAGATAAATGTGAGGTACTGCATTTTGGAAAAGCAAATCTTAGCAGGACTTATACATTCCCTAGGGAGTGTTGCTGAACAAAGAGATCTTGGAGTGCAGGTTCATAGCTCCTTGAAAGTGGAGTCGCAGTTAAATAGGATAGTGAAGAAGGTGTTTGGTATGCTTTCCTTTATTGTTCAGAGTATTGAATACAGGAGTTGGGAGGTCATTTTGCAGCTGTACAGGACATTGGTTAGGCCACTTTGGGAATATTGTGGTCTGGTCTCCTTCCTATCAGGAGGATTTTGTGAAACATGAAAGGGTTCAGAAAAGATTTACAAGGATGTCATCGCCATTGGAGGGTTTGAGCTTTAGGGGGAGGTTGAAAAGACTGGGGAGGTTTTTTCCCTGGAGCGTCGGAAGCTGAGGGGTGCCCTCTTGGAGGTTTACAATATCATGAGAGGCATCGACAGGATAAATAAACAAAGTCTCTTCTCTGGGGTGGGGGAGCCCATAACTAGAGGGCATAGGTTTAGGGTGAGAGGGGAAAGATATAAAAGAGACCTAAGGGGCAACTTTTTCACGCAGACTGTGGTACATGTATGGAAAGAGCTGCTAGAGGTAGTGGTGGAGGCCAGTACAATTGCAACATTTAAAAGCCATCTGGATGGGTATATGAATAAGAAGGATTTGGAGGGATATGGGCCAGGTGCTGGCAGGTGGGACTAGATTGGATTGGGATATCTGGTCAGCATGGATGAGTTGGACTGAAGGGTCCATTTCCATGCTGTACATCTCTATGACTCTATTAAGTGTATAGGTCCTGCCTTGATTTGCCTTCCCAAAATACAGCACCTCACATTTTGCTCAGTTAAACTCCATCTGCCACTCCTTGGCCCATCAGCCCATCTGATCATGGTCCTATAGTACTCTGAGCTAACCTTCTTCACTGTTCAATACACCTCCAATTTTAGAGTCATTGCAAACTTACTAACCAGAACTCCTATGTTCACATCCAAGTCATTTATATAAGTGAGAACAAAGGGTGGACCCACAACAATCCTTGTGTCTGAGATGGACACAGTGAATGTCGCAGCTTCGACTCCTTTAATGTCTAACAAGGTCAAAAATTGCACATCACCAGGTTCTAGTCCAATGGGTCTATTTGAAAACACTAGCTTTTGGAGTGCTGCTCCTTCATCAGGTGCTAGATAGAGTAGAAGACCTTAGACTCAGAATTTATAATATGATTAGATTCTCTGCAGTGTGGAAACAGACCCAGGAAACAGGGTGATACAGCTCATCCGAACATATTGAAAACACCTAATATGGCTCTTAAATCTTTAATCAGTTAGAATGGAGGTGCAGTTTTGATTGATTAATATGTAAATCCCAGAATTCCTTTCCAGTCACTGCCACGAGATAACTTAAGGAGGTGACACTTCCGGTCAGACAATGTATTTTAGGCGTGAGGTCTTGTTTGCAGTCTGTCTGTGTCTTAACTCCTCCAAAGCAAGAGTTTATAAAATGCCACATTGTCTGACTGTCTACAAATTGTGTGCGATTTATGTATATATATATGTGTGTGTGTGCGTGTGTGAGAGAGAGAGAGAGCCAGAGAGAGATGGTGTGTATGTGAGGGGGCAGAGAGAGCGTGTGTGTAGGTGAATAAGAGGATGAATTTCTTCTGAGATGCCCAGGTGCAAGAGACTGGCGACATACCAGGTGAATCCCTCATCTCTGATAGCAATTTAGATGAGATTAGATTAGATTAGATTACTTACAGTGTGGAAACAGGCCCTTCGGCCCAACAAGTTCACACCGCCCCGCCGAAGCAATTTGTTGTGTTGTACCTTTGCTTCCACGGATGTGAATTGTGGATGAGTTAGCTTATCTGACCATTTTAAAATATTTGTGTATGTATATCGCCAGGTTACTCAGCTTACCTTGTTTATTTCTGTATTTCCTTCCAAGATACATCACTTTACATTCCATAGCTCCAAACACCTCGGGTTCTGTACAAACTTGTTTTGCAATGTGGTAATGAGCAGCATTCAGTCTTTCTGGCTGTTATGTTTGTCTAGTTGACTGTGTGCATAAAAAGTGGCTGCTGGCTTGTGTGACTGCTATATGCATAGGGCAGAATGAAGTGTATGAATGCCAGGAATGAGTCATGATTTTGGTCAGTGGTATGGAAGAGATGAATTTGAGCAGCAGTGCTTGAAGCTAATGATGGAGTGAATAGCTAAAGGCATTTGAAGATGTATTAATTGACCTTGACCACTTGACAATCATCATTGCACATCTTACCTCATTGCAGGCAAGTCCTTGGGTCTTGTGCCCTGGCCTTAAAAATCCATGACCATTTCTTCCCTATGCGTTTTTTTGACTATGCGTTTTTTTTTGACCACTTACCTATGTGAATACATGACATCTCTCCAGTTTGCCACCATCTTCAATATGGCCTCGAGTGCAGCATTTGGAAACAGTGAGGCCTTCCCTCTGTAATGTTGTGCCATTTCTCAATGTTTCTCAGGTCAGATTCACTTTATGCATGTCTCTCAGCACATTATGCAGCCACAGAGCGACTCCTATTTTCGAAGTGCTGGCTGGCTTTAGGTACCTGTAGCATTGAAAAGTTGTGATTTTGGGGTAGTTAAGACTGGCTGTATGCAGAATTTGTTACCAGGAGCAACATGGAATGAACAAGCAGCATAAAGTCAATCTACAGCCAGGGACAGACTCTATTCTATGTCGTATATGAACATTATTAATGCCGGCACACAGTCTTTTTAAAAATACGTTTTTATTGCAGCACAGTTTGTGATTTCTTTTACTGTTTATGGTGTATGAAATACACTGACTGTGTGGAGTTTGCACGTTCTCCCCGTGTCTGCGTGGGTTTCCTCCGGGTGCTCCGGTTTCCTCCCACAGTCCAAAGATGTGCAGGTTAGGTGAATTGGCCAAGCTAAATTGCCCATAGTGTTAGGTAAGGGGTAAATGTAGAGGTATGGGTGGGTTGCGCTTCGGCGGGTCGGTGTGGACTTGTTGGGCCGAAGGGCCTGTTTCCACACTGTAACGTAATCTGTAATCTGTAATCTGTAATGAGCACAGAGTATATGGATATAAGTATCTATACAGCACAGTAGCATCTTAAACTTTATTCATCAAGGTTTGGAGGTGCCGGTGCTGGGCTGGGGTGGACAAAGTTTAAAATCACACAACATCAGGTTATTGTCCAACAGGTTTTGGAAGCACTTGCCTTTGGAGCAATGCTGCAAACAACCACCTGAGCAAAGTGCAGTGGTCTGAAAGCTTGTTCTTCCAAATAAACCTGGTGTTATGTGATTTTTGACTTTATACATCAAGTAACTATAACTTTTAAAGGTGCTAGCTCGGTTTCATTTTAATTTAGTATAACTAGCTTTTACTTTCATATATTGAAGTACATTACTTCCATTCAGCCTTCCTGTAATTTCCCGTTCCCAGTCAACTTTTTGCAAGATGCTTGAAATTTAGAATATTGGCTAAATTCAGAGAAAATATCATTTCTATTCTAATGAGGCTGGTAAATTCTAACAGCTAAATGTACTGGCAAAGAAAAATTATTGACCATGATTTCTCAGTCTGACTCTAATTGTTGTGCATTCTGACCAAGAATAGGAAAGAGGAGGAAGGACAATTACAAATATCCATAATGTTAAAGCTTTAACCGTTTAGAAGACAATAATTCAGTTAACTATTGTTTGTAGGTGTGTCCGGAAGCAATCATTCTAATATGCTGTTAAATCTACTGTCTTCTATCAACTGGTAGGAGAAGGTTGAATAAACAATTGGTAGAATCCTTTAGGCAAGTTAATGAGTTGCATAGTAAAATCAGGCAGGATAGTCATCTTGATGTCAAGATCATCTCGTTGTAACTTCCCCTTCGCTCAAGTTATGGGGTGAGATTCTCTCCAGGGAGCAGTGAGTTCCTCATTGATACTCATTATCATTTGTTAAATGACCTGTTAGCCAACTCGCTTCAGATTACACTCTTACTAAACACACCAAACAAACTAGTATTTGGGAAATTTCTGCAGGGAGAATAGCATGGATACTTGGCAGATTCAACTGGCTGCTTGTTCCAAAGGTCTGCCTTGTTACCCTTGGCCAAACTGCAAAGCAGGACATGACCTATGAGCACCAGCCACATATATCCTTTCACCACAGACACCCAATACCCAATCTACCCATCACCATTACCCTGGTCTCTTTGCAATGCCCTGGTATTGTACCCTGCATCCCACACTATGTAGCAGCCACAGCAGCAACCAGCAGCACATAGCTGTATTGTGTACAGCTGCTGCACAGTGAACGACTGCCAGTGGATCCGTCAGAGCACATTCACCTGGTGCAGTGTGGCCAGAGCATGCATAACTTGCCCTGTCTTGCAGTGACAATAGACACAGCCTTACAAGCAGGCATGTGTCTGCACACTGCCACAGTACTCAGTTGAAGGTGCCTACATCTTCTCATGCACCAACAGGTAACATGAGGCTGCCACCAGTACCATGTTAGAGACAAGAAAAACTGCAGATGCTGGAATCCAAAATAGACAGGCAAGAGTCTGGAAAAACAGCACGCCAAGCAGCATCAGGAGGAGGCCCGAAGAAGGGTTACACCCGAAATGTCGACTTCTCCACCTGCTGATGCTGCCTGGCTGGCTGTGTTCTTGCAGCCTCCTGTTTGTCTAACCTGTGCCATGTGGCAGCAGCATTTGCACTAAATTCACTTCCTTTGCTGAAAGAGCAGTGGAGCACCGCCAATTCAATGAGGCTACCCTTCAGTAGGTCAAGGACAACCTCCTACTCCATTCATGACCAATGTCAACGGTCAGGGTGGCTTTGTTAAGGGGTGGGGTGGGGGAGGGGTGTGTGCCATGGTGCTTCAGGGCGCAGATCATGGTCAGTCCTTTGTCTCCATAGGGCTGTGGGTGGAAGGTGACAGGGAGGGGAGATTTGCCATGTTGGAGGCATGTGGCTACCAGTTAAAGGTCTGGGCAGATGCCAGTCACTGCCAGCCAGTCAGGCTGAGCCACGATAATCCCATCATCACCACCCTCAGTAATTAAGGGGTCGACTTGGGCTGCAATGTGAGACAAGTACAGGTTCATTTCCCTGGCTTGGGTGATGTTCTGGGGACGTGTGAAGACTTTGGGTGTTGATGGATTGGGCAGCTAAGGGAGAAAGGAGTTCAGATGTTGGGGTTCTCAATAACCTTTTAACGCTAAGGCTCAAAGCTAGTGGCAGACATTTGCGCACTATCATTCCATCTGGAAGCACATGGAGAAGAACAAGCAAGAACACATTTGGCATGGGAAAGCTAAAAGAGCTGAGAAGTGAGGGAGGGGGATACACCTACAACTGGTCACTTTGCCTTCTCGACAGAAGCACATATGCTATGTTGGTGTTACAGGCATGTATGTTGTGTACTCACTGGCCAACATGTAGCAGTGACTATTTCTATGTGGTGCACCTTCTTGGCATCATCATTGCTGGGGAATTGCTTGAGACAGATACTCCTATACACACAAATAGCCAACAGTGGACCATGTTACAGGAGATGGGGAGTATATATTTCAGAGTAAGCCAATGCCAATGTAAGTGCAGTGCCTACCTTGCTCCCACATGATCTATTTAATGTTCATCATATAGGATGCCTACTTTTGGCACAGGTTTAAGCCCCAGTGGTGCACCGGGTCTAGCACTGTCACTCCGACCTTCCTGCACAGATGTAGTATGACAAGAATTGCCCAATTAAAGAAAGGTGTCCCCTCGGGTTTGTTGACAGAGACATGGCTCTCCTGGTGGACAGGGCAGTGAAGCAGATGGATTACCTCTTTCCTCAGAATTGGCATACGAGATCATGTTGCCAGACCCTAGTTTCCCAAGAGTGCCATTTGGTTCAGTGTGATATCCACAGACTGGAGAAATGCCCAGCAATGCCGTAAGAAGGTTAATAGCCTTTTCCGCTCTCCGAGATTAAGTACCACCATCTTCTTGCTGATATCTCAGTCTACCTCGACTACTGCACCAACCACCCATCAAGCCTCACAGTCTACCATTCTGACTGTTGTATACAGCATGTTCCCTTCCCCTCTCACTCATTCCAAACTCCCAGAACACTACCCTTACATACTCTTGTTCCTGCTGACTCACTCACTAGGAACATCCCACTCCCTTTCCTTCACCTCTATAGCACTCATGGCTGCATTAACCACTTTCGCCTCACTTATACCCATCCAATGTACCACAATAGGGCAACGGGAGCTAAGATGAGTGGCAGGGTGCACAACATCCAATTACTTGGATGTGAATATGGGAGGTATGGTTAGCAAATTTGCAGATGACACCATAATTAGTGGTGTAGTGGACACCCAGTACTCTTACCTTAGGGTACGACAGGACCTTGATCAGATGGGCTTTTGGGCCGAGGAGTGGCAGATGGAGTTTAATTTAGATAAATGTGAGGTACTGCATTTTGGAAAAGCAAATCTTAGCAGGACTTATACATTTAATGGTGAGGCCCTAGGGAGTGTTGCTGAACAAAGAGATCTTGGAGTGCAGGTTCATAGCTCCTTGAAAGTGGAGTCGCAGTTAAATAGGATAGTGAAGAAGGCGTTTGGTATGCTTTCCTTTATTGTTCAGAGTATTGAATACAGGAGTTGGGAGGTCATTTTGCAGCTGTACAGGACATTGGTTAGGCCACTTTGGGAATATTGTGTACAGTTCTGGTCTCCTTCCTATCAGAAGGATTTTGTGAAACATGAAAGGGTTCAGAAAAGATTTACAAGGATGTTGTCGCCATTGGAGGGTTTGAGCTTTAGGGGGAGGTTGAAAAGGCTGGGGAGGTTTTTTTCCTGGAGCGTCGGAAGCTGAGGGGTGCCCTCTTGGAGGTTTACAATATCATGAGAGGCATCGACAGGATAAATAAACAAAGTCTCTTCTCTGGGGTGGGGGAGCCCATAACTAGAGGGCATAGGTTTAGGGTGAGAGGGGAAAGATATAAAAGAGACCTAAGGGGCAACTTTTTCACGCAGACTGTGGTACATGTATGGAAAGAGCTGCTAGAGGTAGTGGTGGAGGCCAGTACAATTGCAACATTTAAAAGCCATCTGGATGGGTATATGAATAAGAAGGATTTGGAGGGATATGGGCCGGGTGCTGGCAGGTGGGACTAGATTGGATTGGGATATCTGGTCAGCATGGACGATTTGGACTGAAGGGCCATTTCCATGCTGTACATCTCTATGACTCTATTAAGTGTTTAAGTCCTGCCTTGATTTGCCTTCCCAAAATACAGCACCTCACATTTCGCTCAGTTAAACTCCATCTGCCACTCCTTGGCCCATCAGCCCATCTGATCATGGTCCTATAGTACTCTGAGCTAACCTTCTTCACTGTCCAATACACCTCCAATTTTAGAGTCATTGCAAACTTACTAACCAGAACTCCTATGTTCACATCCAAGTCATTTATATAAGTGAGAACAAAGGGTGGACTCACAACAATCCTTGTGTCTGAGATGGACACAGTGAATGTCGCAGCTTCGACTTCTTTAATGTCTAACAAGGTCAAAAATTGCACAACACCAGGTTCTAGTCCAATGGGATATTTGAAAACACTAGCGTTTGGAGTGCTGCTCCTTCATCAGGTGCTAGATATAGTGGAAGACCTTAGACTCAGAATTTATAATATGATTAGATTCCCTGCAGTGTGGAAACAGACCCAGGAAACAGGGTGATACAGCTCATCCGAACATATTGAAAACACCTAATATGGCTCTTAAATCTTTAATCAGTTAGAATGGAGGTGCAGTTTTGATTGATTAATATGTAAATCCCAGAATTCCTTTCCAGTCACTGCCACGAGATAACTTAAGGAGGTGACACTTCCGGTCAGACAATGTATTTTAGGCGTGAGGTCTTGTTTGCAGTCTGTCTGTGTCTTAACTCCTCCAAAGCAAGAGTTTATAAAATGCCACATTGTCTGACTGTCTACAAATTGTGTGCGATTTATGTATATATATATGTGTGTGTGTGCGTGTGTGAGAGAGAGAGAGAGCCAGAGAGAGATGGTGTGTATGTGAGGGGGCAGAGAGAGCGTGTGTGTAGGTGAATAAGAGGATGAATTTCTTCTGAGATGCCCAGGTGCAAGAGACTGGCTACATACCAGGTGAATCCCTCATCTCTGATAGCAATTTGTGGTGTTGTACTTTTGCTTACACAGATGATAATTGTGGATGAGTTAGCTTATCTGACCATTTTAAAATATTTGTGTATGTATATCGCCAGGTTACTCACCTTACCTTGTTTATTTCTGTATTTCCTTCCAAGATACATCACTTTACATTCCATCGCTCCAAACACCTCGGGTTCTGTACAAACTTGTTTTGCAATGTGGTAATGAGCAGCATTCAGTCTTTCTGGCTGTTATGTTTGTCTAATTGACTGTATGCAGAAAAAGTGGCTGCTGGCTTGTGTGACTGCTATATGCATAGGGCAGAATGAAGTGTATGAATACCCTGGCCTTAAAAATCCATGACCATTTCTTCCCACTGCGTTTTGACTATGCGTGTTTTTTTGACCACTTACCTATGTGAATACATGACATCTCTCCAGTTTGCCACCATCTCCAACATGGCCTCTAGTGCAGCATTTGGAAACAGTGAGGCCTTCCCTCTGTAATGTTGTGCCATTTCTCAATGTTTCTCAGGTCAAAATCACTTTATGCATGTCTCTCAGCATATTATGCAGCCACAGAGCGACTCCCATTTTCGAAGTGCTGGCTGGCTTTAGGTACCTGTAGCACTGAAAAGTTGTGATTTTGGGGTAGTTAAGACTGGCTGTATGCAGAATTTGTTACCAGGAGCAACATGGAATGAACAGGCAGCATAAAGTCAATCTACAGCCAGGGACAGTCTCTATTCTATGTCGTATATGAACATTATTAATGCCGGCACACAGTCTTTTAAAAAATATGTTTTTATTGCAGCACACAGTTTGTGGTTTCTTTTACTGTTTATGGTGTATGAAATATGAGCACAGAATATATGGATATAGTTATGTATACAGCACAGTGGCATCTTAAAATTTTTTCATCAAGGTTTGGAGGTGCCGGTGCTGGGTTGGGGTGGACAAAGTTTAAAATCACATAACATTAGGTTATCGTCCAACAGGTTTTCGAAGCACTTGCCTTTGGGGCAATGCTGCAAACAACCACCTGAGCAAAGAGCAGTGGTCTGAAAGATAGTTCTTCCAAATAAACTTGGTGTTATGTGATTTTTGACTTTATACATCAAGTAACTATAACTTTTAAAGGTGCTAGCACGGTTTCATTTTAATTTAGTATAACTAGCTTTTACTTTCATATATTGAAGTACATTACTTCCATTCAGCCTTCCTGTAATTTCCCGTTCCCAGTCAACTTTTTGCAAGATGCTTGAAATTTAGAATATTGGCTAAATTCAGAGAAAATATCATTTCTATTCTAATGAGGCTGGTAAATTCTAACAGCTAAATGTACTGGCAAAGAAAAATTATTGACCATGATTTCTCAGTCTGACTCTAATTGTTGTGCATTCTGACCAAGAATAGGAAAGAGGAGGAAGGACAATTACAAATATCCATAATATTAAAGCTTTAATTGTTTAGAAGACAATAATTCAGTTAACTATTGTTTGTAGGTGTGTCCAGAAGCAATCATTCTAATATGCTGTTAAATCTACTGTCCTATATCAGTTGGTCGGAGAGTGTTGAATAAACAAATGGTAGAATCCTTTAGGCAAGTTAATGAGTTGCATAGTAAAATCAGGCAGGATAGTCATCTTGATGTCAAGATCATCTCGTTGTAACTTCCCCTTCGCTCAAGTTATGGGGTGAGATACTCTCCAGGGAGCAGTGAGTTCCTCATTGATACTCATTATCATTTGTTAAATGACCTGTTAGCAGTCCAACTCGCTACAGGTTACAATCTTACCAAACACACCAAACAAACTAGCATTTGGGAAATTTCTGCAGGGAGAATAGCATGGATACTTGGCAGATTCAACTGGCTGCTTGTTCCAAAGGTCTGCCTTGTTACCCTTGGCCAAACTGCAAAGCAGGACATGACCTATAAGCACCAGCCACATATATCCTTTCACCACAGACACCCAATACCCAATCTACCCATCACCATTACCCTGGTCTCAATGCCATAAGAAGGTTAATAGCCTTTTCTGCTCTGCGAGATTAAGTACCACCATCTTCTTGCTGATATCTCAGTCCACCTCGACTACTGCACCCACCACCCATCAAGGCTTATGGCCTACCATTCTCACTGTTGTATACAGCGTGTTCCCTTCCTCTCTCACCCATTCAAAACTCCGAGAACACTAGCCTTAGATGCTCTCTGTCCTGCTGACACATTCACTCAGAACATCCCACTCCCTTTCCTTCACCTCCATAGCACTCATGGCTGCATCAACCATTTTCGTCTCATTTATACCCATCCAGTTTCTGAAGACAGTAGAAAGATGTACCACAATAGGGCAACGGGAGCTGAGTGCTATGTTGCCCAACATCCAACTACTTGGATGTGAATATGGGAATTATGTTTAGTAAATTTGCAGATAATAGCAAAATTGGTGGTGTAGTGGACAGCCAACACAGTTACCTTAGAGTATGACAGGACCTTGATCAGATGGGCTGTTGGGTCGTGGCAGATGGAGTTTAATCAAGATAAAGGTGAAGTGCTACATTTCACTCGGGCAAATCAGAGCAGGATGTGTATATTTAATGGTAAGGTTCTGCGGTGTGTTGCCAAATAAAGAGACCTTGGATTGTAGGCTCATTGTTCCTTGAAAGTGGAGTCACAGGTTATCAGAATTGTGAAGAAGGTATTTGATATGATTGTTGGAGTTAGGAGGTCATGTTGTGACTGTACAGGATATCAGTTAGGCCAGTTTTGGAATACTGCATTCAATTCTAGTCTACCTGCTGTCGGAAAGATGTTGTGAAACTTGAAAGATTTCTGAAAGATTTATGCGGATGTTGCCAGAGTTGGAGGGTTTGAGCTAAAGGGAGATGCTGAATAGCCTGGAGCACTGGAGGCTGAGGGGTGACTCATAGACATTTATAAAATCATGAGGAGCATGGATAGGAAAAACAGAAAATGTCTTTTCCCCAGGCTGGGGGAGTCCAAAACTAGAGGGCATAAGTTTAAAGTGAGAGGGGAAAGATTTAAAACGGACATAAGAGGCAACTTCTTCACACAGAGGGTTGTGTGTGTATGGAATGAGCTGCCAGAGGATGTGGTGGAAGCTGGTACAATTAGAACATTTAGAAGGCAGCTGGATGGATATATGAATAGGAAGGGTTAGGCGGTATATGGGCCAAATGCTGGCAAATGGGACGAGATTAATTTAGGATATCTGCTCTCCACGGACCAGTTAGGGTCCGTTTCCGTGCTGTACAACTCTATGATTCTGTGACTGTATACTTCTACATGGAGAGAATCCTTGCCCTCGCAGGACAACATCATTACTGCTCATGATGATACATGTCCCAATAGCCAGGTAAGATTCATTGCCAAATGCGTGCTGCCCTCCCAATACCAACACTGTCCAGAACATACTCTAGACATGTCCATAATGTGACCCCTCCCATAGAACCTCTTGCACCACTTTGCTCTGTCATCTCCCATCTTTGTATAGTGAGTTGCGACAATATATAGAAAAGCTGCAAGCGTCTTTTGCGATACACGGGCTCATGGAAATATTGGTCACAGACAACAGGCTATCATTTACTGGTAAAGAATTCAAGGACTTCCTAAAGTCAAATGGTATTCAGCATATAAGGACAGCTTCATACCATTCATCATCCAGTGGTCTGTCAGAAAGAGCAGTCCAAACTTTGAAGGCAGGTTTAAAAAACAGCTGAGAGCTTCCCTGATACCAAGTTGTCCCAGTTCCTATTTGATTATTGGACCATCCCTCATGCAAGAACATGGATAGCTCCAGCAAAGTTGCTATTGTGGAGAGGAATCCACACCAATTTAAATCTGATCTTTTTAAACTATTTTTCAGGGGCGGTGAATGAGCATCAGAAACACTAATGCTAGATTCAAGACTCGACTAAGTGAGACAGACACTTTACTTCAAGGGATGAAGTGAGGTGCCAAAATCATGGAAATGGCTTGCATGGGTAAGAGGCATGGTCAATGCAAGGTCAGGTCCCATGACATACACAGTTTGGGTAGTTAAGGCAGTCCTGAACAAGCACATGGACCACATGAAAGCTGCAACTTGCAAACAGGGCAGGAGCAAACCATACCCAGCCCCACACAACAGCCAGAAAGGCTGTCAAAACCCATGGGTTCTCCCCCTCCATCTATTGTTGAAGAAACCTCAGAGTCATAGAGATGTACAACACAGAAACAGACCCTTTGATCCAACACATCCATGCCAACTAGATATCTTAACCTAATCTAGTCTCATTTGCCAGCACTTGGTCCATATCCCTCTAAACTCTTGCTATTCAGGTACCCATCCAGATTCCTTTTAAATGTTGTAATTGTACAGCTCATTCCATACATGGACCACCGTCGGTGTGAAAAGGTTGGCTCTTAGATCCCTTTTAAATCTTTCCCCTCTGTCCTTAAACCTATGCCCTCTAGTTTTGGACACCCCCACTCCAGGGAAAAGACCTTATCTATTTACCCGATCCATGTCCCTCATAATTTTGTAAACCTCAATAAGGTCACTCCTCAGCCTCCGACACTCCAGGAAAAAAAAACAGCCCCAGACTGTTCAGCCTCTCTCTCTTTATCTCAAACCCTCCAACCCTGACAACATCCTTGTCAATCTTTTCTGAACCTTTTCATGTTTCACAACATCCTTCTAATAGGAAGGAGAACAGAATTGCATGCAATATTCCAAAAGTGGCCTAACCAATATCCTGTACAGCCACAACATGACCTCCCAACTCCTGTACTCAATGCTCTGATTCAATGCAAGCACGTCAAACACCTTCTTCACCATCGTATCTACCTTTAACTCCACTTTCTAGGAACTATGAACCTGCACTCCAAGGTCCAGCAGCACTCCCTAGGACCTTACCATTAAACGTATAAGTCCTGCCTTGATTTGTCTTTCCAAAGTACAGCACTTCACATTTAGCTAGGTTAAACTCCATCTGTCACTCTTTGGCCCATCAGACCATCTGATCATGGTCCTATGGTACTCTGAGCTAACCTTCTTCACTACCCAATACACCTCCAATTTTACTGTCATTGCAAACTTACTAACCAGAACTCCTATGTTCACATCCAAGTCATTTATATAAGTGAGAACAAACAGTGGACCCACAACAATCTTTGTGTCTGAGATGAACACAGTGGATGTCGCAGCCTTGATGACTTTATTGTCTGACAAGGTCAAAAATCACACAACACCAGGTTATAGTCCAATGGATCTATTTGAAAACACTAGCTTTCGGAATGCTGTTTCTTCATCAAGTGCTAGATAGAGTGGAAGACCTTAGACACAGAATTTATAAGGAAAAGATGAAAGAATCATACAACTCATCCAAACACACCTAATATGGCTCTTAAATCTTTAATCAATTGGAAGGCAGTTCAGGTTTTGATTAATTCATATGTAAATCCCAGAATTCCTTTCCAGTCATGCCACAAGATAACTTAAGGTGTTATCAATATAAAGGAGGTGACATTTCCAGTCAGACAATGTATTTCAGTTGTCAGGCCTTTTTTGGAGGTAAAAACAATAACTGCAGATGCTGGAAACCAAATTCTGGATGAGTGGTGCTGGAAGAGCACAGCAGTTCAGGCAGCATCCAACAAGCAGCGAAATCGACGTTTCAGGCAAGAGTCCTTCATCAGGAATAAAGGCAGTGAGCCTGAAGCGTGGAGAGATAAGCTAGAGGAGGGTGGGGATGGGGAGAGAGTAGCATAGAGTACAATGAGTGAGTGGGGGAGGAGATGAAGGTGATAGGTCAGGGAGGGGAGGGTGGAGTGGATAGGTGGAAAAGGAGCGAGGCAGGTAGGACAAGTCCGGACAAGTCAAGGGGACAGTGCTGAGCTGGAAGTTTGAAACTAGGATGAGGTGGGGGAAGGGGAAATGAGGAAGCTGTTGAAGTCCACATTGATGCCCTGGGGTTGAAATGTTCCAAGGCGGAAGATGAGGCGTTCTTCCTCCAGGCGTCTGGTGGTGAGGGAGCGGCGGTGAAGGAGGCCCACGACCTCCATGTCCTCGGCAGAGTGGGAGGGGGAGTTGAAATGTTGGGCCACGGGGTGTTTTGGTTGATTGGTGCGGGTGTCTCGGAGATGTTCCCTAAAGTGCTCTGCTAGGAGGCGCCCAGTCTCCCCAATGTAGAGGAGACCACATCGGGAGCAACGGATACAATAAATGATAGTAGTGGATGTGCAAGTAAAACTTTGATGGATGTGGAAGGCTCCTTTAGGGCCTTGGAGAGAGGTGAGGGAGGAGGTGTGGGCACAGGTTTTACAGCTCCTGCGGTGGCAGGGGAAAGTGCCAGTTTGGAGTCTGTCTGTGTCTTAACCTGGTTTCATTTCCAAAGCAGGAGTTTATAAAATGCCACATTGGCTGACTGTCTACAAACTGTGTGCTTTTTGAACAAAATAGAATGTTTCTGCAAATTCACCCCACAGATTTATATGTCCGTGCACGCATGTGAGAGAGGGGGAGAGTGTGTGGGAGAGAGAGACAGTGAGTGTGGGTGAAGAAGAGGATGAATTTCTTCTGAGATGCTCCAGGTTCAAGAGGCGTGCTAAAGTCCCTCATACCTGATAGCAATCTATGGTTTTATACCTTTGCTTGCATGGATGGGAATCTTGGATGAGTCAGCTTATCTGATCATTTTAAAATATTTGTGCAAGTGTGTCTCTAGGTTACTCTGTCTATCTTGGAGAAAGCGAGGACTGCAGATGCTGGAGATCAGAGCCAAGAGTGTGGTGCTGGAAAAGCACAGCAGGTCAGGCAGCATCCGAGGAGCAGGAGAATAAATGCTTCGGGCAAAAGCCCTTCATCAGGAATGAGGCTGTGAGCCGAGGGGGTGCTGAGATAAATGGCCCATTTATCACCACCCCCTCGGCTCACAGCCTCATTCCTGATGAAGGCCTTATGCCTGAAACGTCAATTCTCCTGCTCCTCGGATGCTGCCTGACCTGCTGTGCTTTTCCAGCACCACTCTATCTTGCTTATCTCTGTATTTCCTTACAAGATGCATCACTTTACATTGCATAGCTCCTACCATCTCGGGTTCTGTGCAAACTTGTTTTGCAACGTGGTAATGAGCAGCATTCAGTCTTTCTGGCTGTTATGTTTGTCTAGTTGACTGTGTGCATGAAAAGTGGCTGCTGGCTTGTGTGACTGTTATATGCATAGGGCAGAATGAAGTGTATGAATGCCAGGAATGAGTCATGATTTTGGTCAGTGGTATGAATGAGATGAATTTGAGCAGCAGTGACTGAAGCTAATGATGGATTGAATAGCTAAAGGCATTTGAAGATGTATTAATTGACCTTGACCACTTGACAATCACCATTGAACTTCTTACCTCATTGCAGCCAAATCCTTGGCTCTTGTGTCCTGGCCTTAAAAATCCATGACCATTTCTTCCCACTACCTTTTGAGCATGTGTCTTTTTTTTTGACCACTTACCTTTGTGAATACATGACATCTCTCCAGCTTGCCACCATCTCCAACATGGCGTCTGGTGCAGCATTTGGAAACAGTGAGGCCTTACCTCTGTAATGTTGTGCCATTTCTCAATGTTTCTCAGGTCAGATTCACTTTATGCATGTCTCTCAGCATATTAATGCAGCCACAGAGCGACTCCCATTTTCGAAGTGCTGGCTGGCTTGAGGTTTCTGTTGTGCTGAAAAGTTGTGATTTTGGGACCCCTGCTGGTGTATGCTGTTAGTGAACAGGGTAGTTAAGACTGGCTGTATGCAGAAATTGTTACAAGGAGCACCATAGAATAAGCAGGCAGCATAAAAGTCAATCAACAGCCAGGGACAAACTATATATTGTGAGTCAGCATCCTTTTTGGAATCTATCCAATTTGGCAACTTATAGTCATACAATTATTGAAAACGTGCACCAGGAATTGCTTCAGGTGGTTTTATTTTTGGGCTGTGTTGCGACAGAGTCCTACAAAGGTATATTTGGAGTGACAAAGTTGAAGGAATAGATGAGCACATTATTTCAGGAGTCTGAGACTGCTGTAGGAATTATTAATCATTGCCTCCATTATCATCCATTCCATCTCTTTTCCATATCCTCCACAGCTCTGCCAGCCACTGAATTCTTGCAGATAATTAACGAATTATAGCTCCTTGTCATCTCATGAAATATCTTCAGAGCAACACTCTCGTACACATTTTCAGTGGAAACTGTGTTCTAATGTCAAACCATGTCATGTATGGCTGCTTCCTGTGTTTTCACAGACTGACAATGCCTGATTAATGTGCGTCTCACACCAGCATTGTAATTTTCTCACTATATCCACAGTGACAGGAATAGGTGAGCTTGCTGGCTGCCCTATATGCATGCTAGCCTCCTGGGATAAATGTAACTGTCTCCTTTTGGGAAAGAAGTAAAACAGGGCATTAGTACAAATCATTAATAATCTCTTGGGCAACAGGAACTCAGAAATCAGAGAAAATAGTATGAATTTAATTTTTAAGCTTTGTGGTCCCATTCTGTGGCTTTGTGGTTTGGAATAATATACTTTAAATCTAAATGGAAACAGAAAATGCTGGAGACACCTCGCAGGTCCAGCAGAATCTATGGAAAGAGAAACAGAATTAACGTTTTTAGTCTAATGTGATTTCTTCAGAATGTTAACTTTGTTTCTCTCTCTGCAGTTGCTGTTAGGCTAGATACTTTTTCCAGCATTTTCCATTTTTATTTTCGATTTCCAGCACCTGCAGTATTTTGCTTTTCTAGTTGAATTCCATCTTTTTTTTTACACATAAATTTGATTTCAACAAAAGAAAGGAAACAAATTTAAGAATTCAATTTTTTTCTTTTCATAATACATGTAGAAATAAATTAATTCAGTCTCTTTGTATGGGAAAGATATGTATTTGAACTCTTCCTTTCATTCGGACATGATTCTGACCAGGCCACATAAACTGGGCACTGTAGCCTATGAATCATAACAGCAATGCCGAAGTGCTGTGGATCAGCACAAGAACTCACCAGTCCAAACCAAAATTACTCCTGTCCTGACACCCGTCCACCAATGTGGAAAATTTCCCACACATGACTCATTCATAGAGACAGAGAGTCATACAGTTGTACAGCACAGAAACAAACCCTGTGGCCCAATTTGTCCATGCCAACCAGATATCCTAAATTAATCTAGTCCCATTTGCCAGCATTTAGCCCATATCTCTAAATCCTACATATTCATATACCAATCCAGATGCCTTTTCAATGGAGTAATTGTACCAGCTTCCACCACTTCAGTTACCTCAGGTTCTTTTTAAATTTTTTCCCTCTCACCTTAACCTGAGCTCTCTAGTTTTGGATTCTACCCTGGGAAAACAAACGTGGCTACTCACCCTATCCATGCCCCTCATGATTTTCTGAACCTCTGCATAAGGTCATCCCTCAGTCTCTGATGCTCCAGGAAAAATAGCCCCAGCTTAATCAGCCTCTCCCTATAACTCAAACCCTCCAACTCCAGTAAAATCCTTGTAAATCTGTTTGGAACCCTTTCAGGTTTCACAACATCTTCCCTACAGTAGGGAGACCAGAATTCAAACCAGTATTTCAAAAGTGGCAACAACATGACCTCCCAATTCCTATACTCAATGTATTGATCAACAAAGGCAAGCATACCAAGTGTTTTCTTCACCATCCTGTCTACCTGAACTCCATTTTCAAGGAACCAAGAACCTGCATCCTGAGGTCTCTTTGGTCGGCAACTCTTCCCAGGACCTTACCATTAAGTGTGTAAGTCCTGCCCTGGTTTGCCATTCCTAAAATGCTACACCTCTTGTTTATCCAAATTAAACTCCATCTGCCGTTTCTTAGCCCATCCATCCATCTGATCAAGATACTGTTCTATCCCGAGATAACCTTCTTGGTTGTCCACTTCACCACATGTTTTGGTGTCATCTGCAAACTGACAAAACTTCCTCCTATATTCACATCCAAATCATTGAAAGAAATCACAGAAAGCAGTGGACCCAGTACCCGATCTTTGCAGCACACCACTGATCACAGGCCTCTTGTCCGAAAAACAACCCTCCACCACCACTTTCTGTCTCCAACTGTCAAGCCAATTTATTATCCAAATAGCTAGTTCTTCGTGTACTCCATGTGATCTAACCTTGCTAAACTATGGAAACTTGCTGAACACCTTGCTGAAGTCACTTAAACATCATTGTGCCTTCATTAATCTTGTCCACTTCTTCAAAAAAACCTCTATTAAGTTAGTGAGACACAATTTCCCTCATACAAAGCCATGTTGACTATCCCTAATCAGTCCTTGCCTTTCCAAATACATGCAAATCCTATTCCTCAGAATCCTGTCCAACAACATACCCATCCCTATATCAAGCTCACTGGTCTGTAGTTCCCTGGCTTTTCCTTACCACCTTTCTTAAATAATAACACCACATTAGCCACTCTCCAGTCTTACAGCACCTCAGCCATGGCTATCGAAGATACAGATTTCTCAGTAAGGGGCTCAGCAATCACTTCCCTACCTTCCCACAAAGTTCTGGGATACATCTGATCAGGTCCCAGGGATTTTCCACCTTTATGCATTTAAAGACACCCAGCACCACCTCCTCTGTAATATGGACATTTTTTCAAGATATTGCTATTTCCCTAAGTTCTCTAGTTTCAACATCCTTCTCCATGATATTACTGACATGAAATACTTGTTTAGTATCCAGCAATCTCCTGTAGTTCCCTACATGGATGGCCTTGTTGATCTTTCAGGGGTACTATTCTCTCCCTAGTTACTCTTCTGTCTTTAACACATTTGTAGAATCTGTTTGGATTCTCTTTAACTCTAAGTGCCAAAGATATCTTCTGTTGCTTTTTTGCCTCCTGATTTCTTTCTAGAGTATACTCCTGCTCCCCTAGTATTCCTCTCAGGATTCAGTAGATCCAAGCTGTTTATATCTAATATATACCTTTTTCTTGACCAGAGTCTCAATTTCTCTAGTTATCCATCAGTCCTGATACCTACCAGCCTTGCCCGTCATATGAACAGAAACATATTAGATTAGATTACTTACAGTATGGAAACAGGCCTTCGGCCCAACAAGTCCACACCAACCTGCCAAAGCGCAACCCACCCAGACCCATTCCCCTACATGTACCCCATCACCTAACACAATGGGCAATTTAGCATGGCCAATTCACCTAACCTGCACATTTTTGGAATGTGGGAGGAAACCGGAGCACCCGGAGGAAACCCACGCAGACACGGAGAGAATGAGCACACAGTCAATTGCCTGAGGCGGGAATTGAACCCGGGTGTCTGGCGCTGTGAGGCAGCAGTGCTAACTGCTGTGCCACCGTGCTGCCCCTAACAAGTCCACACCGCCCCTCCGAAGAGAAACCCACCCAAATCCGTTCCCCTATCCTATATTGACTCCTGACTAACACACCTAACACCATGGGCAATTTAGCATGGCCAATTCACCTAACCTGCACATCTTTGGATTGTGGGAAGAAACCGGAGCACACAGGGGAAAGCCACGCAGGCACAGGGAGAATGTGCAAACAGACAGGTGGGAATCAAACCCAGGACCCTGGTGCTGTGAGGCAGCAATGCTAGCCACTGTGCCGCCTTTGGACTCTCAATATTTCTTTTTGAAGGCTCCCATTTTCTTTTCTCAATATTTCTTTTTGAAGGCCCCCCACTTTCCATCTCTCCCTTTACCTGCAAATAGCTTCCTCCAATATACTTTTGAAAGTTCTTGCCTAATACTGTAGGTAGTGGAGTGCCCTCTTTAAGTAGAACAGCAGTTTTTTTGGTGACACTGAAAGCAACTTTGGCCAACTAAATTGCATATTGGGAAATCTGGCTGACAGAACAGCATGCTGGGAATGGATCAAACCAGACAGGTATGAAAACCAGTTCCTTGATTGATTATCCTGCATAGGTATTAACGAGACAGTGAAACTGCGATATTAAGCCAGGAAGCTTGCAGCCTTCACTGCCAAATTGAATCAAACGAGACAGATATGCAACCCATTCACCTTGGTGATGATGGAATGGATTGTTGATGAGACAACGCTGCAAGATTTTGGGTGGAACAATAGGTCTGAGTTTCATTCGAACTGTCTTTGAGACAGCTCGACTTCTAAGGTCAGGTCAATCAATAGAGGAAATTACAATATCCAATACTGTCTCTTTAACAGCCCTTCCTGAGATAGAAACTCAATTTAAATTACCATAATTACATTGTTGCATCAAACAACTGCTTAGCCACTGTACTTGGTAATGACCAGGATAACTAGTTAAAAGAAGCCACTCAAATCAGCGGCTTCTGTCACCCAAACTCCAGATAACATTAGGACCAAGAAGCAGGAACTTTCGGAGCAGGAAGTTCAGCCTCAATTCCAGTTCGAGCAGCTGTCATCGGGCTAGTATACACATTCTAACATCTTGCGCTCCCAAAGCAGATTTTAAAATAGCATATGGGCATAGACATTTAAGACCTGTCAGGTTACTTGGGATATGAGAGGGAAAGACTGGTTTTGTAACGTTGTGTATATTTTATATATATCTTGTGTTTCAATGATAATTAACCATGGCTCATTATTAATGTGAAACAAGTCCCACATAAGCACACAAAAATGAAGCTTACAATATCATCAAATTGGCCTCACTCAAATTTAGAAATTTAGCTTTTAGATCAGGTCAATCCTTTTCTATAACTATTTTAAAACTGATAGAATTATGGTCGCTGGCCCCAAAGCAATCCCACACTGACGCTTCAGTCATTTGCCCTGCCTTATTTCCCAAGAGTAGGTCAAATTTTGCTCCTTCTCTAGTAGGTACATTCACATACTGAATCAGAACATTTTCTCACACACACCGAACAAATTTCTCTCCATCCGATCCCTTAACACTATGGCAGTCCCAGTCCGTTTTGAAAGTTAAACTGCCCTACCATTACAACCTTATTATTCTTAGATATCTGAGATCTACTTACAATCTACATGCTCTTACATAAAACAGAAGTCAATTATGGCCAATCACCGCCACATTTACTCACAATCAATTTAAGCTCTGAAATAAACTTCTTGTATGCTGTGCCACTCCTCTGCTCAGAATCCTTTCTACCAAATCCATATGCATTTCAAGATGTTGTTCAAATAGTTGAAATGTTTTAGAATCCCATACTGAAGATATGTCAGAGCTGTTGTGCCAATCAGTGAATTTGTGCTGTGAAATGCTGACAGACTTGGAAATACAGATACCTGGTTTTGTTTCCTATGGCACGTACAGACAGTTTCAAATCGAGCACCCTCCCAGCTTTTAGTGGAAAGGATGACATGATATAGGACTCCGGTAAACCCGGATAAGTGTATGAAAAATGAAAAGAAAGCAAGCAATAGATTATCATGGGCCTGAACTGATTGTAGACATCTAACTTTTTCACATCTAATATTTTCTAAGTCCTTAGAAGTCCTTGCTTCCAAGGAAGTACAGGAATAACTTTGTCTGTGCTTGCTCCCCTTTCTTGTAGCTATGCGTTGTTTTTTTTTCTTGTCAAAATCCCTTGCTCCAACCTCAAAGACATCTTCTTTGCCTTGTTTGTATTCATCTGTATTTTGTTTTTATCATTTAATGTAATTGCAATATGTATGGCCTTTTATTTCCTAAATTGACTTGGGAATTGAACATTGGGAGGTGAACAAATATTTTCATGTGTTGTCATCAGTAAAGGTTCTAATTAGGAAAAAGTACTTGATGATTATTTTGGTGTGACATTTAGTTGAATAGAAGGGATTTAGAACCAAAGTCACCCTAGCTCAATGGTAGCAACATAGGAGTAGACCATTCAGCCAGTTGAGCCTTTCCCACTATTCAATATGATCAATGCTGATTGAAGTATTCAATGATCTCAATCTATCCCCATAACCTTGGGCATCAGTGGTATGTAGAAACCTACCAATTTCTACTTTAAACATAATCAAAACATAATCAGAGGCCTTCACAGCCCTCTGAATTCTAAAGATTCACAACATGAGTAAAACAGTTTCTCCTCATCTTGGATCTAAATGGCATCCCTGTTATTTTTAAACTGGCACTCCAGTTCAGTCAGAGAGCTACGGGGCCAATCCCCATGCCAGCGATAGACATCACTTTGACAACTCAGAGCCAGAATGAGAGACTGCTGTTTCATTACAGATGTTGTGTCTAACCTCAAATGCAAACTGAATTTGCTTGCCCTCTCTGGCAAAAGGTGCTATGATACTATCTGAAGATGCACAATTAAGTTCCTGCAGTCTGAATATGTACCTTACTTTTGGAGTACATTATGGCAATATTTTCTTAATTATATAGTATAAGCGTATTTCAAACTCATTTGTTCAAACTATGAAATGGAAATTGGGATGGCACGGTGGTTCAGTGGTTAGCACTACTGCCTCACAGCACCAGGGACCTGGGTTCCATTCCCGTTTCAGGCAACTATCGGTGTGCAGTTTGCACGTTCTCCCAGTGTCTACGTGGGGATGCTCTGGTTTCCTCCCACAATCCAAAGATAGGCAGGCCAGGTGAATTGGCCATGATAAATTGCCCATAGTGATAGGTGCATTAGTATTAATATAGGGTAAGGGAAAGGGTCTGGGTGGGTTACTCTTCAGAGGGTTGGTGTGGACTTGTTGGGCCGAAGGGCCAGTTTCCATACTGTGGGGAATCTAATCTAATCTAATTACTGATTAGATTTACTGTTAACAAGTGTTTAAAAACACTTTCCTGATGCTCCACAGGATACAACAAAGCAGTGATCAACACAAACATACATAAAATAAAAACATAAAAAGATTTTCAGTGCTACAGTGCTCTTCATATTCACTTAAGGACAACCCAAGGTGAACAGCTTTTTAAGTGTTTTGTCACAAATGCATAATTATAATGTTATATATTTAATGAAGTAAAGCACAAACGAGCAAGGGTAATGTCAGTAAACACTTTCAACAGCTAGTAGTTAGAGTATGGAATGCAAGGTCTGCAAATGTGATGGAGGCAGGTTCAATTGATGCATCCAGGAGGGCACTGGATAATTATTTGGATAGAAATGGTGTGATAGGTCAGTGGGAAGTGTGGAGTGGATAGGTAGGAAAGAATGCCTCATCTTCTGCCTTGGGACCCTTCAAACACATGGCATCAACATCAACTTCACTAGTTTACAAATCTCCCCTCCCTCCACCTCATTCCCAGATCCAATTCTCCATCTCAGCACCACCCTCTTGACCTGTCCTACCTGTCCATGTTCACTCCCACCTATCCACTCCACCCTCTTCACCAACTTATCACAATTATCCCCATCTGCATCCACCGATCACATTCCCATCTACTTCCCCCACAGCTCTTTCCCCACACTTCTATTTATCTCATCCCCCTTCCCTCACATTCCTGATAAAGGGCTTATGCCTGAAATGTTAATTCTCCTGCTCTTGCAATGTTTTTCCAGTGCCACCCTTTTCGACCTCTGACTCTCCAGCACCTACAGTCCTCACTTTGTCTGAGACCTCAAAGGATGGCTGCTCTTGTTGATTCCCGACAAACAGAAAGAAAGAGGCTTGATTTGTAACCTCAGTATCAATCACAGGGGGAGACATTTAGAATTCAATTAATTCTTCTGAGAAAAAACAGAAGTCTTGAAGAATCCTACGAAAAATTCCAGCATAATTGACTTTGTGGAACACAGACATGTCAAAAGGTTCATGTAGGTTTTGATCAGTAGAAGACAGATTCTGACATATCTTAAGCAGAACTCCAAGAACAGCTCCAAGAGACACAATCAGAGAAAGAAAGGTTCTCAAAAGGGAGACAAAAAAAGGCAATCCAGCTAAAGGACGCCTTGCTGTCCTGAACCAGGCTGCCAAGGGCTGGAACCTGCAGTGTCAAACTTAAATAAAGGACCCTTCACTCCGCCCCAGAACCTGATCTGCTCAATTCACCTGTTGGAAGCTAAGTATTCAACTGCAGAATTTCGACATATGCTGAATTCTGACTTCAATCTTTTTACCCCTTCACCTCAGAAAGAGAAATCCTCAAGTAAGTAACAGGCTTTTGGCAATAACTGATTGATCTTACTTTAAACTTAAATCTGTAGGTTAATTATTTTTTTTAATTTGGTAACTTTCAACAATAATACTGTAATTAACCTTTATCTTGTTTAAGAATAAAATATTGTTGCTGGTTATTTTTAAATAGGGGACTAAAAAATAACTAAAAGTGAGCTAACCAAACTATGTAAATTGGCAGATTACAGACATGTGTATTCATATCAGTAGTCACTTTTGTAATTTAACAGCCAAATTGTGCATAGCAAGTTCCCACAAATAGTAATACTGATTGAGGATGATCAGCCATGATCATAATGAATGGTGGTGCAGGCTCGAAGGGCAGAATGGCCTCCTCCTGCACCTATTGTCTATTGTAATGTGACCATAATCAGCCTGTTGGTTTTAGCACGTTGGTTGTCCTATAAATATTGACCACGACACAGGGAAGATTTCCCCTGTTTCAAACTATGGGATTTTGAAAAAAAAATTTTCTTTACAAAATTATAAAATTACAAAAAGTATGAAAATATAATATTATAACAACAAAAACAAAAACCAATAAGCTAACTACTATATTACACTACAAAAGAACTCAACTACACTCATTACACATGAATAAATAAATAACATCACTCAATGTAACAAAACCCCAGCTCTCAACCTTCAAGAGCATCAATTATTAAACCCACGTTTGCTCAAAATTCTTCCTCTCAGGACGAGGCTTATTAAATGACCACCATGGCTAGACAAAAGCCCTAATTAAAATGGTGGACAGATCTGCTCCCAAGTAATTCAAAAAGGGTTGCCATGTCTTATAAAAATTGCCTGTTTTCTGGTGCACCATGTTTGTAAGAAAGTCCAAAGGAATGTCTTCCATAATTCACTTATTCCACCCTGACAGACCCGGGGGGGGTGGGGGGTGGATCTCAGACACCCAGCAATGTTCTTTCTCGCACAAAAAGTGAGGATGCTCAAAAGCTTTCTCCCATGTATATCTAAGGGAGATAAATTCGGCAAACCCAGGAGAAGAGAAACCGGCTCCACCTCGACTTCAGTCCCCAAGATCCTCTCTATTACTCCTGCCAGTACGTACAGAGCCTGTGGCAAGACCACAGACAATGAATAAGGGTACTCGTATTTATTTTACATTTGGGGCACATTGAAGACACACCCTGCTTAAATTTCACAAGGCAATCTGGGGCCAGATGAGCCCTATGAAGAATCTTTAGCTGCATGGCATGGGTCCTGTTACATATCGAAATCTCCCTCACATTCTCACAAATGTCCTCCCAAATTTCCAGAGTGATCTCCACCCCAACTCTCTCTCCCAAACCTCCTGTAATCACCCGATGTCACGCGAGCAACCTCCCACAACAAATGTTAGAGAGTACTCACAGAAAGAGTGCTCTTAGCCTGAAGCATTCTCAATTCCATATCAGATCTAGAACACTCAGTCAGAAGCGTAATTTCTTTTGGGATAAAATCTCTGATCCAAAAAAGAAAGAAAAGGACCCTACTCGATAATCCGTATTTACAAGTTATTTAGAGTGATAGAGATGTGCAGCACGGAAACAGACTCTTCGGTCCAACCTGTCCATGCCGACCAGATATCCCAACCCAATCTAGTCCCACCTGCCAGCACCCGGCCCATATCCCTCCAAATCCTTCCTATTCATATACCCATCCAAATGCCTCTTAAATGTTGCAATTGTACCAGCATCCACCACATCCTCTGGCAGCTCATTCCATACATGTACCACCCTCTGCGTGAAAAAGTTACTCCTTAGGTCTCTTTTATATCTTTCACCTCTCACCCTAAAATTATGCCCTCTAGTTCTGGACTCCCTGACCCCAAGGAAAATACTTTGTCGATTTACCCTATCCATGCTCCTCATAATTTTGTAAACATCTATAAGGTCACCCCTCAGCCTCCGACGCTCCAGGGAAAACAGCCCCAGCCTGTTCAGCCTCTCCCTATAGCTCAGATCCTCCAACCCTGGCAACGCCCTTGTAAATCTTTTCTGAACCCTTTCAAGTTTCACAACATCTTTCCGATAGGAAGAAGACCAGAATTGCATGCAATATTCCAACAGTGGCCTAACCAATATCCTGTACAGCTGCAACATGACCTCCCAACTCCTGTACTCAATACTCTGATCAATAAAGGAAAGCATACCAAACGCCTTCTTCACTATCCTATCTACCTGCGACTCTACTTTCAAGAAGCTATGAACCTGCACTCCAAGGTCTCTTTGTTCAGCAACACTTCCTAGGACCTTACCATTAAGTGTATAAGTCCTGCTAAGATTTGCTTTCCAAAAATGCAGCATCTCACATTTATCTGAAGTAAACTCCATCTGCCACTTCTCAGCCCATTGGCCCATCTGGTCAAGATCCTGTTGTAATCTGAGGTAACCCTCTTCGCTGTCCACTACACCTCCAATTTCGGTGTCATATGCAAACTTACTAACTGTACCTCTTACGCTCGCATCCAAATCATTTATGTAAATGACAAAAAGTAGAGGACCCAGCACCGATCCTTGTGGCACTCCACTGGTCACAGGCCTCCAGTCTGAAAAACAACCCTCCACCACCACCCTCTGTCTTCTACCTTTGAGTCAGTTCTGTATCCAAATGGCTAGTCCTCCCTGTATTCCATGAGATCTAACCTTGCTAATCAGTCTTCCATGGGGAACCTTGTCGAACACCTTACTGAAATCCATATAGATCAGATCTACTGCTCTGCCCTCATCAATCTTCTTTGTTACTTCATCAAAAAACTTAATCAAGTTTGTGAGACATGATTTCCCACGCACAAAGCCATGTTGACTATCCCTAATCAGTTCTTGCCTTTCCAAATAAATGTACATCCTATCCCTCAGGATTCCCTCCAACAACTTGCCCACCACTGGGGTCTATAGCTAACCAGTCTATAGTTCCCTGGCTTGTCTTTACCACCCTTCTTAAACAGTGGCACCACGTTTGCCAACTTCCAGTCTTCCAGCACCTCACCTGTGACTATCGATGATACACATATCTCAGCAAGAGGCCCAGCAATCACTTCTGTAGCTTCCCACAGAGTTCTCAGGTACACCTGATCAGGTCCTGGGGATTTATCCACCTTTAACTGTTTCAAGACTTCCAGCACTTCCTCCTGTATAATCTGGACATTTTGCAAGATGTCACCATCTATTTCCCTACAGTCTATATCTTCCATATCCTTTTCCACAGTAAATACTTATGCAAAATATTCATTTCGTATCTCCCCCATTTTCTGTGGCTCCAAACAAAGGCCGCCTTGCTGATCTTTGAGGGGTCCTATTCTCTCCCTAGTTACCCTTTTGTCCTTATTACATTTGTAAAAACTCTTTGGATTCTCCTTAATTCTACTTGTCCCCTTTTTGCCCTCCTGATTTCCCTCTTAAGTATACTCCTACTTCCTTTATACTCTTCTAAGGATTCACTCGATCTATCCTGTCTATACCTAATATATACTTCCTTTTTCTTAACCAAACCCTCAATTTCTTTAGTCATCCAGCATTCCCTATATCTACCAATCTTCCCTTTCACCCTGACAGGAATATACTTTCCCTGGATTCTTGTTATCTCATTTCTGAAGCTTCCCATTTTCCAGCCATCCCTTTACCTGCGAACATCTGCCTCCAATCAGCTTTTGAATGTTCTTGCCTAATACCGTCAAAGTTGGCCTTTCTCCAATTTAGAACTTCAACTTTTAGATCTGGTCTATCCTTTTCCATCACTATTTTAAAGCGAATAGAATTATGGTCGCTGGCCCCAAAGTGCTCCCCCAATTATACCTCAGTCACCTGCCCTGCCTTATTTCCCAAGAGTAGGTCAAGTTTTGCACTTTCTCCAGTCGGTACATCCACATACAGAATCAGAAAATTGTCTTGTACACACTTAAGAAATTCCTCTCCATCTAAACCTTTAACATTATGGTAGTCCCAGTTGATGTTTGGAAAGTTAAAATCCCCTATCATAACTACCCTATTATTCTTACAGATAGCTGAGATCTCCTTACAAATTTGTTTCTCAATTTCCCTCTGCCTATTGGGGGGTCTATAATACAATCCCAATAAGGTGATCATCCCTTTCTTATTTCTCAGTTCCACCGAAATAACTTCCCTGGATGTATTTCCGGGAATATCCTCCCTCAGCACAGCTGTAATGCTATCCCTAATCAAAAATGCCACTCCCCCTCCTCTCTTGCCTCCCTTTCTATCCTTCCTGTAGCATTTGTATCCTGGAACATTAAGCTGCTAGTCCTGCCCATCCCTAAGCCATGTTTCTGTAATTGCTATGATATCCCGGTCCCATGTTCCTAACCATCCCCTGAGTTCATCAGCCTTCCCTGTTAGGCCCCTTGCATTGAAATAAATGCAGTTTAATTTATTAGTCCTACCTTGTCCCTGCCTGCCCAGACTGTTTGACTCACTTCTGTTCTCAACTGTACCAGTCTCAGAATGATCTCTTTCCTCACTATCTCCCTGGGTCCCACCCCCCTCCCACCATACTAGTTTAAATCCTTCCACGCAGTTCTAGCAAATTTCCCTGCCAGTATATTAGTCCCCTTCCAATTTAGGTGCAATCCGTCCTTCTTGTACACGTCACTTCTACCCCAAAAGAGATTCCAATGATCCAAACATGTGAATCATTCTCCCATACACCAGCTCCTCAGCCATGCATTCATCTGCTCTATCCTCCTATTCCTGCCCTCACTAGCGTGTAGCACTGGTAGAAATCCAGATATCACTACCCTTGAGGACCTCCTTTTTAAATTTCTGCCTAACTCTCTGTAATCTCCCTTCAGAATCTCAACCTTTTCCCTTCCTATATCGTTGGTTCCAATGTGGACAATGACCTCTTGCTGGCCCCTCTCCCCCACAAGAACATTCTGCACCCTCTTGGAGACATCCTTGATCCTGGCACCAGGGAAACAACACACCATTCTGCTTTTTCTCTGCTGGCCACAGAAACATCTGTCTGTACCTCAGACTATAGAATCCCCTAACACAATTGATCTCTTGGAAGTCGACGTACCCCTCATTATATTTGAGCCAGTCTCAATACCAGAAACTTGGCTGTTCGTGCTACGTTCCCCTGAAAATACATCACCCCCTACATTTTCCAAAACAGCATACCTGTTTGAAATGTGTAATTCCACAAAAGCCCTAGGTGCCTACCTCTCTTACCCTTCCTGGAGTTAACCCATCTATGTGACTGTATCTGAGATTTTCCCCCCTTCCTATAACTGCCATCCATCACATACTGTTGCTGTTGCAAATTCCTCATCGCTTCTATCTGTCTCTCCAACCGATCCACTCGATCTGTTAAGATTCGCTTCCAACAGCATTTATGGCAGAGAGAATCCGCAGTAACCCTTAAACTCTCTTTGAACTCCCACATCTGACAAGTACATATCACTGCAAAGGCCATTTTTGCTCCTTCAGTCTACAGACTCAGAAAATAACACCCAAACAAGAGACTCCCCTATCCTTGACTTGCCTTGGCGCCAGCATTAGTGCATGAGAGGGGACCATTTATCTGTATGATCCTGAACAGAGACTGTATATTAACTATGCCAGGAAAATGTCCTTGTGTGGTAAGAGACTGAATGTTAGCAAGAATGACAATTACAATGGTCAACTGCTTCAAAAAGATTGAACAAAACAAGTCTAAATGGTCTTTTTGTTGGTATTGCTATTGTTAAATGTATTATTGCTAAGATATTAGCTTCTATTGACAACATTGATTCCACCCAGAAAATGCTTCTTTTCCACTTAGATGAAGATGAGGAAGCACCATTGCCTCCCCTGGTCCCTCATCAGAGGAAGAGGAGATATGGCAGTCTTTCACTGCCATTGAATTGGATTAATTCAATGTATGCCTTCACATTTATGATGAGGTAATCGAATGACCAAAGCGGGGAGGTCAGGATTCAAATGTTTGAGCCTAGCTGTTGTCAGAAGCAACAAATATATCTAGGTTTTTATTAACAACACAATTGCTGCATGTTATGATTGGACTTTGTGAATCTGTACTGCTGCTTTGTTGGATTAACTGAAGCAGAAGATAAGGCAAACAATGGAGTTTTCATAAAATGAATTATGAACCATTAATTGACCACTCGAACAAACCTTTAACTGCTAGCATGAGATGACGATTTACGTAAAACAAGAACCCTTTCCCAGCTAATACCATTGGATTAGACTGCTGTCAATCATGTCACCATGTTACAGTTGATTGGTCTTTTGTCTTGTAAATAAGGCTGTACTGTCTCTCAAAAACATATTAAAAATGCTTATTGTTCAATTTCACCATGGAGTACAAAAGCTTTAACCTCTGTATTGCAGGACAGAATTGCATCAGGCTGTCTTATTTTATTAAACTAATGACCTTGCTTTGTACAGACCACATTCCATTGATTCTTTTGACCGATCTTGAGAGTGAGGGGTCCCATTTGGGATCCAGATCTTCACAATCACTCACAAAAGATAGAAGGGAGCTCAACTGATATCTTCAGACATCCAGGGGATTCACTCTTTCCAACCCCTGAGGCATTTACAATTTCATAAGCTTGATAAGTGGGCACTTATGGCGCCAAATAAAATAACTAAACCAACCCCATTTAATTTCTGAAACGTTGGTCTAGGAAAAAGCAAGGGAAGCATCTGCAGAGGGTAGATAAACGAGGAAGAACATTCATTTTAGTAAGAGCAACTCGACCTAGCCATGTTTATTTTAAACATCAACCTAAGAGAAATAGATAAATCTTGTTTACTCTGATCTGAAAGACACCATTTTAGACAGTGTGACATGCCTTCAGTACTGAACATTAGTCTGGATTATCTGCTCAGGTTTCTGGAGTTGGCCTTAAACTCAACATGCATATTCAGCCACCACTAACCTCAGAAACCCCTGGAAAATCAGATCAACAGCTTCAGCAGGTAGCCAGGGTTAACATTTCAAGTCAATGATCCTTCATCATAATTCAGTAGTAGAAATTAGGCTGAGGCGATGGGATTTGCATCACATTTCTGCTGAGCTTGGTGTAGCACCCTTGCCTGAGTAAGAAAGGTGTGGTTTCACACCACAGTTGACCACAAAAACCAGGCTAACGATAAAGGTTAATACTGTCAGAGGGGTCTCTCACTCAGAACTAATGGAAGGTTGGTCCTTCTGAAATATTAACTTGGTTCCTCTCCCCATTGATGCTGTCTGGTCTGATTATTTTAAATTTGTGAAAGTTTTCAAGGACTCAAGCATGTTCCATTTTCAGATTTCCTACACATTCCTCATTTTTAACATAATTCAAAGTCTCAATGACTTTTAACCTATTCCTTTGAACATAACATAAGCTTAGTCTACTTAAAAAATAACTTGTAAATTCATCTCACAAAAATGTAGCATTCTTTTGAAAGACATTCAAGGAAGGATTGAAGTAATTTAGAAGGAACTTACTGTATAACAACTGATAACAGAATCAAATGTACAGAGTGTGAAGAAATAGAATCATAAACAATAAGTATTTCAAGTTAAAGTTGCAAGGTTGTGAAAAGAAATCTCAGTCTTGATCTTCAGAACATATTAGCAATTGACTGACCTGCAACTGGGTTTTACCTGTGATCCACCTGACCTTACCCCTCCTTGCCACTTCTAGCCATCACCGATTCCCCACATCACCACTCATTACAGATACATTTAACATTACATGAAGTGCACAACACAAACAGGCCACTCAGCCCCAACCGGGGTCCAGGCTCCACATGACCCTTGTTTAATCCAACTTTATCTAGCCTTTTACATCTTTCTCCTGCACATAATTATTCAGCTCCCCCCTCAAAACATGTCTATACTATTCATTTCAACCCTCCATGTGGTAGCAAGTTGAACAATCAAATCACTCGATAGGTGATGTTTTGCCTTAAGTGATTATTGAATTTATTCCGTCCTATAGGTTTGGACAAGTCAGTTCATCTTCAGTTAGAGTGCACGCTTTCTGAATTCATCCACAGTTGAAAATGCATATATAAACAATATATTCATAATGCTAGCAAGATACATCAAGATTAGATAGGTTTTAACTACCAACTGAAGTTTTTGAGATTTGCACATTAAACCAAGTTAACTCGATGGAAAATGTCACTTAAATCCCAAACAGAATGTTTATTTAAATATCCTGATCTCTCATTGTCTAAAATGCTGGTCAATGATTTTAAACTTTATACCCCAACTTCATAGAAACACAAAAATTCACTGATTGTGAGGTTTACATCTGTATTGCATTTGCAGTTCAACATTTCAGCCTCCAGTGTTAGCTAATATACGTAGAAATTCAACTAAACCAGGTCAAAAGTGCATTTTATTTTCCTAAATTCCAATATTGAGATCAATCCATTAGAGACAGTTCAGAGAAAATTCATTCAGATGGTCCCCGAGGATTGTCTAATGAGCAAAGGCTAAGTAGGTTGGGGCTCTACTCATTGGAGTTTACAAGAATGACAGGTGATCTCATTGAAAAATGTTGGATTGTTAAGGGCCTTCACAGGTAAATATTGAGGATGATTCCCATCATGGGAGCGTCTAGGGATCAGAGGGCATCATCTAAGAATAAAAAGGGGTCAATTTAAAACGGAGGCAAAAAGGAACTTCCTTTAGAGGGTTGAGTTTCTTTGGAATTCCTTGACACTGCGGGACAGAGACCTTGCGAATGTAAGGCTGCGAATAGATAGATTCTTAAAATAGGAGGAGTATCCAATGTTACAGACAAACAGCAGGAAAGTGGACATGAGGAATGTCAGATCGGCCATGTTCCTACTGATTGATAGAGGGCGTGAATGGTTAACTGTTTCTATTTCTGATGGTATAATAGCATAATCCTACATTACTACAATGATAGAAGATATTAGAATCACACTCAAAAAAGGTGAATTTGAGAGAGAGAATGGATTTCTTCATCAGTTTTTGCAATCATTTAGCTTTTGTAGCACGTATCCTGAAATAAAAGTGGCAGGTTTTTATGTTTTTGAAAAATCTATGGGGGATTTTTAATCAAAGTACAAAGAAGAACATACTTAATGTACAAACTTAACGAAATGGGTGCATAAATCCATTTTGCAATAACAGTCTGTAGACAAAGACTGACATTTAATTTGGAGTTTGTGCCAAACTTCAGAAAACAAATCAATAGTTTAATAAATTTTGATATTCTATTTAATGCACATTTCTGTTAATGTACTTCATTTTCACTGGTGTATGCATTTCCATAAGGCAGTTTATTTTTGCATTTTAACAACTTATTTTATAGCTAGAAACACCAATCTTTACAAAACAAAACCTGCACAATAGCATGCCAAGATTGATACAATTTTTTGTTGGACATATACAAGTCTTCACTCCACTGGATTTGCAGGTGTATGGCAAAATATTTCTTGAGGTTTGAATGCTGTTGCAATGGGTGCTAAGCTCTGCAAATGATAGACAGAAAGACAGCTTTGTTTATTTTAATATCTGCAATCATGAGATTTTGAAAATAACTCAGGAAAGTATTTCAATAGAGAATTCAATCAAACTGAAGATAAAATCTGATTATGCTGTGGAAGCAATTGAGAATGCAAAAACTTGGGTGGATGTTTTCAAAGGATGATTATCATGACTGCAGCCAAGTACTTCAGAATTTCCTACTTTAACTGTAACCAAACAAAATGTTCATAAGTTAATCCTGAAGCAATGCTTGTACTTCTTAGTTTGCCTTTAACAAATTATTTAAGTTTTATAGAAATTTATATTGTGACAGCATAACTGCATTATTCTGTTCCAAAATCTGAGAATATTACAGACAATATACAAGACAGTGGCTCCATGCAAATTTTATACATTTTTAAATTTCACCAAAATCTTTGAGAAACCTGGGCAAAGGACCAAGAAATGAGAGATCAAATAGCTGAGAAAATTATCAACTTTTATATTGACTAATATATAGAAACCCTAAATGAAGCTATTTGCGGTAAACATAATATGCATGTGTAATTAAAAAAATCCAATCACATTCAAATTTTTGTTAATCAAATCATCAAGTGAACATTTGTTTTGACATTCTTGAGAGTGTGTGGTGAGGTTGGTAAAACTGAAATCAGGGAGTATATTGAGAATAATCTTGAAATGGAAGAAGATCAACATGTTTTCACATTGAATGACCATTGGAGCATAGAAATATTACTATAAGTGGCTGTTGTGGTTCTGTTCGCCGAGCTGGGAATTTATCTTGCAAATGTTTCGTCCCCTGTCTAGGTGACCTCCTCAGTGCTTGGGAGCCTCCTGTGAAGCGCTTCTGTGCTGTTTCCTCCGGCATTTATAGTGGCATTCAATAACATTCAAAATGATTTTTTAAAAAAAGGATAAGTAGGAAACAACAGGGGAATGGGATCAAATCAGAATAAATAGTTTTTCATTGAAGAGATGGCAATATGCTGTAATTTTCATGATTCACTGCACATTCCACAAATACCAATCTCCTCCCATCATAAATTAGTCTCACAGCCCAAGATAATAAATTCATGTTATTTGTATTGTACTTGGCTTCAGTTCCACAATCAGTGTGCCATATTTGCAAGACAAAAAAATTGGCAACCTCAACTTATTCTTATCATTGTAAAAGGTGAAGGTTGCACTATAATTAACAAATGTAGATGAAAATAATCAAGTTCAGTGTGTTTTGAGTGATATATTGAGAGCACTGCTGTGCCTCTTTGGTAACAAGGCAAGTAGCATTTCGAATTATGCTGAAGCCACAGAACTGAAGCCCATTGAATGCGTACCAATAGCAACTAAATGTGCATTTTAGACATTACTATAGAATAATACATCATTACTCCATAGCACAATGTCAAAGCATTAAACTTTTGTACCACTTTACCACCATCCTAGAATAACAAACAGAAGTCACATCCTGAATATTTCTAAATCATCAACACAATAAAAGGAAGCGGACTCTCAAATTTCTGACAGGTCAGCTTGCTGACAGGACATTTATAACTAATATAATCTGAATAATTGGTTATAGATACCCGATACAGGTCTTTAGTGAGCAGAAAGAAACATTTTCTCTCATTTTGTTTCTTTAAAGAACATTATTGTCCTTGGTGAATGCTTCCATTGTTACTATAGCTACTGACGTTTTAAACTTTGGTTTAGTAAGACATTCCAGGGCACTTTACAGGAGGATTAACAAAGTAAATTTAACACTGAGCTGCACCAGGAAATATCAGGCCAAAGTCCAAAAACTTGGTCAAAGAAATAGGAATTTAAGGAACATCTTAAATAAGGTCAAAAGGTCCAAGGAAAATTTCCAAGTTCTAAGATTTGGTAACTGAAGACAAGTCCCAATGGTATAGCAATTAAAACCAGGTTTGATCAGGAAGCCAGAATTAAGCACCTCCTTTAACTATTGGACTGTACCTGATTTAGGTATTCTTGACACGGAATTGATTTCTTCATCATTTTCTCAGATTCATTTAGCTTTTGTAGTGAGAATTCTGAAATAAAGAGGACAGGTTTCATATGTAATAAAAAGGAAAATACTTTTAAATAAACAAACTATACAAATCAGAAAAGAACAGTTCCCTTGATCTTGCCAAGATTTCAGTTTGGACAGGGTGATCAGGGAGTTTAAAACTTATTCAAAGGAAATAATTTACAAACTGCAGAGCCATATAAAATGCAACATCTGAACAGGCTGGGATTTTGTTTTTACACTGCAACATAGAAGATTGAGAAATGACCATCCAGAAGCTTATAAAATTATGAGGGATATAGATAGTGTTTATGGTAAGTGTATTTTCCCTTGGATGAGGGACTTCAAGTCAAGGGAGCACATTTAAGATGAGTGTAGAGAGTTTTAAAGAGACTCGAGGGGAAATTATTTATACAAAGGGTGGTTCATGTGTGGAATGAACTTCCTGAGGAAGTGGTGGATGTGGGCACAATTACAAAGTTTAAAAGACATTTGGATAAGTCCATGATATGAAAGGTTTAGAGGTCTGGGGCCAGGAGCAGGCAGGTGGGAGTAATTTAGTTTGGGATTATGTTTGGCATGGACAGGTTGAACCAAAGGGTCTGTTTCTGTGCTGTATGATGCTATGACACTATTATAGATAACAATGAAGAGTTACAGCCAATGCATTCAGGATAGAGAATAACAGAACTTAAAGTCTACTGAATGTATTATCGGGAAAGTCTTTGAAAATAATATTATAAAAGAATAAAATAAACTGAATTATTTTCCAAGAAAGAAAGACCTGCAGATGCTGAAAATCTGAAACAAAAACGGGAATTGCTGAAGAAACTCAGCAGGTCTGACAACACCTGTGAAGAGAAAGCAGAGTCAATGTTTCAGGTGCAGTGACCCTTCTTCAGAACAGATTGTAGCTAGGAAAAGATCACATGCTGTAGATAGGGGTGTGCACGCACACACGCCTGTATGGATCGGGGTGTAAACAATAGACAGAGGTGATGCGGACAGAGAGAACACCATCTGGGCAGACAAGGAATGAATAATGGTGAGCCAGACAAAACGTTGCTAATGAGTTAGATATGCTGGAAGCTGCTCATGTCATGACAAGGCCCAGAGTGTGGGGATGGGTAAAAGACAAGGTGGTGGTGCTCAGGTCTTAAAATTATTGAACTTGATATGGAGTCCTAAAGGTGCAGGGTCCCCAAATGAAAAACAAGGTGCTTTTCTTCAAACATATGCTGAGCTTCACTGGAGCACTGCAACAAGCCTAGAGTCATTTTTGCAGACAGAATGCAAATGTTCTGCAAAGTGGTCACCCAGTTTGTGTTTCATCTCTCCAATGTACATGAGACCACAAGAGCAGAGAATACAGTAGATTACATTAAGTGAAGTGCAGATAAATTGCTACTTTACCTGGAAGGTGTGTCTGGATAGTGAGGAGCAAGGAAGTAATAGGGAGTGAAACCTTCTGCAATTGCATGGGAAGGTGCCATGGGCATGTTGGAAGGTGTTAGGGTGACCCGAAGGAAACAGTCCCTGCAGTAGGCTGTCAAAGATGGGGAGGGGAATGTGTCTGGTGGCGGCATCCTGTTGGAGGTGACAGACATAGTTGCTTATGATCCTTTAGATGCGGACCCTCATGGATGAAAAGTGAGGACCAGGGGAATCTTAACAGTGTTGTGGGGGAGGTAAAGAGGCAAGAGCAGAAGTACAGGAAACCGATCAGCCACAGCGGACAGTCCTGTCAACCAGAATGGTGGGGAATCCTCACTTGAGAACATCACAACCTCACAGTATCCTAAAGTGCTTTACAACCATAATTCCAAATAATAGCTTCCAAACAACTAATATCCTGAAAAATATCAGAGATTGAACTATACTGTTCACAATGCTACTGTTGTAGTTGATCAGAAATAAGTTTTCCATTACATCTGTTCATTAGCCAAGACTGCCTACTTCCACCTCCATATGCCAATCCCTGTCCTAACTCATTTACTGATGAAACCTTGTCCATGCTTGTTATCCTTATATTTATCGTTCTCTTGGTTGGTCTTCCATCCACTATAAAATTAAGTTCATCAAAACTCTCACATCAAGTTTGTTCACTCATTATCTCACCCTTCCCAGTCTCTAATCTCTTCCAGCCTTCCAGTTTGTAATCTTGCCATTTCTCTAAATTTTAACATTTGAAAATTCCAGATTTTAATTACAGGTTGTTTGGTATAACACACATTTTGTCAATGCAAATTGGCTATAACGTGATTGACGAATTGTGGACGCTGTTTGGATAATGCAAACTTTCTACTGAACAGGTATATCGATTTTCTAATAGTGATCTTCTGCACTGTGAATTTCTATAGCAGTTTTCCATAGCACAATTTTGTATAGCATGAGGTTGCAGAGGAAAACTTTATAACATAATGCCCTGTATTCCAGCATTGGTGGTTTGTGCCTTCAGCTACCTAGTTTCTAAATTCTGGAATTCCCTCCCTATAACAGAACTTCCCTGTCTCCTTTTTTAAGACACTCCTTAAAATCTACCTGCCACTTTGATCAAGCTTTGGTCATCTCTCGTAATATCTTATGCAGCCATTATCAGGTCTTTCAAAAACTAATCAGCATCAATTACAGTTCAGTCGGTAGTCAGTTTGAAACATCACCTGGTTTCTGCAGGGGATTTTGAGTCCATCTGTAGGGCATAAACATTGTCAGTGGTGCTGTCTGGGATAAGACATTAAATGGAAGACCAAACTGCCTATTTGGTAGAACCCAACACTATTTCCAAGAACAGTAGATTCCTGGTCAAATTTTTTTTTGTTCAATCAAAATCACAAAAACAGGGGAAACGTTGGCTTTGTAGTAATGTCACTGCACTAATAACCCAAAAGCCCAGGCTAATGTTCTGCAGTTGTGGAATTAAATCATATCAAGGCACTGGTGGAATTTAAACTCAAATGAATCAAATTTGAAATTGAAAGCTGATTTCAGAAATGATTCATGAAAGCATCGTCATTTTTTAAAAAACCTTCAGGTTCACAAATGCGCGTTGGGGGAAGAAAATCTGCCATTTTTAACTTGCACGAGTTCTGCTCCACAGCAATATTGTTATCTCTTAAAATTCACTTGAAATGCCCTAACAAGCTACTCATCCCAAGGCAATTAGGGATACATAATACATCCGGGCCTTGTCAGTGATACTCTCTTGAGTAGCAGTAGGCAATTCAGCCCCTTGAGCTATTTAATACTATCATGGCTGATCTCACCTTGGACTCAACTCCTCTTTCTCAACCATTCCCCGTAACCCTTTAATTCATTACTAATTAAGAATTTTGTCAACCTCAGGTTTATCCTGTATCCAACATACTCTTGGGTAATAAATACCACAAATTCATTATCTTTTGAGTGAAGTATTTCCCCTCATTTCCATTGTAAATCTGCCACCCTTAGCCTAAAACTATGGCCTCTTGTTTTAGATTGGACCATAAGAGGAACTGGCAAGCTAGGCAGCATCAGGAGTTGGAGAAGTCAATGTTTCGAGTGTAACAATCCAGCCTCCTGCCCATCTATTTTGGATTCCACCATCTGCAGTTTTTTTCTGTCTCTAACCAGAGGAAATGTCTGGTCGACTTAGTCAATTCCCTTTAGCATCTCTTATGCCTCAACTGGATCTCTGCTCCTTCTCCTAAATATTAGCCAATATAAGCCTAAACTGCTTAATTGCCCCTCATACAATAAGCCATTAATCTCTAGAACTAATCTAATGAACCTTCTCTGAATTGCCTCCAATGCAATCACATTCTTGCTCAAGCAAGGGGACCAAAACTGTTTTAGGATCATAGAATGCCTACAGTGTAGAAGCAGGCTATTTAGCCCATCCAGTCCACACTGGCCCTCCGAAGAGAATTCCATCCAGCCTGCATATCCCTGGACTCAATGGCTATGCTAAAATTGCCCAATCTACCTGACCTGCAAATTTTGATGGTGGGAGGGTACCTGGGCACCCAGTAGAAACCCACACAGACACGGGGAGAATGTGCAAACACCACACAAACAGTGTGGTACTGAACATAGGTCCCTGGAACCGTGAAACCACCGAGTTTACATGATAAACTGTACATAACACTCCAGATGTGGAGGTACCAGTCCTGGACTAGGTTGTACAAGGTCAAAAATCACATGACATCAGGTGCTGAAAGCTAGTGTTTTCAAATAAACCTGTTGGGCTTTCGCATGGCAGTGAGATTTTTGACATAATACTCCAGATACACAGCCTTCTACAAGAATTCTCATGCCAATGAAAGCATAAGGAATGAAAAAAAAAAGTCATTGACTTGTCTGTTTATCTCCACAGACGCTGCCTTATCCATTGGCTGTGGTTAGCACTGTTGCCTCACAACACCAAGGTCCCAGGTTCAATTCCAGCCTCAGGCAACTGTCTGTGTGGAGTTTGCACATTCTCCCTGTGTCTGCGTGGGTTTCCTCCGGGTGCTCCGGTTTCCTCCCACACTCCAAAGATGTGCAGGTCAGGTGAACTGGCTATGCTAAATTGCCCATCGTGTTAGGTGCATTAGTCAGAGGGAAATGGGTCTGGGTGGACCGATTGGGCCGAAGGGCCTGTTTCCACACTGTAGGGAATCTAATCTAAACTACATTCCATGACACTGCAATCCTATTGCTATAAATTCTGTGTCTTATGATTGTGCTCCACAACCACCTGATGAAGAAGCAGTGCTTCCAAATAAACCTACTGGACTATAACCAGATGTTTGAGTGATTTTTAACTTCATCCGCTGCTGAAGATTTTCTTTTCCCTGTGTATTCTTTTTAAAAATCTGGTCATTCTTAGATGGCTGTTAACAGACTGACTGCTGGAATAGCCACACCACAACATTGCCTACACTTGAAAAGTACTTCACGGTTGTAAAGTGCTTTGAGATGTCCAGGCATTCCTGGAAGGTGCTATATAGATGCAAGTCTTCTTTGACCCCACACCCCTACCCACATCAGGACAGTTCGAGGCGCTAATACAAAAGGCAAGTTGTTGTTGTTGTTGCTGCTGCTGCTTCAGCCTGTCTGACTTTCTCTCTCTCTCGGCCACCAGAATGCACCACTTTTGGAGACAGCCACCTCCCCACCCCCAACAACTCTGAACCCAAACAAAAGGCGACAACTTGATAAGTTTATAAAATCAGGAACGGCCTGTGAAAAGCCCCTGAATATTGTCACCGCCGGGCACCCAAAGCGTCCTTAACAACAACAATTTTCAAAAAATGCAAAAAGGACTGCAAACGTTGGAAATCTGAAACAAAAACAAAATTAGCGGAGAATCCCAGCAGCATCAGGAGAGAGAAATAAAAAGAGTCAACGTTGCCCCTTCTCCAGCTCTTCCTGTTTCTGGTAAGTTGCCTTGTTGCACTCGCGAAACGTAGTCAGTGATAGTGCAGGATAAATACCGAGAGTTTCGTTGACAGCGGCGAGTTTAACTGCCAGCTCTGCGCATTGCTCGGTGTTTATTTTCCCCGCCATCTCCCTCGTCCTCCCGCCGAGCCTCGGGAAAACCCGCCTAGCTGCTCGCCCGCCATCTTTGTTCGTGGCGGCACACCCACGTTGGGGGTCGCCATCTTTGATCGTGGCGGTACCCTCTGCGGTTCGCGGTTGATCGCCATCTTTGATGATGGTAGCGCTCGAGGTTCTGGTGGTCGCCATCTTTCATTGTAACAACACCAGTCACCGTCGGTGGACGTTACCTCTGATCATGAGCCTTCAGTTCCGCATCTGCCGATGCTGTCCGGCTTGCTGTGCCCTTTCTGCCTTGTCTACTTTGTTATCTTTCAAAGTGGAATCACCTGACCGGACGCTGGCACAAATATACAGAGGTTGCTGGAAAAGCTCAGCAGGTCTGGCAGCATCTATGGAGCGAGATAAGTGTTAACGTTTTGGAGGCCCAGTGTGGACGGAGGCGGTGGCCATCTTTGATAATGGCAGCGCTCGATTCCCGGCGCTGGCGGCCGCCATCTTTGATGGTGGCCTCCATATTTTCAACGGTTATAAAGGCTGACGACGGGATTGGGCGTCACTGCAGCCGCGAGTTTTGAGTTTTCGGCGTCTCTGATTTACAATCTTGAATGCCCCGTCTGCAGCCTTGGGCCACGGTGTGTGTTTTTCAAGTGCAAATCACGTGACCGAGGCCCGGAAATGACGGTGGCTGTGGGTGGTGCCATGGTAACCGCCCGGTGGTTGGAGAGTCGGGGAGAGGCCTTCACTCGGTCGAGGAGGTAATCCTGCTGTTGACTTCCTGATATAAACTTACAGTCATGGAGCTGGAGCTTCATGGCTTTTTTTGGGGGGGGGGTCTTGTATTTTTAAAGCGTGGGGGTGGTGAGACACAACTCTCAGTCCTTCTGCCTGTTATAGATTTCTCACTGGGGGATGGCCTGGGGAATCAGCAGCTCTGGTCGGACAGATTCCTGCCGTGATCACGTTAACATCTCCAGCCAGACCAGCATGTACCGCCCATTCCCCGGTTGTCCGGGTGACTCGCCTGTAAGCCAGAGCAGGTCAAGCCGGGTCGCTCTTCCTCAAGAGCGCGAGTGAGTGAACCAGGTGGGGTTTTAGTTGAGAGCGTGTTGCTGGGGAAGCCCAGCAGGTCAGGCAGCATCCCGAGGAGCAGGAGAATCGACGTTTCGGGCTGGAGCCCTTCATCGTTCGTTCCTGATGAAGGGCTCCCCGCTTGAAACGTCGATCCTCCTGCTCCTCGGGATGCTGCCTGACCTGCTGCGCTTTTCCAGCAACACGCTCTCAACTCTGATCTCCAGCATCTGCAGACCTCACTGTCTCCCAGATGGGGGTTTTACCTGACATAGGAGCAAATTACTGCAAATATTGGCACCTGTACTGAAAATAAGAAGTACTGGAGATCACAGTGGGTTAGGCAGCATCATCCATGGAGAGACAGCAAGCTGCCATTTCACGTCTAGATGACTCCATCTTTTACCAAAATTGGAAATTACATTTTTATTCCAGAATTTAACATTCTGATTCTTACTATCTACAACATTAGGATATGAACTCAGGTTCTCTGAAACATTACCCTGGGCTGCTCAATTAATGGTCCAAATGATGATGTTACCACTTTCTGATGTAGATGCAAAGGATAATTATATGTCAGTGTAAATTGACATTTGGCATTCCCTGTAAGTCTATAAAATGTGTGTTCTTGAAATGAAGTTCAGCGAGATAGGTCGAGTGAAGACCAAAGAAAGAGGTGGAGGTTTGCACAGTAATGAAGGGAGGGTAGGGGATTAATTGGTCGAGAGGGGACTAGGAGTAGTACTCCCTGCCCTGCTCTCTCAGTCCTCCCTCCTTCAACATTAATGTCCATGTCTCTTGCATAACTGTGTCAAGCCTCAGACCTCACTGCTTTGAATCAGTTATTGTGCCTGTTTGATCACTGTCATTTTTCATATTGGTGACAAACCTGTTTAAATATGAGACCTCCTGTTCTGTTGAATGTGTGGTGTCAGTATTACTGCCCATTTGTATCTGATTCTAAAAGGTGCCGCCTGTTTTGATTCCCACCTCTAAGTCTTCTGCCCTCCACCAAGCTCCTGCTGTCACCTACTGTGTCCATACTTGACTTAAATAAAGCTCAACAGATCTGGCAGCATCTGTGGAGAGAAATCAAAGTTAACATTTCACGTCAAACGATCCTTCCTGAGAACTGATAGTAGCTAGGAAAATGTTGGCTTATTTACAGATATTAGAGTAGGGGAGGGAGTAAAGAGTAAATGATAGGTGAAGATAGAGTCCAAAGAGAGAGAAGAACAGTTGGACAGATAAGAGTGGATAATGATCTGGGTAGGAGTATGAATGGTTATTAATGGGGACTGTTAGTGGCTAACCATACCTGGTGTGCAATTACTATCTGTGATAACAATGCCTAGTGTGTGGTGGTTGCAGTAAGGATATAGGAGAGCTGAACTCAATATTGAGTCTAGAAGGCTGCAGCATTCCCAAGTGCAAAATGAGGTGCTGTTCTTCCAGCTTTGGGCTCCATCCCATCTACACCCTCCCCATCCTCTGCATACAAACCAATGTTTTTCGAGCTACTATCAGTTCTGAGGAAGGATCACTCAAACAGAAATGTAACTGATGATTTCTCTCCACAGACACTGCTAAACCTGCTGAGCTTTTCCAGCAATTTCTGTTTTTGTTCCATACTTGACATCACCTCACTCCAATCAGGATAACAAATGAGCACATTCTTGACTTTCTTTTAACAAAAGAACTTTTAAAAATATAAACCATTGCTCACATATTTCTTTTTCCAGTGTTTGAACCAGGGTGTCGAGGAAATTAATTCCTAGACTCTCCAGGGCAATTCTGGAGGGTTGCAACCCCTAGGTTGTGGTTTTAATTAATTTGTTCATGAAACATGGACTGCCTAGCATTTCTTGTTGCCCTTGAGAAGATATGGTGAACTGCTGCCTTTTAGTGCCTTAGGTAGACACAATGCCGAATCACATTCCTGATGAAGGGCTTATGCCCGAAAGTCGACAATCCTGCTCCTTGGATACTGTGCTTTTCCAATGCCACACTTTTCAACTTTGGCTCTCCAGCATCTGCAATCATCACTTTCTCTGTCAGTGTGTAGGAAGAAAATTCAATTACTATCAATTGGAAACATGTTTTTAAAAATTCTAGATTAATGAGTGATGCCCACATCCCTTGAACAAATAAAAATGGATGAACGCCAGGAAGTTCTTTAGTACTTAACCTTGATAGGAACCCGTTTATGCATGTGTGTAACGCTTCAAGTAAAGTTAAATTATAAGATGAAGACCAAATCTGAGGAATCTAGAGGCATAATACCATTTATTTACAGATATTAAGGTAGGGGAGGGAGTAAGGAGTAAATGATAGGTGAAGATAGAATCCAAAGAGAGAGAAGAACAGTTGGACTGATACCATTTAATGGTATTATGGATGGTATATTCTCATTCAAAACTGCTATTGGTGTACATATTGAATATCATTATAAGTCTGTATGGAGTCCATGGTAACTATTCACAAAGAAGATATAATTCACCATTTAAACGTATTGAAGGAATGGAAAACTCTAGCAGCTCAAACGAGATCTCTATTTGTGACCCAACTTGCACCAAGTCCCATTCAGCTACTGGCCATGTTCTTACAGACCTATGTCATGTCCTCGTTAAGCAAAGCCTTCGTTTTAAAATTCTCAGTTTTGTTTCAAAATTCCCCCATGGCCTCACCCTTTCCTAATCTCTCATCTCCACCTCTACCACAGCTCTGAAAGATTCTGCTCATCTAATTCAAGTCTCTTGAGCCGTTCTGAACTTAATCATTACACTGCTAGCAGTTTTGCCTTTAACTGCCTGTGCTCAAGATCTGAAGTTCTGTCCTTTAATCTTTGTCTCTTTTTCCTTCTGTGCAATGCTCCTTAAAACCTACTTTTGTTAGGACACGGGGTAAACCCCCACCCACCACTTAATTTAAACCAGCAATACAGAAAATATTTAAGCATAAAAGAAAGCACATTTCTTTAATGACCAGCACTGTGAATTTACATGTCCTGCTTTACCACAGTGGAAACACCTGAGGCCTTTTACCTCCTTTCCACCCTGTTGGGCTGCTTTTTTTATCCTGTGGTAAATTCTTAACAGTTTTCTCTAATCTTGGTTTTGTAGTGTAGCCCCTTCTCCCAACTTCTATCCCTCACAGAACAAAATTCTGGCTGGAAGGTTGTCTTCTGCACCAACTTGTATTCATTTGCTAATTCTGCTGCCCTTCTCACTTCCTGAACTATACATTCCTCCACATGTACTCTTACCATCTGTGGAAGTGAGGTTTTGAACTCTTCCAGCAAAATAATCTCTTTTAGAGCCTCAAAGATCCTATGTCTTTTCAAAACACGCACCTATCTATCAAGATGACTATGTTTAATTCTTTCGAACTCAACATAAGTCTGGCCTGGTTCCTTCTTTATCTTTCTGAAGCACTGTCTATATGCTTCTGGTACCAAAATATAAGCACTTAAAATAGCCTGTTTAACCTCCTCCATAATCTCATGACCCCTCATCTGACACCGCGGCAAATACCTCACTAACTCTGTCTACCAGTTTAGTCTGGACTAGCATTAACTATAAATCCTCCGACCATACCTAACCAATTCTTCAAATGAAGTAAAGAAGGCTTCAACATCTTTCTCATTAAAATGTGGCAGAGTTTTGACATTTGTATGTGTCACTATCTTCTCTTTTAATCTCCATCCTGTTAACTTGAATTTGCTGACTAAGGTGCAACTTTTCAAGTTCCAATTCCCTCTTTTGCTCAGCTAAGAACCTTCTCTCTTCTCTCTCTCTCCCTCTTTTTTTTTTCTCTTTCTCTCTTTCTTTTCCCTCTCCCTCTCTCTCTCTGTTTATCTTATAACTCGGGAAAATGGAGTTAGAGCCTAGGTTTTTCTACCTCTACTACACTTGTCTGTTTCTCTGACACACCTAAATGAGTAATTCCCTTACAATCTCAGATTTACTTTTGTCCATGGTTAAAACCAAATCTAATTTCTTTGCTAATTCTAAAAGTATGGAATTAAAAATCTCACAACACCAGATTATAGTCCAACAGGTTTATTTGGACGCACTAGCTTTCGGAACGCTTCTGCTTCATCAGGTGGATGGAGCAGCACTCCGAAAGTTAGTGTGCTTCCAAATAAACCTGTTGGACTATAATCTGGTGTTGTGATTTTTAACTTTGTACACCCCAGTCCAACACCGACAACTCCAAATCTAAAAGTATGGCCTTTTTCTTTGCTTCTAAAGTTTCTTAGCAAATTTGAGAATCATCTTTAAATTCCAGAACCCCTCTAGCAATTTTAAGAGCCATTTCTCTCACTTTTAATTTGATCAACCACAAGTCACCGAAATTAAACAAATTGTCTCACCTACATTTTATTTAAAGATCTAGGACACTAACCTGCAAGTGTTTAAATCTGCTGGGATTTTTTTTTGTACCCTTCAATCTAATCAAAGCTGTTTAAAACCAGTTCAAATCCTGACGATGAGCCCCCATACTGTTAACGACACAGGATTTAAACCCCTCCCCTCCCCCAGACATAATTTAAACCAACACAGAAAAGATTTATCCCATGCAATAATCTGTGAAAATTCAAGAGGCTAAGAATTAGCAACTTTTTTTCTTCAAGTATAGCAGAGAATAATTTACTAACCAGTATTTACACCTCCTTCTTCTAACCTATCTTTTACTTTCCCTTCTATAAAACTAGTCTGACAAAACCTCCAATTAAGATTTACTGAAAAATTCATATTTCAAAACCGGCCAGCAGTTGAATCATCTTTTTATATCTTCCTCTGTAGATTTGCTGTCCAGGTCGGTGTTGATGTTGTTCCCTGTGCAAACTCCGTTTCTAGACAAGTACCTCTCAGAGTTCTGACTAGCAGCCTACATCTGTGGTCTCTTGGCAGTTCTCCCTCAGCTGTTCAATTTTTCCCAGTCTTATACTCCAGAGCATCGGATTGTGTCATTGGCTTTTAATATTGTCAATATACTAAATTCAAATTTGATTGGAGTTTGGTATTTTTCGTTATATAATTTAAACTGATTGGCCTAATTCAAATTTGTTTTTTTTTGTCTCCAGGCAACAGCTACACTAGCTGCTGGGCCTAAAGGTTACATTATATCTTGTTCAGAACACTTGGTGCTGTCAGGTAGTTCTGCTGGCTTTTAACTTAAAGATGCAGTACACCCATATCTTCATAACACTTTATTGATCAAGCTTTAGTTCATCTGATAATGTTTGAGTATCAGATTTTGTTTTCTAATGTTCCTGTGAAAAGCACTGGGATTAGCAGAGGTGCAAAATATTTACCACTACTGAGAGATTATACAATATGACTTGCATACAAAGTAGAAACCAGATCACAGAATCCCTACAGCACAGACAGAAGCCATTTGGCCCATTGAGTCTGCACTGACTCTCTGAAGATCATCCCACCCGGTCCCCAAAGAGCAGAGCAGTTCAGGCAGCATTCGAGGAGCAGCGAAATCGACGTTTCGGGCAAAAGCCCTTCATCAGAAATGCAGGCAGAGAGCCTGAACGGTGGAGAGATAAGTGAGAGGAGGGTGGGGGTGGGGAGAAAGTAGCATAGAGTACAATAGGTGAGTGGGGGAGGGGATGAAGGTGATAGGTCGAGGGGGAGGGTGGAGTGGATAAGTGGAAAAGAAGAATGGCAGGTAGGACTAGTCATGGGGACAGTGCTGAGCTGGAGGTTTGGGACTGGGGTGAGGTGGGGGAAGGGGAAATGAGGAAGCTGTTGAAGTCCACATTGATGCCCTGGGGTTGAAGTGTTCCAAGGCGGAAGATGAGGCGTTCTTCCTCCAGGTGTCGGGTGGTGAGGGAACGGCGGTGAAGGAGGCCCAGGACCTCCATGTCCTCGGCAGAGTGGGACAGGGAGTTGAAATGTTGGGCCACAGGGCGGTGTGGTTGATTGGTGCGGGTGTCCCGGAGATGTTGCCTAAAGCGCTCTGCTAGGAGGCATTCAGTCTCCCCACTGTAGAGGAGACCACATCGGGAGCAACAGATACAATAAATGATATTGGTGGATGTGCAGGTAAAACTTTGGATGTTGAAGGCTCCTTTAGGGCCTTGGATGGAGGTGAGGGAGGAGGTGTGGGCACAGGTTTTGCAATTCCTGCGGTGGCAGGGGAAAGTGCCAGGATGGGACGGTGGGTTGTAGGGCAGCGTGGACCTGACCAGGTAGTCACGGATGGAACGGTCTTTGTGGAAGGCGGAAAGGGGTGGGGAGGGAAATATATCCCTGGTGCTGGGGTCTGTTTGGAGGTGGCGGAAATGTTGGCGGATGATTTGGTTTATGCGAAGGTTGGTAGAGTGGAAGATGAGCACCAGGGGCATTCTGTCGTTGTTATGGTTGGAGGGGTGGGGTCTGAGGGCGGAGGTGCGGAATGTGGATGAGATGCATTGGAGGGCATCTTTAACCACGTGGGAAGGGAAATTGCAGTCTCTAAAGAAGGAGGCCATCTGGTGTGTTCTGTGGTGGAACTGGTCCTCCTGGGAGCAGATACGGCGGAGACGGAGGAATTGGGAATACGGGATGGCATTTTGGCAGGAGGTAGGGTGGGAAGAGGTGTAATCCAGGAATTGCAAAACCTGTGCCCACACCTCCTCCCTCACCTTCATCCAAGGCCCTAAAGGAGCATTCCGCATCCATCAAAGTTTTACCTGCACCTCCACCAATATCATTTATTGTATCCGTTACTCCCGATGTGGTCTCCTCTACAGTGGGGAGACTGAATGCCTCCTAGCAGAGCGCTTTAGGGAACATCTCCGGGACACCCGCACCAATCAACCACACCGCCCTGTGGCCCAATATTTCAACTCCCCGTCCCACTCTGCCGAGGACATGGAGGTCCTGGGCCTCCTTCACCGCTGCTACCTCACCACCCGACGCCTGGAGGAAAAACGCCTCAGAACACTTCAACCCCAGGGCATCAATGTGGACTTCAACAGTTTCCTCATTTCCCCTTCCCCCACCTTACCCTAGTTCCAAACTTTCAGCTCAGCACTGTCCCCATGACTTGTCCTACCTGCCTATCTTCTTTTCCAACTATTCACTCCACCCTTCCCCCCCCCCCCCCCCCAACCTATCACCTTCATCCCCTCCCCCACTCACCTATTGTACTCTATGCTACTTTCTCCCCACCCCCACCCTCCTCTCACTTATCTCTCCACCCTTCAGGCTCTCTGCCTGTATTCCTGATGAAGGGCTTTTGCCCGAAATGTCGATTTTACTGCTCCTCGAATGCTGCCTGAACTGCTGTGCTCTTCCAGCACCACTAATCCAGAATCTGGTTTCGAGCATCTGCAGTCATTGTTTTTACCTAATCCACTTCATCTGCACATCTTGGGAGATCAAGCATTATAATTTAAAAAGTAGAAAGCAAGAATGGAATGGAGTATTGAGTGAGGAAATATCCTGCATATAAAGTGTGGAAATGAATTGGTTCTCCAAATTCTGTACGAAGAATGGTGTGGGAGGAATTGCGGCGAAAGATTAACAATTGCCCTTATGAGTGAGGAGTGGACATTATTTGTTCATAGAATAGAATTTACCTATTTAGTATGAAGCTATAAATCACATCACCTAGCCGGGTGCAACGGACTGCAAGAATGCAAATAATTCAGCTCCAGGATTACTTGTTTTATGAATATTCATGATCAATATTGATCTAAATTAGTGCTGTATTTTACATGAGATATGGGTACTGGAGAGATTTTTTCCAATTAAATATCTGAATGCATGGATTTAACTTTTGTCAAGTTTGGCTGGCAAGAAATGCATATTCATTTAACATTACTGACAAGGAAAAGTGTAAAGATTTTAAGAACATTGGAGCAGTTTCAAATAGGTAAAGCCATCTGTATTTGTCCCAATTTTCAGTGGACTCCTTTGCATTCTATTATAAATGCTATTATCTTTCACTTTCTAACTCTTGGGCAAGCCAAAAACAAGATCAGATATAAAAAAAAACAGTGTAGAAACAAAAATAATAATTGATACTAAATCCTCAAAGATTCTTGGGGAAGCCACGTAACTCATTAGTTAATATCTCACCCTCCTGCTATAATTTGGTTGTTTTTCAAATATGCATCACATCTTCATTGTTTGAAAGCAGTCTCATTATCGACAGCTTGAATGCTGCTTTAAATTAGACTTACAATGTGGAAACAGGCCCTTCGGCCCAATAAGTCCACACTGACCCTCCGAAGCGCAAAGCCACCCACACCCATTCCCATACATTTACCCCTTCATCTAACACTATGGGCAATTTAGCATGGCCAATTCACCTAACCTGCACATTTTTGGACTGAGAGGAAACCGGAGCACCTGGAGGAAACCCACGCAGACACAGGGAGAATGTGCAAACTCCACACAGTCAGTCGCCTGAGGCGGGAATTGAACTCGGGTCTCTGGCTCTCTGAGGCAACAATGCTAACCAAGTGCTTCTTGAAGGCCAGCCACCCTCTGAGCAAAATAGAACTGAATACTCAAATGATTCAGGTGCAATATTATTTTATAGCTTTGACTTAGTTTTGTAATACATATTTGGAGTCAAACTTCATGTAACAAATGCAGAATTAAAAATTGTAGCAAATTAGGAACTTGCGGACATTACTTGGGCACCTTTACCTAGGAGAAAGTGGAGAGTCGGAATTGATAAAGCGTGGCACTGGAAAAGGCACAGCAGGTCAGGCGAGAGCAGCAAGAGAACTGTCGTTTTGGGATAATCCTCCTTCAGGACTGTGAAGGGGGAAGGGGGCTGAGAAATAAATGGGGTGGTGGGCTTAGGGGAAAGGTGGGCTGGCGATAGGTGGGCAAAGGTAGGAAGTAATGATGATAGATCAGTTGGAAATGTGGAGTGGATAGTTGGGAAGGAAGATGGACAGATAGGTCAGGTCAGGAGGGCGGTGCCATGTCAGAGGGTTAGATCTGGGATGGGGTGGGGGGAAGGGGAGATCTGGAAACTGGTGAATTTAGTGTTCGTTCCATATGGTTGTAGGCTCCCAAGGCAGAAAATGTGTTCCTCCTCTAGTTTGCAGTTGGCCTTGTGTCGGAGGCCGAGAAGGGATATGTCCTTGGGGAGTGGAAAGGGAGTTAAGTGAACGGCCACAGGGAGGTGGGGTTGGTTAGTGCATTTGGACCAGAGATGTTCCGTGAGTTTGCGCTCGATCTCTCCAGTGTAGAGGAGACTATATCAAAAGCACTGGATACAGTAAATGAGGTTGGAGGATATACAAGTAAATCTCTGCTGCATTGGGAATGATCCCTATGGGGTCTTGCACCTCTTACAGTGGCAGTGGAAGGTGCCAAGAGTGGAGAGACGGTTGGCAGGGAATGTGGACCAACAAGGGAGTCGTGGAGTGAACGGTCCCTACAGAATGGTTGGAGAGGGAAATATCATTTTGGTGGTAGGGTCTGACTTTAGTGGTGAAAATGGCAGCGGATGATGCACTGGATTTGGAGATTACTGGGGTGGAATATGAGGAGCACAGGGATTCTATCCTTGGTGGGGTGGGTTTCGAGGGTGGAGGTGCAGAAATGGTTGAAACTCGATTGAGGGCACTGTCGATCACAGGAGGGAAAATCTGGAATGTCCTCGAGTTGAAATGCTCATTCTGAGAGTAGATATGGCAGAAGCAGAGGAAATGGGAGTATGGGATCATGTTTTTACAGGAGGGTGGGATGGGAAGAGGTGTAGTCAAGGTAGCTGTGGGATTTAGTGGGTTTGAAATAGATGTTGGTATTGAGTCAGTCGCTTGAGATGGAGATCCAAGAAGGAAAGGGAGGTGACAGAGTTAGGCTAGGTGAATTTGAGGTCAGGGTGGTGGGTGTTGATGTGGTAAATGAAAACTGTTTAAGCTCCTTGTGGGAACGTGGCAGCTCCGATACAGTCATCGATGCAGCAGAGGATGGCACCAGTGTAACTGTGTATGAATTTTTTTATTACTTCAAATTAACACAGTAAAGTTGGGCAAAGGGCATATATTTAAAATGGCTGAAAACTATTAATAAGACCAAGACTTGTTTATTTGATGTGTTAAATGTTAGAAGTAATCTTCCAGACTGCATTATAGTCAGAAAGGTTAGAGACATTCAGAATGCAAGTAGGTGCTACAATGGAAGAGTTAAGGAGTTAGATGAACATTAATAGACTGAACTGTGTTTGCTGCCACCTGATGTTTCTTGGATTTATATGAAATTAGGCATTTTATTTTAGAGTGTATGGTGATGTACGGAATAACCTTGGTATTTTCTGTCTAATAATGCATGTAATTGGATTTATTGTGCTGCACACTCACTGAAATAACTAGGATTAGATTGCAATTGAGTGGACGTGGAAGAGGCCTGGTGTGTTATTACAGAGGAAATTTGCCAGTGCATTCAAGGAATGGGAGGACATTCATTTTAAGACAAGTGTAAGATCCTGTGGGAGTTTTAGCGATTAATTTTGAGAGTTTTTTTTGCAGCTGAGTGGATTGGGTATAGTCCATCTGCAACAAGATGTTTTTGCCATCTACCTGTGAGGCTAAAACACACTTTAATTGATATATGTTCAGAGTAATGATTTTGTAGCTGTTTTTGTTGAATTTCTTTTGGCCGCTTCACAGGGGAAAAAGTGGTGTAATGGAGATAAATACTCCAATAGATGGGAAAGTACAGGAAGGCTTGTCCATAAATGAAATCTGTATGCATATTGAAAGTGATGAAGTGGTCAGTTTGAAATATTTTCTTGTATACTGTTCTAGTAATGGTTTTGGTCTCAACCATCTGTAAAGATATAATGTGAGAAAACAGTCATTTGTTCTTTTTATTTCAGAATTACAACACATAATCTCAGCCTCTCCGGTACTGTTCTGGTAAGATCTTCCATGATATTTCTCAGTTAGTCAAAGGCCATGATTGAAGTTTGATTTCTGAAGTGTGACTGGAAATGTGTTAACGGAGTGTAAACTATGCACAGCTGCTCACTGTTTCTACACTTCACAGAAAAACATATTGGGGGTTTACCTTTGTTAAACTGACTTTTCAAGAACTCTTAATTGTGCCTCGGTATGTTCTTTATCAAGACTACAATATCTGTTATGGTTTCGCCAGAAACCAGTAACTGTTTCATTTAAGCTTGTTAAAACAAAAGATTCCAGGTTGTTACCAAGAGAGTAAAGTCAACTGATTGAACGATCTTAATGTTTGAACCACCCCCACCCCTTACAGAGCACAGCAAATTGCAAATGCAGTCAGATATTCCTGTCACTAGCTTCAAATTTCATTTAAAACCTTGTTTCTGTACAGCTGTCATGATAAAATCACACTTGTCCACTTTACATCATTTAGATGGATCCACTGTAGCTTATCCCTGATCATTCTGATGTCCATCTTCCAACTACACCTCAGTTGGTCTGGTCTTTCTGGTGCCCTCCCCTTTGCATCTCAAGTATTTCAGCTCCGACCTGATCCAAAGAATTCCCTCAAAAGCTGCTCATGTCTTAAAATAGTTTACACTCTTTCCCCCGAGACTACATTCCAATGGATTCCTATGATTATCTTGACTAGATCTTTGGTTTACAGAGCAGTGTGATGCCAACAGTGTGAGTTTAATTCCCATACCGGTTTGAGGTTACCATGAAGGACTTTCCTTCTCAACCTGTTCCCTTGCCTGAAGTTTGGTGGCCCTCAAGTTAAATCGCCAGCAATTGCTTCTCCTTCTAATGAGAGCAGTCCCTATGGTTTAGTAAGACTATGGTGACACAACAACTTTCAGCAAATGCAGTACTTATGACCACAATTCCCACTCCTTTCAGACAGCTGCCTTCACTAAGCTGATGCTAGCCCGAGCATTTCTCCAAACCTGAATATTTCTATGTAGAACTAAAGCAAATACTACTTATGATCTTCCTTTACCTGTCTTGCAGCGACTTTCCCTGTGCAACTGCCTAGAGTTTTTTAACAACAGCACTTGTTGCCTGAAGCTACTACTTAGCTTTAGCACAGTTTGTCAGTCCTTAAGTACAACCAATGTCTCCCAACATACATACACTCATTGAAACCAGAGAACCTTCTTAAGAGTCATCCAAATCCATGATAATGTAGCTTCCTTGTAGCTCATGGGTTTTACAGTCTTTCAGAGTTCACTGAATGCTTTTAATTAATTTAATTTTAACTTTCACGACAAACAATCTCTGAGCTACCATTCCAGTGTAGACACTGTGTCGCCATCATAGCTTTATCTTTTCTATTCTAATTCTAGTAACCTTCTGAACTACCATTTGTTTTAGGATTTCTGTCAATCTCTAAAGCCCAGTATTTAAATGATTTTGCCTTCCCATCTGTAAAAATGTTAATCAATATGACTTCAACCTTTGAAGTACATTTAATTTCAAGCTGCTTCACTTGTTTTTATGACTGTTTCTACTATGAACTTTGCATTAAAATCTAAAGACTACAACACCGGACAATGAACAATCTCTTCATATGATTTAGTTATTTACAATTGTTGCAAATCAATTGGAGTTTTAGTTGTCACTTTTCCTGTATTCAAATACCAGATGGATTATTAAATTTAACATGTCTACTTTACACCAGGTTATGCTGTGTGGAATGCTCTGCCCCAGAGGGCAGTGGAGGCCCAGCCTCTGGATTCATTTAAGAAAGAATTGGATAGAGCTCTTAAAGATAGTGGAGTCAAGGGTTATGGAGATAAGGCTGGAACAGGATACTGATTGGGAATGATCAGCCATGATCATATTGAATGGCGGTGCAGGCTCGAAGGGCTGAATGGCCTACTCCTGCATCTATTGTCTATTGTCTTTTTTTAAAATTAGCTTTAATGGCACCTTTAGGATAAATGACTTAATTCATTTGTATTGTATTTTTCTTCACTATGAATTATTTTTATCTTCACACATAATATAAAATTCAGATTAAAAGATAATCAAATCTTTAGAACTTGAAATTTTATTTTGAACAGCCTACCATAGCTTTTGTCTCAAGAAATGGAAACCTCAGCAACAGAAACGATCCTGATCACTGGCGGGGCAGGTTATTTAGGATACAGGTAAGATCAGTCATTGCGTGAAATGAGTTAAATACTGTGCGGTCATAAAAAAAACTAACGTCTTAAAATTTTGTTGGAAGTGGTACAGTTAATCAGTAAGCTTATCATTGTACTTATCTGTAGGCAGCTACCTTCAAACTATGGCCATAAACTCGCAAAAATTGCAGTGGTATGCCACTTTGATTCTGAAATTACTGTTCCATTGGAGCTATTTACTTTGGGGTTTAGTTAGCTCAGTTTTCTGGATGGCTGGTTTACAAATCACTGGCTGGAGTTACCTTTTGTAGGACTGTCCTGCTTAATCTCTTCCCACATGGTGACCCTCAGGTTAAACCACCACCAGTAGTCTCTCTTGACAAGAGCGCACCTATAATCCCATAGGACTATGACGGCTTTACCTTTATTTGTTTTTGTGAACACAACTGCAAATTGATTAATGAAACAAACTGGATAGAACATAGAACATAGAACATAGAACAATACAGCGCAGTACAGGCCCTTCGGCCCTCGATGTTGCGCCGATCAAAGCCCACCTAACCTACACTAACCCACTATCCTCCATATACCTATCCAATGCCCGCTTAAATACCCATAAAGAGGGAGAGTCCACTACTGCTACTGGCAGGGCATTCCATGATCTTACGACTCGCTGAGTGAAGAACCTACCCCTAACATCAGTCCTATATCTACCCCCCCTTAATTTAAAGCTATGCCCCCTTGTAATAGCTGACTCCATACGCGGAAAAAGGTTCTCACTGTCAACCCTATCTAACCCCCTAATCATCTTGTACACCTCTATCAAATCACCCCTAAACCTTCTTTTCTCCAAAGAAAACAACCCCAAGTGCCTCAGCCTTTCCTCATAGGATCTTCCTACCATACCAGGCAACATCCTGGTAAACTTCCTCTGCACCCGTTCCAGTGCCTCCACATCCTTCCTATAGTATGGCGACCAAAACTGCACACAATATTCCAGAAGCGGCCGCACCAGAGTCTTATACAACTGCAGCATGACCTCAGGACTCCGGAACTCAATTCCTCTACCAATAAAAGCCAGTACGCCATATGCCTTCTTCACTGCACTATTTACCTGGGTGGCAACTTTCAGAGATCTGTGTACATGGACACCAAGATCCCTCTGCTCTTCCACACTACCAAGTAGTCTACCATTAGCCCAGTAATCCATCTTTTTATTACTCTTACCAAAGTGAATCACTTCACACTTAGCTACATTGAACTCCATTTGCCACCTTTCTGCCCAGCTCTGCAGCTTCTCTATATCCCGCTGTAACCTGCCATATCCTTCCTCACTGTCTACAACTCCTCCGACTTTCGTATCATCCGCAAACTTGCTCACCCAACCTTCTAACCCTTCCTCCAGGTCATTTATAAAAATGACAAACAGCAATGGTCCCAAAACAGATCCTTGCGGAACACCACTAGTGACGGCACTCCAAGATGAATCTTTGCCATCAACTACTACCCTCTGTCTTCTTCCAGAGAGCCAATTCCTAATCCAAACCTCCAACTCACCCTCAATGCCATATCTCTGTATTTTCTGCAGTAGCCTACCATGGGGGACCTTATCAAACGCCTTACTAAAATCCATATATACCACATCTACCGCTTTCCCCTCATCTACCTCCTTCGTCACCTTCTCAAAGAATTCAATAAGGTTTGTGAGGCACGACCTGCCCTTCACAAAACCATGCTGACTATCCTTGATCACATCATTCTTATCCAGATGTGCATAAGTCCTATCCCTTATAATTCTCTCTAAGACTTTGCCCACACCAGAAGTGAGACTCACTGGCCTATAGTTACTAGGATTATCCCTACTCCCCTTCTTGAACAAGGGAACCACGTTTGCTAGCCTCCAGTCCTCTGGCACTACTCCTGTAGACAAAGAGGACACAAAAATCAAGGCCAATGGCTCTGCAATCTCCTCCCTTGCTTCCCAGAGAATCCTAGGATAAATGCAATCAGGCCCAGGGGACTTATCTATTTTCACCCTTGCCAGAATTTCCAACACCTCTTCTCTACATATCTCAAAGCCATCCATTCTACTTATTCGTGCCTCAGTATTCATATTCACTATCGACAGGATAGTCTGAAGTGAATTGATCTCATTAACAGGGCAGGGTACAAAAGTAGTATGAAATGGATCATAATTCACTGTTAGATTTCTGATCATTCATACCTTTCACATAAAATGTTTAATAATTGTCAGTCCACCTTCTGAATTATGTAATTCTGCCACTATTTGATTTGACTTCTTGTTGTTAATCCGGACTTGAAAAAGTACAACTCAGCTATTGTATCATTAGAGGACTATTACCTCATATGTGCTGTAAACAGGCCTGGAGTATTCTTGTAATGTAGCACATAAGTCAGAAATGTAGTGCTTGCCATGTGGTATGTTTTTAACTTTAAGTTTCTCCTTACCATCTGAGATTCACCTCATGATAGTGATTAACTCCTTTCTCTTTTCTTCATTATCTCTTTTATTACATTCAGAGTGCAGACTCTAGAGGATCTTATATTACAGGTGCCCAAAATCTGGTTGCCTGAAAATTGAACATTTTTGATCTTCAATTAAATCTCTCAATTTCATCACTCCCAAGTTTATCTTGGTATACCAGTGATAACTACGTGAAAAGTTTAATCACTGGTAAAATAAGTTCACAATAAAATATTTTCTCCTTTCAGGAGGTCTGACACGACTTGGAACACAGTAAACATATGGATGAATAGTCCATTCTCTGGCTGTTCCTAGAATCAGTGAGAGTTATAGACATATAGGATGGGTCAGTTAGCTGGTTTGCAATGTAGAATGACACCAAGAGGGTGAGTTCAATTCCTGCATTAACTGGACTTGCCATGAAGGTTCTTTCCCTCGCTCACTCTCTCGCGCTCTCTCTTTCTTTGTTTTGCCTGTCCTAGGATGTGGGTGTTGTCCCTGTCAACGTGACGTCCTTCTTTGTCTGTATGTATGGAAACTTGGGTCAGGTCTTTTGGTGGCTAGTTGATGTTCGTGTATCCTGGTGGCAAGTTTTCTGCTTGTTTGTACAATGTAGTGGTTTTTTTTACAGTTCTTGCATGGTATCTTGTAAATGATGTTAGATCTACTGGTAGTACTTAATGGATCCTTTAGTTTCATCATTCGCTGTTTAAGTGTGTTGGTAGGTTTGTGGGCTACCACAATACTAAGGGGTCTGAGTAGTCTGAAAGTCATTTCTGATATGTCTTTGATGTAAGGTAATGTGGCTGTAGTTTTTGATTGTATTGTGTCTGCTTGTTTGGGTTTGTTTCTGAGGAATTGGCGGATTATGTTTGTTGGTTGGGTATCCATTTTTCGTGAAAACATTGCATAGATATCTTCTGCTTTTTGTTGTTCTTGTGTGCTACAGTGCGATGTACTCGTTGAAATAATGTCTTGATGCAGCTCTGTTTGTGGGTGTTGGGATAAATGTTTCTGAAGTTAAGTATTTGGTCCATGTGTGGTGTTTTTCTGTAGACACTGGTTTGAAGCTCTCCGTTAACTGTACGTTCAACTGTCACGTTTAGGAATGGGAGTCTTATGTCGTTCTCCTCCTCTTTTGTGAATTTTATGCTGGTTGGGATGTTGTTGATGGCGTTGCATTTTACCTCTAATTTGTTCCGTTTTGTGATGACAAAGGTGTCATCCACGTAGTGGATCCAAAGTTTGGGTTGGATAGATGGGAGGGTAGCTTGTTCAAGTCTCTGCATTACTGCTTCCGCTATGAGCCCAGATATTGGTTATCCTAGCCAGCCGCATCTCGTGACTGAGTGTAAAAAAACCCTTACAATTGTACCTGCAGAAAACTGTGACAGTATCAGCAGAATGGGGACAGGGATTCTCTATGCTCTTAATTTTAACGTTCTTGTCTGCTTTCAGTCCCATGTGAAAAATCTGAGAAAACTCAAAATTCATCACTGGCTGCCGAACTTTAAACATTGTGCAACATGGTGCAGAGTCTATCTCTTTCTACTTTTATTGCTACAGTTACAGCTCACCTTCAAGGTTTATTGAATTGGGTAATCCATGCAGAAGTATTCACTTGCTCCAATGAGTAGTTGAACTATACAAATGAGAGGGGCCATTGTTCCATTCCAATCTCATTACAGATTATTGTAGAGTTTTATAATTGCATCCAGGATCCCTGGCAGTCATCCAAAACTCCCAACTCCATCAGTAGCCCTTACTGGAAATATATTTGTGTGGATGTTAGATTAGCATGCATTCAAAATTGGTTGTAATGTTCCTTTTGGTCAAAAAGCCTCACATGAAGCACAGCAATCCAGCTGGAGTGTTGTAGAGTGCCTAGATCTGTAAAACTGAACCTTAACAAGAAATATGAGGTTTTTAGGAAGGACAAAGTTTTAAAAATTGGCACGTATTAGTTTTCCTTTTTTTAAATGATGACTGCCCCAAGAGGTGGGGTAACAGATTCAAAGGTAATTTTCAAAAGGCGATGTTGGAAAGGGCAGAAATTAGTAGTTTTCGTAGTTGGAAGCAAGGGTGTGGGAATAATTGGGTAGTTACAGGAACAAAATGTTGCTTTTATTCTTTTAAATTTTGCTTTTAACACCTTTTGCAAAATAACCTTTCTAATTTAAGGCACAAACCAGGGCTTTCTAATCAGATCTATTAGAAAATTGACATTAGAATTTGAACAACATCTTAGATTTGTGCATGGTTTGGAATACAGCACCTTCTGAATCCCTTTTGAAATCAAATGCCTATCTTAGACGAACCCTATAATTGAAGTTACATACTGATGATTGGCTCAAGCTTGCTAGAAACATTCTAATTATTTTGCTGGATGGTTTTGTAATGTATCATGTCATTTTCTTGTACCAAGTTATCTGCTTCCCAGGTAGCCTTGTACAAGTATAATGCTGGGAGTTAATGAGCAGTCAGGAAGGTACGAAGTGAGGCGAAACCTTCAGTAAGTAAAAGATTAGATTGGAATGGTTCTGGTAGAACTATGTCTGTTACTTTGAATTTGGTCTAACTATAAGTTTTTTTTTTATTGATGTATAACCTGAGTCCTCAGGATAACCCAAAGCACTTCAGATTCAAATGAAGCACTCTTTGAATTTTAATCAGTATCTTCATCCAGGAATGTGACTATACTTCAAAGAAACCTTCATTCACCATAGAGCAAGTTGAAGCATCCTGAGTTCATGGAAGATGCTGTACAGTTGCTAGTTCTCTGTTGCCCACCCACCATTCCCAGTCTCGTTCCCTAGACTGGACACATGATGATGATTCCTGATGAAGGGCTTATGCCTGAAACGTCAATTTTCCTGCTCCTCGGATGCTGCCTGACCTGCTGTGCTTTTCCAGCACCACTCTAATTATGATGATGGAAGATAGCAGTGAACCCCAGATGAGTATTTATTTTAAGGCAGCAGCTTTCCTAGTCATTTTCTGATGCAAGCTTATAGTTTATCAGATTTATTGGGCAGCACTGCTGCCTCACAGCGCCAGGGACCTGGGTTCAATTTCCACCTCGGACAGTGAAGTTTGCACATTCTCCCTGTGTCTGCATGAGTTTCCTCCCACAATCTCAAAGATATTCGGGTCAGGTGAACTGGCCATGCTAAATTGCCCATTGTGTTAGGTGCATTAGTCAGGGCTAAAGAGAGGGTAGGGGAATGGGTCTGGTTGGGTTACTCTTCGGAGGCTCGGTGTGGCCTTCTTAGGCCGAATGGCCTGTCTCCATACTGGAAGAAATCTAATCTTTTTGACTTTAGCTGTAGGATTTCAAACTCCTGACTTGTAGAACATGATTGCAGTAGTGTAATGCCTGGGTTGTAGTTACAATAGTAATGATTTTGTAACTATTTTAACTAGTTTTGCCAAGCAGAATACAGGAAAGTTTAAATGAACTATTAAATATCTATGCATTTATGTCTATTTAATGCAAATAACTGAGTATGAAAAATATTTTTCACATTACATCTACACCTTTTTCTGGGCAGTTAGGATTGGGTAGTAAATGCTTGGCTAGCCAGTCCTACAAAAGAAATTTTAAAAATAGGTAGAGCCTACAACACTAACAGACTTTTTGTTCCATCTGGATCATGCCAGTAATTATGCTCCACACAAGCCTCCTTTTCCCCTTCATCTAGCTATTAACAAGAAATCTTTCTATAACTTCTTCCTTCATGTGATTACTGTTTTCTTTGTTTGGCATAAGTTAGTTTGGGAGCTCTTTGTATTAAATGTTTAATGTATAAAAGGTAATGTACACTTCAGTATTTAATATCACAAAGCTACGTGGTGAACTGTGAATGTAAATAAGTAGCTTGTTGTAATGAGTGATCTATTGCTTGTTGCCTTTTTTGTTTCAGGTTGGGCTATGCCCTGCACAGGGTGGGCAGAAAAGTGATCCTCTTTGACATCCAAAAGCCCATTCAGCATGTGCCTGACACGGTAGCCTTTATAAAGGGAGATATTTGCAACTACCAGGAAGTGGACCATGTAATAAGGAATGTAGATTGTGTTTTCCATTTAGCTTCATATGGCATGTCTGGAAGGGAACAATTAAATAAAAAATTAATAGAGGACGTCAATGTTAAAGGGACAGAGCATGTGATCCAAGCCTGCCTGAACAATGGGATATCAAGACTGCTTTACACAAGTACATATAATGTTGTATTTGGAGGCCAAGTAATTAAAAATGGGGATGAATCTCTCCCTTATCTTCCACTGCATCTTCATCCAGATCATTACTCAAGGACTAAATCTTTAGCGGAGATGAAGGTGCTTCAAGCAAATGGAACAAAGCTAAAGAAAGGCACTGGTGTTTTATACACCTGTGCCCTGCGCCCAGCAGGCATTTATGGACCTGGTGAGCAAAGACATCTTCCCAGAATAGTTAATTATATAGAGAGTGGACTCTTCAAGTTTTTGTATGGAGCAGCAGATAGTTTGGTGGAATTTGTCCATGTCGACAACCTTGTTTCTGCGCACATACTGGCATCAGAAGCTCTAACACGAAGAAAAAATCACATTGCTGGTGGCCAAGCTTATTTTATCTCTGATGGCAAGCCAGTGAATAACTTCGAATTTTTCAAACCATTAGTAGAAGGCCTTGGATACAAATACCCTACAATTCGGCTGCCACTCAGACTGGTTTATTTTGTTGCTTTCCTCACTGAAATCATTCATTTTTGTGTGGGCAGCATTTATAATTTTCAACCATTTTTGACTCGCACAGAAGTTTATAAAACAGGAGTCACTCATTATTTCAGCCTGCAGAAAGCTAGGAAAGAACTAGGGTACAACCCACAGGAACATAACCTTGGTGATGTTGTGGAGTGGTTCAAAACACGTGGTCATGGGCGGAAGGTAACTGGCTACAATATTAAATGCTTTATATGGGATGTGATTTTTTTAATGTTGCTGTCGGCTGTTATCATGTCTTGGATTCCAGTAGTTTCAGCATAGTGTTCAATGTAGTTTATTTCATTTGACATTCCTCACTGCCTGGACTCTAGTTGGAATGCTTTGAAAATAGAGGCTACAACCTGAGTCTCAGTATGTTACCATATCTCAAGGAATTAACTAGACTGCACAACCTGTGACAGACAAAAGTACAAATGTCTAGTTTAGTTTGTAAGTTGTCCAAATGTCGCATCATGGCAAGTTCTTTATTGCGGTCAGTTATTTCTTTTACATGTATCATTGTAGTGTTTTAATATTGATATACTTTTTGAAAAAGGGAAATTTTAAAGAAAGCTTTTGGCATGTAGCATAGAAGACAATACAATGCCTGTCACGTCTTCTGTCCTTATAATCTTCAGTTCTCTGTTAGGCACAACAATGAGCCAGAATCCTTAATGTTCTTTTTAAAAAACTCACAGACATCAGGGACAATTTTGATCATGTGGTGAAGGAAATGATTCATAATGGGTAAGTTTGGAATTATCCTTGTCCTCCAGAATACAGATGGGGAAGCAATATTTCATTGATTTAAATCCCTATTTCATAGAACATAGAACAATATAGCACAGTACGGGCTCATCACCCCTCGATGTTGTGCCAACCTTTTATCCTACTCTTAAGACCAGACTGACCTACATAGCCTCCATTGTACTATATTCCATGTGCCTATCCAAGAGTTGCTTAAGTGCCCTGAATGTATCTGATTCTACTATCACTGCCGGCAGTGCATTCCAAAGAATTCAGTAAGGCTTATGAGGCGTGACCTGTCCCTCACAAAGCCATGCTGACTATCTCTAATCAAATTTTGGTTTTCCAAGTAATCATAAATCCCATCTCTCAGAATCCTCTCCAATACTTTGCCCACCACAGATATAAGACTGACTGGTCTGTAATTCCCAGGATTATCCCTATTCCCTTTCTTGAACAAGGGAATAATATTTGCCAACCTCCAATCATCTGGCATCACTCCAGTGGACAGTGAGGATGCAAAGATCATTGCCAAAGGCACAGCAATCTCTTCCCTCACTTCCTGTTATTACCTGGGGTATATCCCGTCTGGCCCACGAGATTTATCAGTCCTTACATCTTTCAAAATCTTCAGCACATCCTTCTCCTTAACATCAACCTGTTTGAGCATATCACACACAAAAATGTCAAGGTCCCTCTCAGTAGTGAATAGTCTTCTCCGACTCCAAGTTCCCTCCTTTCAATTTTGTCTGTTAAGTTTTTAGAACAAACCAGTGTTAAAGAGGAATTGAATTCTTTTTTTGTCACTGAACTAAAAAATACTGTTAAACAAAGTGATAAAACAAGTGCAGCAAACTTTTTATTAACCACTGTGTATGGGACCAGGAGTGTGCCACTTGGATTAAGAGGTCCACATCATCCATGTCAAAATACAGAGTAATAGAAACAATGCATAGAAACGTCACTGCTATACCTTATTTGCAGCATAAATCGCTCAAATAATAATGCAACATTGCCTTAAATATAATAGAGACCCTTCTGACTCTTAAACTGAACTAACTATTCAGACATCAGGATAATACAGTAAACTTCCAGTATTTCAGGAATATAATTCTTGCCGGTTTATTGAGAGTACTGGTTCATAAGGTGCCAGTTAAACAATTTTTTTCTCTATTAGGAGTTAACTGACTAAATGTAGGGAATTGAAGAAATTATTTGTATTCTGATCCTTTTGTGGAGATACACCATGAAGCACTTTACAGTTCATACTGGAACTTGTGTGAAATGGTTTAAGTGGTTTGAAGGTTAAACTACAGTTACATTCATGCTATAATTGTAAGAGTATATAATTCTCCAAAGCTGCATGACATGTAATGGTGACATAAATTATGATAAATGAGAGAACATTTTCGTACACCACTTCTGTATGCCTCAGTGTTTCTGATAATTAATTAGTATTTGAAGTAGACTTTTTTTTAAAAAGCAGGGGAAAATTGTCATTATTTTGTGCCAGCCAGGCTTTGATTTTGGAGTAAGAATATTAGGGCAAACCAGAAGATTGTTATACACTGGTAGCTTGTCTAAGAGCAGGAAAGTATGAACTGCAGTAGTACAGCACTCACCCAAAGCCACACACAGTATAGGTTGAGCTCAGATTCTAATCAGGAGATTTTGTCCACTTCTACGAGAGAAAATGTGACTTCAGGCAAACTGACATGTTGCTAAAAACAGATTGGTTTGTGTAGCCCTCTTTCAGTCTTCCTTGGTCACACATATATGAACTTCAATTTATACTTAAACACATACCTGTAGTCACGTGTTTTAAAATTGAGAAAAAGCATTCACCTAGTTAAACAGTGACAAATATACGGATATAAATAAAGCTTATTTAATATAACACATTATATTATTAGGATAATAGGTTTTGGATAACTCTTTGGGTCTTTATCTGACATTGCAAATCATGTAGCAATTTGGTTGAAATGTATATAATGGATATTCATCCATTTTCAGATTTTATTTTAAATTCAAAAAGTAATTTGCTGCAAATTTTTTGTTAACTAGAAATGATGAAATTGAGATGGAGCCCATATCAATGTGCATAATTTGTACACCACTGAATTGAAACAGAAAACTAATTTATGAGTAATCATTTAAAGATTTGTTTCTTTGGTGTCCTAAACTTGATATCATTTGTGCAGATACAATGCTGTAATTTTTAAATGTGATTTCCAAAAGTGTTACCTTTGTTTAGCAAATGGGTTATTCTGGTGTAATGGTACATTTTATAAAGAATCTTTTTTTAACAAATAAATATATCCTGTAAACAGAATCTTGTGATAAATTTAATGTGCATGAATATCATTAACATGCCTATTTAAACAGTAAGTTCCAGCTAATATTTTTAAAGTGTTTTATTTTGGACAGTTGAATAACAAAATTAAAAGGAAATGAAATGTTTTTGATGTCATGTGGGCTCTGGTCAGTAGATTTTATTTATTCAAAATAAATGGAAATCCCTTCTTTTAAACGTGCATTCTTTCTCTTTCACAACACTACCTCATATTTAATCTGAACATCTCTAAAAGATAATCTTACCATAAAATAATCTCTTGCATGTAGGTTTGCTCACTGAGCTGAAAGGTTCGTTTTCAGATATTTCATCACCATATTAGGTAACATCTTCAGTGAGCCTCCGGATGAAGCACTGGTGGCATGGCCCACTTTCTATTTGTGTTTAGGTTTCCTTGGGTTAGCGAGTATGGTGATGGAACATCTGAAAACAAACCTTCCAGCTCAGTAAGCAAACCTATATCCTAAACATATATATCGAAAGTCAGCCAAGCCACCGGTGCTTCATCCAGAGGCTCACTGATGATGTTATCTCAAATGGTGATGAAACATCTGAAAATGAACCTTCCAGCTCAGTGTGCAAACCTATATCCAGAACCTCAACCTGAGCTACAAATCTTCTCAAACTTGCGAATAATCTCTTGTTTGAGATACTGAAATGTATCACTTATTGATACATTTCTATTGTTGCATTTAGTTGTCACTAATGGAGCTGTACCAATAAATAATTAAATAATTATTTGCCTTTTATGTGAAATTGTGTCTCAAGGGAAACAAATAGGTCCTGAACCAATGATGGAATGAGTAAAATATTTGTCTCAATCTGTTATTTTCTAACACAAGTCACCCAAGTTTTTTATTTTTCTTTCATGTTTGCGTTTCCACAAACCAGCTTGTATCTTTGTCAATCTACATTCTTTTCGCTCTACTTCAAATGTCCTTCATTTGATGTAAAATGCATCAGGGTTACCTTAAGTTATGAAATGCTGTATAAACTGATTTTATTTTTCTGTTCTGTAGCATATTAGTTGAGATCGAAACCGATGTTACTCTGGAGAAGAGTCACGTTAGACTTGAAATGTTAATGAGATAAAAGCAAATGGAGAAATTAAGATCCATTTCAGATTTTCAAAAGCTTCATTATCTCCTTGCATTCACATTAAAGTGTATTTCGCCCACTTTTCATGAAATCAAAATTCCACTTAGTTTTACAATAGGGCATCCCTGTTTGTATTGCTAAGGGTGCTGTACGAGGCAATGTCCTGCTTTCCTTTTACAAATGTTTAAAGTATCAGTCCAGCCTCTTACATCATGAGTGCAGCAGGAAGGAGAAGCGGAACATCCTGTTGTAATGATAGCTGATAGCAAAAGCCAGCCATGTTTTCTTTTTGCTGTGTATACCCTGCATATGCTATTGGCTCTTGTGTGCTTGCACATTTTTAAAAAAAATTGTTCCACATATTCATGTTGTACTGAAGAGGAAGGGAAAACAAACAAAATTTAAAAAGACATGTAATTTAGTAGTGTTGATAGAAATGACTGCCAAGCAGTCACTTGGAGATTTAAATTCTTCCTGCACATAGACGATACTGCCCCCATTATGGTATGTGGTACTACCACCATTAAATGCGACATACTTCGTAAACATATCCTGCAAATCAAAACTGGGCATCGTGAGGCACTGTGGGCTCACAGTTGCAGCAGACATAATCTCAAAACACAATCTGGAAACCCATGGCCCAGCATATCTACAAGCAAGACAAGTTGATCAACCCTAAAGAATGAGGTGTTGACTTGATACAATTGTAACCTTGATTTCAGCTCTGCTGTCCTGTGAAGTCAGTCAATGGTGGTGGATAATTAACTCAGGTGGTCGAAGCTCAACAAATAACACTATCCCAGCAACGGGGTCTGAACTATGTAATGTTACTGCTAGCTAGGATCACAGCATTTGTAAAAGTAAAATAAAAATAACCTGAGATATATGCAGTGGGGATAGGAGTTGACAGTAGTGGATATGGTGGAAATTAACTGTATTGTGGATTTAACAAAATCCACTGTTTTAGTCTGAGGCAGAAAAGGTGTTGACATTATAGCATTAACAACAATTTGAATTTAAATAGCACCTATGCAGAGGCAATGACCTCATGGTATTGCAAGATTACTAATCCAGAGACCCAGATAATGTTCTGGGGACCTGAGTTTGAATCCTAGATTGTGGAATGTGAATTCAATAAGAAATTTGGAATTAAAAAGTCTAATGCTGATTATGCAGCCATTATTTACTAGCATGAAAAACACATCTGATTCACCAATGACCTTTAAGGAAGGTATCTGCCATCCTTACCTGGTCTGGCCTGCAAATAATCACATACTCATGGTAATGTTGACTCTTAAATGCTCTCTGGGTAATTTAGGGCTGAGCAGTAAATGGTGACCTGGTCAGTGATACTTTCCATTCCATGAAGGAATTTTTAAAAATGTAGTTAAATATTCCAGCGGTTTTCACAGAAGTGCTATAAAAAGGAATTTGCGCCTAGCCAAGGTTGATCATAGAGGTGGTTTGAAAAATTAAGTAGTGCTTTAAGGGAGAAAAAAAGATGAGAAGTTAATTGGTTTCAGAATCACAAAATCGTTTGATGCAGGAGGACATTCAGCCCATCATACTGCACCAGCTCTTCAAATTTAAGCGTAGTGCCATTCCCCTGTTTCTTTCCCATACCTTTGTACACTATTTCTAATCTGTCCTCTTATTCCTTTTATCAGTAGGAACAGCTTTTCCCTACCTACTTTATCCTCCCTGATTTTGAAAACCTATTAAATCTCTTCTCAGCTTTCTTTCCAAGGCAAACAGTCCTAACTGAAGCTTCTCATACCTGGAACCTTGCAAAAAGCTGCACTCTCTTCAATGAATTCACATTCTACCGATAATGTGGCATCCATAACTGTACATAATACTCCAACTAAGGTCTAGTAAGTCTTTTCTGCAAGTTCAACGTTACCTCCTTGCTCTTGTACTCTACCTCTATTAATAACGTCAAGGACACTGTATACTTTATTATCTAATCTTTTAATGATCAAGTCTTCAATGCTCTATGCACATAAACAGAGCCAAAAAGTGTGGCACTGGAAAAGCACAGCCGGTCAGGCAGGAGTCAATATTTCGAGCACAAGTTCTTCATGAAGAATGTCCCCAATTCTACAATCAATCCTAAATAATGAGGTATTAACTTGGTGCAGCTGTGACACTTGGTCTAAGCTCTGCTGTCCTGTAAAGTCCACGGATGGTAATGGATAATTAACTAAGGTGGTGGAAGCTCAACAAATAATACGATCCCAACAATGGGATCTGACCTGTGCACTCAGGTCCCTCTGGTCCTACACCCCCTTTAGAACTGTACCCCGTATCATACTTTGTCTTCCAATGATCTCTCTGTCAAAGTGCATCATCTCACACTTCTCTACATTCAACCTCATCTGCTATGTATCTGGCAACATCACCATCTTGTCATGTTATCTACACTATCCTCTCACTTTATAATGCTTCCAAGTTTTATTTCATTTACCAAATTTTGAAATTGCTGCCTGCACACCAAGATCCAGATCATTAAATCAGAAGAAGAAAGTGTCCCTGGCAACCGCTACTATAAACCTTTTCAATCCTGAAAAATATCGGTTGACCATTCTCTGCTATTACTCTCTGTTTCCTATCACAGCCAATTTTGCATCAATGTTGCTACTATACCATAGCTTTCCTCACAAGTATGCTGTCTGGCACTGAACCAAACACCTTCTGGAAATTTGTGTATACCATATCAACAGTGTAATCCTCATCGAGTCTTTCTGCTAACTCTTCCGAAAAAAACTCTAGGAAATTAGTTAAACATAATGTCCCCTTTAGAAATCCATGCTGACTCTTCCTAATCAACCTACTTTTATCCATATGACTAATTCAATCCTGAATAATTCTAGACGGTTCCCCACCACTTAAGTTAAAATGACTGGTCTGTATTGCTGGGATTATCATTACAGCCTTTATTCACTAAGGCCATAATGTTTGCAATTCTCCAGTCTTCTGGCACTTTCCCTGACCCCAGGGAGGACTGAAAAAATTATGATCAGTGCCTCTTTTTTTTTCACCCTCCCGTCCTTCATAAACGTTGGATGCATCTCATCTGGTGCTGGTGCTTTGTCAACCTTAAGTACCAACAGTCTTTCCAAAATTTCTTCCTTCTTAATTTTGAACCACTCTCATAACAGAGTTTCCTCCTCTGGCATCATGGCTTAGGCAGAGCCTCATTTGTAAAGACAAATGTGACACCTTAGATCTGCCTCTTTACATTGTTCAGCAGTGCTCACCTCTGACAGGAAGGTTGCTGCTTTGACTGCTGAATGCCTGTCTATTGGTCCTCCAAACTAGGGAGCCTGCTTGCTGCCTTTTAATTAGCCTGGATCCTAAAAGACAACCTTCTCCAACTTTGCACTCTGCATTCTTGGCTGGCATTTGAGGTTTCCTGTTAGACATTTTGACCTAATGGGGAATTTAGGACATGGGAATAAAAGTCCTGTTCTCTGATCCTAAATGAAAACAATTGTAAAACAGCATTAACGTGTAAAAACAGATTTTTAAACAAATAAATCCTAGTCTTTGCCCCTTGTTAAGTCAAACTGCCATCTTTGATCATTCTCGATGAGCTGAGTACTCAGTACAAATCCACCCTAAATTGAGAATTTGCTCGGTTCAATTTGACCTCCAGTCAGTGTTGCTATAAAGTGTCTTTTGTTAACACGAATTGGCTCTAATGTGATTGGGTGAATAGGGAAGGCTGTTTCTAAAACACAAACTTTTAAAGTGTGCCTTGGCTATAACACTATTACATTGCCAACACTTTGCATTTTATTTGTATTGCGTGATTTTTGTACAGCACAGGGTCACACAGGAATACAATTATCATGGTATAGAAGAAATGCCTTTATTTAAAATGCAAAAAAATCTCTCAGACAAAACATGGAAGAATCCTTTGAACTGCCAGATAGTCTGGCCTCCCTGCAGTTACTAATCCAATTGACTGAAAAATTTGATGTGGCATAAGTGAGGGCTGCAGATGCTGGAGATCAGAGTCAAGGTTAGAGTGGTGCTGGAAAGGCACAGCAGGTCAGGCAGCATTGGAAGAGCAAGAAAATCGACGTTTCAGGCAAAAGCCCTTCATTCCTGAGTAATCACCATTCCTGATGAAGGGCTTTTGCCCGAAACATCGATGATCCTGCTCCTCGGATGCTGCCTGACCTGCTGTGCTTTTCCAGCACCGCTCTAATCTTGAAAATCTGGTGTAGCTATTAACAGGTCCACAGCAGGACTGTGGAGAGGCTCAAATCTGTCGACTGTCCGCCCTTCCTCCATGGTTATGGTCGTGTCTGAGAGGGAGCACTTAGTGTCCATCAATGTTGTTGATGCTTTTCGAGAGAGGTGGAAACTGTGGGGGGGATACTGTGCTTTGTTTCACTATCCAACCCCATTTGGATTTAGACCCTTCCCACTCTCCCTACCCCACCCTCACTTTGATGGTTTGCATTGCCTGTAACAAGCTTCACCTGTAAACTTCTAATTAGCTACACAGGTGACTGATTGATGTCAGTTAAGTCACAGTGACTTGGTGTTGGGAAAGCTGTGATAACACTGACAGATATTAAAAATATTTGGTGTACTCATCAGTTAAATTTGGTACATGACTAATAATTAAAGTTTTTGAATGAAAAATAATGAAGCTGAATTAAAAGGGCCACCCTCCAAGTGGGAAAATAGGCAGATGGGCCTAGAAATTAGGGTACCATGCCATCAGTGGTGTGGATGCTGTTAGCCTGCCTGTACCATGTTCTTTAAATTTGTGGGGTGGTGCTGGTTGGGGCCACTCACCTGTTATACAATTGAGGCCTTTAACTGGGCAATTCAGGGCTTCATTCCATTGACTCTCAGGCAGCAAAGAAGGCCTGTGTTCAACTCTGCAGGCTACGGGCAAGTCAAAGGGAAGGACCTCCTCACCCTTATGCTGAACCCCCCCCCCCCCCCCCCCCTTCAATAACCAACAACTAGCTTGGACTCAAGTCCTTCACCTGCCTTGCTCTCTCTAACCTGCCCTGCCAACCCTGTCCTGTTAATATCCCAGATTTATCTGGGTTTGGTGTCATCTATGGAACCTTATCCTGCAGGCCTCCTGCAAAGCCACAGTGAGCATCGTTACTGTTGTGGTGCATTGTAGCTGACATTCAAGTGTTTGGCAAATTAATTAAGCAGGTCTTCTTCCAGCAGATGGACAGAAACCCCTCCTTATATTAGTTGACAGGCCATTGACTGAAAATGAAAGTGGAATGAGCCAGAGGTGGGCTCACTCCTGTGGCATACACTTGATTGTGGGAAACCCACCCTCAGTCTTTCATCATAAATTTACTGAAAGGGAGCCAAGATGGTTCAATCTGGTGTATATATTTTAACCCTGATCACCTAACCTTATATAATCGTCAGACATGGTGTTCTGCAATTACCCTTAGAAATTAATATTTTTCACTAGTTTAGAGACAGTATGCAGAATACTTATGTTAGCCAACATATTATTCCCATTTTTAAAAAACTTCAAATCACCTTTTCATCATTTTCCTGCTCCTTTATCTCTTTCAGATGAATGAGTGTCAATGCATTGTGGAGTATGTCTCACAATGATGACATGAAACATGGAGGTGAAAGAAGAACCCTGACCAAAAACATCAAAGAGTTTATTGTGGGCCTGAAACACAAGGCAGGCTGATCAATTTAGTCAAGACAAAAATGAGGAATTTCTACAAAATCAATAAAACTGCAAAATTCTTTTAATCAGGGAAAGAGACAGACCTTTTCCTGTTAAGACTGAGACGCAGGTCTCCTCTGGAGATAGATAAAACTATTAGTGATAGCCAACAGAAACAAACTGCCTGTGTTTTTTTCTTTGAGCTGACCAAACACAGGGCCCTGGATAGAAGACATCTGGCAAGAGGTGCTGGACGAACAGTGATGTAATTAAAAACAAATTAAATAGGCTTAAAACAATTTTTACTTTATATGCTGCAATGCCGTTTCAAGAAAAAAGGCATAGGAAGAGCACCCAAATATAAAAGTATGTACTGTCTCCACAACCACCTTATGAAGGCGTAGCGTTCCAAAAGTTGGTGCTTCCAAATAAACCAGTTGGACTATAACCTGGTGTTGTGTGATTTTTAACTTTGTCCAGCCCAGTCCAACACCGCCACCTCCAAGTCATGGCTAAGAAAAAAGTGTGGTAGAGATGTGAATGATCAAGACATTTAAAAACTATTTAGATAAGCACTTGAAATGCTATATCCTGCAAGGCTATGGGCCAAGTGCTGGAAAATGGATGAAAATAGACAGATGCTTGATAGATGTCCAAAGAGCTCCTCTCCCAGTTGTAAAGACTCTACGACTCTAGGTACACCTCATAATCGTAAATATATTTTCAAGCAAAGACATGAACATATGAATATTTCTTTATTTGTTTGTTAAATAATTAACAATAAAAAGCAAAATTCACAAAATGTTCAGAACTGGAAGTTTCCTTTAGATTGAATTAATTTCACTTTTTAAGATAACTTAAAAAACTACCTAACTTACTATGCACTGATGCAAAATAAACGCACTGAATAATTATACCCAGCAATAATTAAACCTAAGACTTGTGTCTTCTTTTGAGAACAATTTTCAGAACCACTTTAGCATTGTTCAGCTGTTCCCATAATATTCAAATACATTATCCAGCTTTAGAACACTAACTATACTGACAGAATTAAAACAGAATTAGTCAATCAAATTTATTACTTGTCAAAAAATGTAATCTCTTCACAGACCAAGTCTTCATTCTGTAAGCTCGTTAATATTGCAGCAGAATGTCTACTTTAAATTTAACTATTAAAATACCATAAAAAGAAAATACATTAATTGAAGTTACAAGAGACAACATATTATTCAAAAAGTACAATGTGAAGAATATAAATACAACTATTTGACAATTTCCTCTGAGTAGTTCAAAGGCATTCTGTTTTAAATATTAAATGCCTGTAATTTGCATCCTGAAGTTTCTTTATAGAATCAAATGATCTTCACCAGCAGTTTAAATGCCTCAACTGCATTCTTAAATTAAAACATTTTAATGGATTTCATTTAAAAACTGCACAACACTGGAAACCATTGGATTTGGATTGAAATACAGAAAATAGTGGAAATATACTCTAGAATAATATTTATTAAGAGAAAAAACAAATTATGCAATGCGTGACATGTATCCTTCATTACATATTGACTGGCCTGCTGTGTGTTTCCAGCATTTATTGTTTCCTTCAGGTTTCCAGAATTGCAGTTTTCTTTTGTCATACATCAGAGTTTGTAAAATGGCTCATATGTGCAACAGGATAATATCTCACCTATTTACAGAGCAAGTTGGTTAATCAATTAAATAGCTTTGTTTCCCTGAGTGCACTTTGCATAATGTGAGCCATTTCCTCACTAACTAAATTGATTAATAGTTCAGAGAAATATTTCAATAGATCAGGATCTTAACATTAATCGTCTTTACTCAAATTGAAACTGAGAAAAACAACTGCAACCTTTTTTAGATCAATTTCAGAGAAAATGGTGAAAACACACAGCATTTTGAAAATTCAGACTAAAAAGGGGAAAAAAATCAAATATTATTCATCCCTATTACTAAAATCAAAATTAATAAATAGGGTCTGATTCTTAGTTCAATTTTTGAAATGCTAGAATTCAACAGAAGAGTTAAAAATATTGACATTATTTGCCAAACAGATTTCGAACAATGTTCAAAGAAAATATATATTGCATTGTCCATTTGATGTTTAACATTGACTTCTGCATTTCTGAGAAATAAAATGGCAGGCTTCTGGTGCATTATAGGAAAAGGAACACAAAGCTTTGCATTCTTAACATTGACTTTAGCTTAGAACAATAAAACAACACTCTGACTCACACATCAACTTGGCACACTTTATATGTCAGTATTGAAAGGCAATAGAATTTCGCACTACTCATCCCAAACCATCACCCTTTAAATGCCACATGTTTGATAATTTTGATTGTTATGTGAAAAATAAACAAAAAAATATGGTAGTAACAAGCCAACATGGATTCTAAATATATATGAATTCCTCAGACGTAACTTAGATTAGATTGCTTACAGTGTGGAAACAGGCCCTTCGGCCCAACAAGTCCACACCGCCCCGCCGAAGCGCAACCCACCTATACCCCTACATTTACCCCTTACCTAACACTATGTGCCATTTAACATGGCCAATTCACCTAACCTGCACATCTTTGGACTGTGGGAGGAAACTGGAGCACCCGGAGGAAACCCACGCAGACACGGGGAGAACGTGCAAACTCCACACAGTCAGTCACCTGAGGTGGGAATTGAACCCAGGTCTCTGGCGCTGTGAGGCAGCAGTGCTAACCACTGTGCCACCGTGCCACCCAATATCTTCCACTACTTTGATGGAATTTCATTACAACAATTTACATTTCAAATGGACTAAAGTACATCCCAAAATTACATCACAATTATTTGTAAAATATATGTAGAGCAAATAAAGTAAAGCATTTTAGTTATACTCAAAGTAATGCCACAAATATATATTGTGGAAAAAAAACTTCCAAGTTGATTTTAATGACTGTAAAATTGATGTATTTCTGATGACACCGTAAACAGAGACTGTAGCAATTCATTCCCGATAGTGATTTGTTCTTATTTTTATCCTGAAAATAATTTTCCTTTTTATGGCCGAAGATCCCATTGAAGATCTAGTTTTCTCAAAAATGTGACCAGTAATTTCCCTTCCTGGCCTAACAAGTACTAGTCACAGAGTACATAAACCCAATGGTTTCCACAAAGGAAGTATCACAAATCAGTCCTTTGTATTTAGACCTGTCACAAAGGCTTGTAGAAGGAGACAAACCAGTGCTGAGGACAAGAACAAGTTATGTAAAACCAGCATTGCAATTTACTTGCTATTTTCTTTCTTTTTTTCTGATACATTCAATTCCAAGATGGCAGGACCAACTCCAAATGGGCTTTCAGTTAATAATAATAGGCTTTTTATAGAAAATTATTATAATATTTATCAGAAAATACACCACAAGCTGCATTCATGTCACTATCCATATTAAATTAACAGGATATTTTAGCAGTAGCTAAAGGAATAACTATCTGTTTAATATTTTGAAGTTGAATAAATGTTAATGGTTAGATAACATTAGATAATAAAAGCATGGTTTTAGCAGTTACAGAATTGTTATTCCTCTGCATCATACCTTCTATGAATTTTCATTTTCAATCAGCATCTAAACTCACATGCTGCAAGTCCTCCATCTTGACACTGACCACTTTCAAACTGGCAAAAGTAAAACATGCTCTTTTTCTTTGTGAACTGGCTGCAAGATGCACTCTGTGGTCAAGTTAGTCTACATTCTTGGCAGATTTCAATGAAACAACATGGTTCATTTTTCTTTATTAGTTAAATCTCACTGGTTTTAGGAATAACTTTGATGTCATGTGTCCTATCTTCTTATTTATTGTTACCGAAGTTGAAATTTGATAAATGAACTCAGCTTTGCAAAAGATCAACATTGATCTGAAGGAACAGAGACCATGTCACAAGGGGATAGAATTGCATTCTATTTGATTTTACAGTTACACTGAATCCCACAAGGTTTTCTTTAACATGGCGTGCGATATATTATAATTGATTGATTGTTTGGAGAATAGATTTCTGAGAAAGGCACTTGTGTCAATAGACTATTTAATCAAGAGAGAAAAAGAGGTTTACGAAAGCTGGAAGATACTCAATGTTTTTCACTTTACATCATGATCTTAATTACCTGACAAAAATAATAATGGGTACAATGCAATAATTTTACTGAATGCATTAATTTCAAAATTTGCTGATCCCATACTTTACAGTGATTACTGATTTTAATTGGTTTTATTGACATTGATGTTGGCATTATGGATGGGTGATAAAGGCATTCTTCTTTCATGTATAAAACTTGCTGCTGTTGGGAGGTCTCTTTTCCTTGTCTTTGCCTCTGAGGAACGGAAATAGCAGAAAATTCTGTTTGTTAGTTATTTAACTTAGGCTTTGGCAATTCTACTATAAAAGTCTACCAAATAATCAAATATAGGGTCATTCCAAAGTTCTCTCTGTTTCTCCCACAAAAGGAAGACATTGGTTAGGCCACTTTTGGAATATTGCATGCAATTCTGATCTCCTTCCTCATTGGAAGAATATTGCGAAACTTGAAAGAGTTCAGAAAAGATTTACAAAGATGTAGCCAGGGTTGGAGGATTTGAGCGATAGGGAGAGGTTGAACAGGCTGGGGCTGTTTTCCCTGGAGCGTCAGAGACTGAGGGATAACCTTATAAGGTTTATAAAATCATGAGGGGCATGAATAGGATAAATAGACAAAGTCCCCCTGGTGTGGGGGAATCCAGAACTAGAGAGCATAGGTTTAGGGTGAGGGTGGTACGTGTATCCAGAGAAAGTGGTGGAGACTAGTGCAATTCAACATTTAAAAGGCATCTGGATGGGTATATGAATAGGAAGAGTTTGGAGGGATATAGGTCAGATGCTGGCAGGTGGAACTAGATTGGGTTGCGATATCTGGTCGGCATGGACGAATTAGACTGAAGGGTCTGTTTTCATGCTGTACATCTCTATGACTCTACAGTAGTGCTTATATTTTAGGGATACAGATACCAGAAAAGCTGGGATTGTTCTCCTTAGAGTGGAAAAAGTTGAAGGGATCTTTACTAGAGTTGTTTAAAATTGTGACCGGACAGAGTCGACAGGGAGAAACTGGTTCCACAGGTAAGAAGGTCAGTAAATTACCCGTAGTGTTAGGTGAAGGAGTCGGTGTGGTCTTGTTGGGGGCACGGTGGCACGGTCCAAAAATGTGCAGTTGAGGTGAATTGGCCATGTTAAATTGCCCGTAGTGTTAGGTGAAGGGGTAAATGTAGGGGAATGGGTCTGGGTGGGTTGTGCGTCGGTGTGGACTTGTTGGGCCAAAGGGCCTGTTTCCACACTGTCAGTAATCTAATATAATCTAAGCAGAAGATAGAAGTTTAAAACAATTGGCAAAATAAGCCAGTGGGAGAGGGAGGAGAAATTTATTGTGATCTGGAATACATTAACTGAAAGGGATGCAGATTCTGTGAAAGAGAAAAGAAAATGCAGGGCTGAGAAAAAGAGGTGGAGAGTGGGCCAAATTCATAATTTTTAAAATCATGGCACAGGCATATTGGATTGAATACTCTTCTGCTGTGCTTCATGATTTTGTCTCATTTGAATGATGAATGTTACACCATCATGAAACAGTGAGATGTGCATGGGTGCAGTGAAATCCTATTTTAAAGAAACAGACTATGTAAATAACTTATGTGGAACATGTTTAGGTTGATAAAAGATTGATGAGAAGAGTGTGTTCTGCATTGCTTGACTCTCATTCTGAATGCCCAAAGACATTCAGTTCAGGGGCATGATTACATACTCAATATCTCAAATTGGTCAGCCATGTACAATTTATTGCAAGCCTTTGTTTTAACATGGTTGTACTTTGGAACTTTATATGAAAATTAAAATACGAATATTGAGTAGATAAGGATAAGGATGTTGATATTTTTCCTTGGCATGTTTCTTTTATCAAAGTAAATTGACCATTGACTGTTCAGTTGATTATAGAATCATTAAATTAAATATTTTAATGAACATCATGCGGTGGAGGTTACGAAGATGAAACTAATTAAATATTAAATTAAGATCGAATGTAACACAAAGTGAACGGTATGTATTATAAGAAAATACAATGGTGCATCTATTTCTACACTTATTTATATTGAAAGTTATAACACAAAAAAAAGTGAGATGTATGGGTCACAATCATGGAACTGCCTACATAAATCCACCTTGGGTGCTATGTACTCCACATGAACTGTAGGAATTCATTACATCCCACGAAACAATGAAAACGATAAATAGGCGATTTTGACTAATGAGTGCCTGGTCAGCAGAACAGGCAGGACATTTATCTTCCACTGCATCAATGCCGAGGCTGTGTTTTCGAGAGCTCAGCTACATTCAGGTCAACAAAGCAGGCTGCTAAATGGGACCAACTCACCAGGTTAAGGCTGGCCAGTAACAAGTCGATGGGTAAAGTGGATAGGGATTAAAATTTCAGAGATTTCCACTGGCCACCTCAGAAAAAATGTCAAACTTATTTTCCCGTCACTGTTGTCCAATTAAAATAATCAATGTATCCCAAGCATCAGTTCCAACACAAACTCACAGCTGGTGTTCTGGGATATTAAACATACCTGAAAATGACAAACACTTTGGGCACACAACAGTATGGTACCCATTGCATTACTGGGGCTCGTGGGACAGTAGGGGTACAAAACTATTAATGTCTCATTAACACAAGGCACAAGATAAAATCACCAGCAGGAACTTTTGACATTTATGAGAGATCTGCGATCACTCTTCCATTTAGTTTCTCAGTGATTTTGAAGGATTAAAGTTTCCATAAACTGTACTCACCTCCTCTTTGGAACCTCTGGCAGCTGATCTCTCTGACCTCCACCCCTTCCAGTTTGTATTGTGTTAGAATCATATAGTATTGGGTCAAATTGTCGCTGACGAGGTGCACTGGTGCTGTATAACCCATCTAAAGTCCGTTGTCTTTTTAGGGCACTGTCATATAAACTTTCAAATGGCCGCTGCTGAAGTTGCTGATGGGAGGAGTAGAGTTCCTCTTCACCTTCCTGTGATTATCAAATAATGTGCTTTTAATTGCAGGATTAGCTAATCCAGCTAGTGGTTACATGATCATTTTTAAAGGTTGTGGCTCTCGGACAGCAGAATATCATAAATAACCATGGTACATAAGTTTAATGACTCTGTGATCTTTTAGGTGTTCATTTTGCCAAAGTATAATTTCTTTAGCGGAGGAAGTGACTTCCACTTCGTTAGCTCTTTAATTCAAAACAGGATAGATTGAGATCTCTTACTAAATTAATAACACTGCTGGGTAATGGTAGGGAATTTTGACTTTCCAAACATAGACTGGAATTGTCACAGTTTTAAGAGCCTGGAGGAAGGGGGAGAATTTATGAAGTGTGTACAAGAAAACTTTTTAATTCACTATCTGGATGTACTTATGGGGTGGCATGGTGGCTCAGTGGTTAACACTGCTGCCTCACAGCACCAGGGAACCAGATTCGATTCCAGCCTCAGTTAACTGTCCGTGTGGATATCCTCTGAGTGCTCTGGTTTCCTCCCACAATCCAAAGATGTGCAGGTTAGGTGAATTGGCCATGCTAAATTGCCCATGGTGTTCAGGGATTGTAGGTTAGATGCATTAGTCAGGAGCCAATGTAGAGTAATAGGGTAGGGGAATGGATCTGAGTGGATTACACTTCGCAGGGTCGGTGTGGACTTGTTGGGCCAAAGGCCTGTTTCCGCACCGTAAGGATTCTTCTTCCCCTGTTAAATACCTGACCTTCTGTTGGGAAACAAGGCAGAGCAAGTGACTGGGGTGTGAATGGTAAAGCACTTTGGGGCAAGTGATCATAATTCTGTTAGTTTTAGAATAGTTATGGAATTGATCAAAAAGTTAAAGCTCTAAAGTAAGGCAAATTTTGATGGTATTAGACATGAACTTTCAAAAGTTGTTTGGGGGAGGCTATTTAGATTAGATTCCCTACAGTGTGGAAATAGGCCCTTCGGCCCAACCAGTCCAAGCCAAACCTCTGAAGAGTAACCCACCTTCCTCTAATGAATGCACCTAACACGATGGGCAATTTAGCATGACCAATTCACCTAATCTGCACATCTTTGGATGTGGGAGGAAACTGGAGCATCTGGAGAAAACCCACGCAGACACAGGGAGAATGTGCAAACTGCACACAGACAGTCATCCGAGGCTGGAATTGAACCTCAGACCCTGGTGCAGTGAGGCAGCAGTGCTAACCACTGAGCTACTGTGCCACCCCAAATAGGTAAGAGATGGTTGGGAAGTGGGAGGCCTTCAAAAATGAGAGAATGAGAGTTCAGAGACAGCATGTTCCTGATAGTGTGAATGGCATGGCTGGTGGGTGTAGGGAATGCTGGGTGACTACAGAAATTGAGGCTCTGATCATAGAAGTATTCATGTATCAAATATAGACAGCTGGGATTATTTGAATCCCTAGAGAAGTATAAGGGCAGTAGGAGTATACCTGAGGCAAATCAGGAGGCCAAAAAGGGAGACATGAGGTAGATTTGGCAAATAGAGTTAAGGAGAATCCAAATAGATTCTGTAAATACATTAAAGGCAAACGAGTAACTAAGGAGACAATACGGCCTCTTACAAATCAACATGGCTGTCTACATGTGGACCACAGGAAATGGGTGAGATACTAAACAAATATTTCACGTCAGTAGTTACTATGGAGAATGACATGGAAACTAGGTAAGGCGTGGAAATAAATTGTGATGTCTTGAAAAGATGTTTTTTACAGAAAAGGAAGTGCTAGAGGTCTGAAAACGCATAAAGGTAGATAATTCCCCTTGACCTGATCACGTGTTTCCCAGAACTTTGTGAGAAGATAGGAAAGAGATTGCTGGGCCCCTTGATGAGATATTTGTGTCATTGTCAGCCACAGCTGAGGTGCCAGAAGATTGAATGTTGGCTAAAGTGATGTCATTATTTCAGAAAGGCTGCAAGGAAAAGCCAGGGAACTACAGAGCAGTAAACCTTATGTCACTGATGGGTAAGATGTTGGAGGGGATTCTGAGAGACAGGAAAAACAAGGACTGATTAGGGATAGTCAACATAGCTTTGTGCAGGGAAATTGTGTCTCACTAAATTGATTGAGCATTTTGAAGAGGTGACAGACGATTGATAAAGGCAAAGCAGTAGATGTTTATATGGACTTCAGCAAAGTGTTCAACAAGGTTTTGCATGATAGGCTGATTAATAAGGTTGGATCACAAGGGATCCAGGGGGAGCTAGCCAATTGAATACAATATTGGCTTGATGGTAAGAGACACAAGGTGGTGGCAGAGGGTTGCTTTTTGGACTGGAAGTCTGTGATGACCAGCGATGTGCCACAAGGATCGGTACTAGGTCCACTGCTTTTTGTCATTTATATAAATTATTTGGGATGTTAACATAGGAGGTAGAGTTAGCAGCTGACACCAAAATAGGTAGTGGTGTAGTGGACAGTCGGAAAGATTATCTCAGATTTCAACAGGACCTTGATCAGATTGGCTGATGGGCGGAGGAGTGGCGGATGGAGTTTAATTTAGATAAATGTGAGGTGTTGCATTTTGTTAAGGCCAACTAAGGCAGGATTTATGCAGTTAATGTTAGGGCCCTGGGAGACCTAAGAGTGCAGGTGCACATTTCCTTGAAAGTAGAGTTGCAGGTAGACAGGGAGGTGAAGAAGCCATTTGGCACACTTGCCTTCATTAATCAGAACATTTAGTATAGGAGTTGGGATGTCATGTTGCAGATGTACAGGACATTGGTGAGGCCACTTTTACAATACTGTCTACAATTCTGGTCACCCTACTATAGGAAGGATGTTGTTAAACTTGAGAGGGTATAGAAAATACTTACAAAGATATTGCTGGATCTGTATGGTTTGAGCTATAGGGAGAGGCTAAACAGGTTGGGGCTTTTTCCTCTGGACCATTGGAGGCTGAGGGATGACCTCATAGAGGTTTATAAAATCATGAGGGGCATGGATAGAGTGTATAGCCAAGGTCTTTTTCCCAGGGTAGAGGAGTCCAAAACTAGGGACCATACATTTAAAGTGAGAGAGGAAATATTTAAAAAGGACCTGAGGGGTAACCTTTTCATGGAGAAGGTGGTGCCTGTATGGAATAAGCTGCCAGAGGAAGTACCTGGATGAATACATGAATAGGAGGAGTTTAGAGGGATATGGGCCAAGTGCTGGCAAATGTGACTCGGTCAGACTGGGATGTCTGGACAGCGTGAGTGAGTTGGATGGAAGTGTCTGTTTCCATGCTGTATGACTCTATGATTCTATAAAATAATTTAACTTTCTTCTGCCAAATTTATGGTGGTCGTTTCACTCAAATATTGTTGACTGCAAATAAAGGCAAATAATATATTGTGATATGTTACATTGACAGCTCTGCAATATGAAATCTGACCTGTTGAAATTTCAGTTCTTACTTGTGACTACTCCAACTGCTGTAATGAGTTCAATGATTTACTTTTCTATTAGCTATCCCACTTGAACTGTCATAACTAGAGAATATTCCACAGGCATACTCAATGGCTATTGGGGTTTGTTATTAAGCCGGAAAAAATGTATGTTGTGTTGAATTTCCAATTTTTAGCTGTGTTATTTTTGGGTAGCTGTTTCATGGCAGATGTTCATGGCTCACAGTGACTTTTCTCACTACTTTGCACTCCTCACTCCATTAATTATGCAAACAGCCTCTTCGTCATCCTTCAAGTGTAATCTCGGCCAGGACAGGCAAGATTCCCACTACTGCCAGAACTTTTTGGTGTACAAGTCACTGATACTATAGGGAAAGCCCAGCTGCACACGATTCAAGATGCTACAAGGCAGGAACTACCTCGCGCACTGTCCCCTTAGCAAACTGAAATGTCTCCGAAAGGAAAGCTGACACTCTCCTTTCCAGATTGGGTTCTGTTGGTTGGGGTGGTCCACAGGAGGTCCATCCTTTACCCAGCTGACCACCAGAGGATGCCAAGGCACAAAACACAGCCAACCTGGACACAGAGAGCGGCTTGGGTCAGTGCTGTCATCTGATTCAGGTGGAATACACAGCAGTGCAGGAAAAAGGACAATGATCTTCTGCATTCCATTATGTTAGATTCCATCGTCTTCTCTCTGCTCTGTCACAGTCACTCTAACTCTGTCACCACACATAAACCTCAGCAACGCTCATGGACTATCAGCTTCACTATTGTATCCAGCATTCCCATTCTACAGCTCTCAGCCACCTGCCTTCCTGTCTAAAGAAGCTAGGCAATCCACAGAGGTTGATAACCTCCATGTAAGTGCTAAGCCAAGAAAGATCAATGGATTGCGTACCAATCAGTTTACACGCTTAATCAGTGCTTCAAAAATTGTGTCGTAACTCAACAGAAGCTTTGGGGTCCTAGAGACCACGGGAATGCCAGGTGTTCTACTTTCATTCCACTGAGTGATAGTCAGGGTGAGGGGGATATCAGAGGAGTCAAAGGCAGGGAAAGGGGATGTCTTTCAGAAAGTACTCCTTTGCCTTCCATCTTTGTCAGATTGCTGTCAGATTGGGCCAAATGGAGGACTCTTTCCCAACCTGGTTAGCAGGTGCCGTCCACTTGAGAAATAAATTACTTTTGCTGCTTGCCAGGAATGCAGGGAACTGGGGACATGGTGAGTTGAGGTCCTTTATGGCTGTGAATTGACCAGTACAGAATGTCTGCCATGGACTTCCCCACCAGCACTTCATTGGTGACGTGGACAAAAGGGGATGAGTATTTTTCAGTGCCAACACTCCCAAATTTTTCCCACTAACTCTCTTGCCACCTCAGGGAGCAGAAAACTGTGCTCTGTATTTCTTATGTATGAATCATAATCTGATCGGTGATATCGCCTACCCTGTACAATTTTGAGTCCGACTGGATTTTTATTCAATTGAAATTAATGCGATGAAACCACGACATTCTGCGGAGTGTGTGTGATCTGCAATCCCTGGTGGAGAAGATGAAATCCACCCTGCCGTCACTTTCACTTTATGTCATTTCTTTACACCAGTGACTGCACTTCATTAGTTTTGAAGTGTTTTGGGATGTGTTGAGGTCAAAAAAGATGTTATATAACTGTGAATTCTTTTTCTTTCATCTATCAGGCTTGGATGCCTGCAACTTGTAGAGATATATTCAGGCTTTCAATAATAACACACCAGGTTACAATTTAACATTCATTAAGGAAATAAATCTGAGTTATAAAAATGGACAGCATTTACCCCAAATTGGTTCACTTCACACTGGACAAGCAGAGCTGCCAATTCTATGTCTTCATTGTAACCATTTTTAAGAGGAACTGATCGATACCCTGGAGAGAATATGAAAAATATGCATTTACTGAATGTTCAAAATCCTGAACATTAAATGACATGAACATTTCAATTATACTGACAAATTGACATCTTACATCAAAACCCCATGGAAACTAATTCACGCACAGTGGGAGTTTGCTTCATATTCAAAACTTTCTAATAGTTTTTATGCAAACCTTACCAAAGTGAAGATTTTCTGCATGTGAAGTAGAACCAACTCCCTTTCCACTTTCTTTTTATTCATCATGGGGTGTGCACATCATTAGCAAGTCCAGCATTTATCGCTCATTGCTAATTGCCCTAAGCAATATGGTGGAAGTCACCTTCTTGTACCACTGCGAGTCTTGTAGCTGCCTTCCAAAAATAATTGCTGTATTTTGTATTTTTATGGGGAAGTAGCACAATACAGCAATCTCTCCAGAGATAATCACAGATTCTGGAGGCAAATGGCTAGCTGATTATGCACAGTCTCATTGACTGCCTCAACAGTTTGCCATAGTTTTCAAATTTTAATGCATGCAGGCACACAACTCCTGCTCACAGCATGCGCAAAGATACAAATTCTAAATCATAGGATAAACAGGATGTTTGTGATACTGCAGTTTGTGGTGAACAGAAATGTCGAGAAATATTAAATTTTTAACAAAGTGGATTTGCTGGTCCTAGGTATAGTAAAGTTATGATGACATTAGGTTATGTGCAGCATAATTCTCCAGCAACTGATAATGTTGAAAATGCAATTAAATTTATTACTACTGTGCTAATTTGATGAATATATCCAATAAAGATAAATTGTCACCATTATAGACTTGGTCTCATCTTCCATTGCTGTATTCTAACAATAGGAGATCTAAATTTAGCCATAGTAATATTTCACTTTCATTTTATTCCATCTTTTCATTTTAATGAAAGACTTTGTTCACCAAATTGACTTTGTATTCACCATAAATTGAAATGCTGCAAAACCTCATTCACATATCGACAACTAAACACCATCTCAGATATGTTAAGTAGCACATATGTTAACTTTGTTCATAAGATAGTTTAAAACATTACTTCATACACTGTTTACGTTTGTGTATGCTGAACATGAGCTACAATGAACTGGAATTTTTTCAATCATAAATCTAACAAGAAATGCTTCACTGAAACATCAAATGATAGCCCAGCCACGTGTTGCCCTTGAGACATTTCAATGATTGCTTTTCTAAATTTGAACATAAATTAGACTCTTGACAAAGATGTAACATCAGAAATTCATTATATAAAATCATGATAAATTTCAGCGAAACCGCAATGAACTCAAAAATGGAAGTTAGACTGAAGGAAGAATTGAAACAAGGTTACATTACATCAATGGTTTAAAAACACATAATTTAAAAATGTAAGTACAAAACAACCAGGCTAGACAAGAGGCCTCTGCAGATGAACACCTTATTTCAGAATCATTGCTCTTATATAAAAACCTGAGAATGTGTGGAAACCTTGGTGAGATATACCTATTGTGATGGGAGGAACTGCTATTTTCTTTATTCACTCATAAAGCATCTCTGGCTGGGTCAATATTTACATTCAGAGGGCAATTAAGAATCAACCACATTGCTGTGCATCTGAAATCACATGTAGGCCAGACCAGATAAGGATGACAGATGTCCTTCCACAAGGACATTAGTGAACTAGATGGGTTTTCTCAACAATCAACAATATTTTCATGGCTACCTTTAGACCTCTTAATTCTAGATTCTTTATTGAGTTCAAATTCTACCACCTGTCATGGCAGGATTTGAACCCAGGTACCCAGAACATTAGCTGAGTTTCCGGATTAATAATCTAGTGATAAAACCACTAAATCATTATCTCCCCGTACAATGAGGTGATGTCACATTAAAACTGCAGTCACCAAGGGGGCACAGCTGAAGGATACATTTTCAAGGTTTTTAAAATTAATTCAAACAGCAAATTCTTAGTATTTGTTTTGATTGTGGAGCCATTTTACTTAATTAAAATATAGAATTAATAAACTCATGGGCAAAAATCAAGACTACATGGGCAAATTATTCATGTGTGTTGAAAACTGAGGATACATTCTCCAAGCCTTCTATTCTCCCAGGATCAAAATATCTAAAATTATCCAAGTTGTGTCTGGCTAAACTATATATTATGTTGTCTACTATATAAGACTCATATCCACTAAAGTTCTGATCCATTGGCACTAACCAGTTTTAATTCCTTTGACAGGAAAAGTGGCATGAGCTAAGAAGTTAGGATCACTGAACATATCCTCTTCATACACGACCAATCTGAGAAAAGCTAAAGAGGGATCTCGAATGACAAATTCCTCATTAGTGTCTTCTGCTCCACACCAAACTGGATTAAGACCATTATCATCTGGAATACAAAACGAAATGATTTAAATAACTTATCATTCACAAGACACTTTCCTCCAATTATAAAATTAATCTGTATTACTCTTGGCTCATTTCATATATCACAGAATATTACTTTTCACATTGTGGCCTTTTGGCAGCAGTTAAGTGTGGCACAAAGGCATATAATAATGGACAATGCATTACTGAAGTCACATAGCTGCAGTTTAAACACCTGCCTTTTACTAATTCAAAAATATATGCGATTGAGATCTCGTTATTGGATTCACCTTTGCTATATATAAACAATCACAGCAAGATATTTATACAATTCCACAATCTCTGCGTTCTACCAAAACCTCAAAGCCTAAAAAAAGTACTTTTCTCTTTCAGATTCTGATTGTAATTTTTAATTTGTTCAGGGATATGAGCATCAGCGGCAAGGACAGAATTTGTTGCCTCTTCCTAGTTACCCTTTAGAAGGAAATAGTTAGTTGCCTTCCTGTACTGTTACAATCCATGCCACAGAATCACAGAAGTGTTACAGCAGAGGGGGAGGCCATTTGGTCCATCAGCCTGCCCTGGCCATTTAAATAAGCATCCTTAACATGGGCCGATCTCCTGCTTTTTCCCGCATGCCGTAGCACATTATTTTTATCCAAATAATCATCCAATGCCCTCTTCAACGCCTCAATTGAATCTGCTTCCCCCACATTTCCAGGCACTGCATTCCATATCCTAACCACCCACTGAATGAAAACACTTTTTTCCTCACTTCACCCTTTCTTCTTTTGTAGATCATTTTACATCCATGTCCTCTCATTCTTGCTCCTTTCATAAGTAGGAACAGGATGTTTCTCACTACTCCATCCAGCCCACTCTTCAATTGGAAAATCTCTCTCAGATCACCTCTCAGCTTTTCTCTTTCCAAGGAGTTCAAATTCTTCAATCTATTCTCATTACTGCAGTTCTTCATTCCTGGAACTATTCTTATATATCACTTCTGCCCTCTTTCCAATACGTTTTCATCTTTCTTATAATGTGGTTGGCCACAAGTGTACACAAATACTCCAGTTGAGGTCTGACAAGTATCTTATACAAGTTCAAAATCACATCTTTTACTCTATTCCTCTCTTAATAAAGATAATAATTCTATGTGCTTGAGCAACTACTCTTTCTACCTGCCCTGCAGCCTTCAATGTTCTGTACACGCATACATCCACCTCCCTCTGCTCCTGACCCCATTTAGAACTGTATCCCCATTTTATATTGTCTTTCAATGTTCTTCCTATCAAAATGTATCACTTCACATTTTTCTGAATTGAAATTCATCTGCCCAGTCTGCCCAATTATCTATGTCCTTCTGGAGTTCCACACTGTTCTCCTCACAGTTTTCAATTCTTCAAATGTTTGACACATTTGTAAACTTTGAAATTGTCCCCCTCATTCCAAGATCTAGGTCATTATTTTGACCCTAGAGTTTGCTCTAACAGCTCTCCTCAAATTCAGTCAGGACCCTCCACATGCCTTTATCACACTCTCACTTGATTCCTTTCTCCCTGTCCTATTCTGATGGGTCTCACCACCAATCCCCTCCCATCATTACATTTCTGAGCAGTTGAGTGAGGTGACAGTGTTTGGAAAGCACAGTTGTAGATGGTTCAACAGAGTGTGAAGGTGGCGAAGGGAGTGAAGGTGGTGGAACAGGGGACAATCATGCAGGCTGCTTTTTCAGGTTTGAATATTTGACAGCTATAGCCTCTGGCACACACAGAATCATCTGAGGTTGTAGAATATTTCACAATGTATTTAAAAGCACAATCGGGACTAATTCAATACGTTGCGATTTTATTCAATCGTCAAGGAAAGTCATTCATAATGAAATTAAAAATAAGGCAAAAACATCAACAGCTTAATTAGTGAAATAATTTTTGACCCAAACATACTTATCACTACTGTTTTGAACTTCTTATTCTCATTCTCAGCTCCACACAATTCTACTTCTACAAAAGGACAAACTATACTCCTGCCAGGTTTAGGTAGATGACGGGCACCAAGAAGCTGCAAAGACAATGAGAACAATAAACAGATTATGCAAAAATCCAACCAAGAGTATTTTAAAATAAAATACATGGGGCTTTTGAAGTGCAGTGATAGCACCTCTGCTTCTTAATCACACCATCTGGGTTCAAGTCCTATCTATGCTGGAGGTTTGACACAATATATCCAAACAGGCTCATCAAAATAACTATCACAGGGTAACATGCTAACAAGAATGGAACTTAAAACAGCAATCAAGCCCTCAGATTGATTCTGGTCAATGTGACTTCACTCAGCCAGGATGATGCTGAAAATGATGCAATTGGCTTCAACATCCCACATGTAGGAAGGATCAAACTGTAAATGGAGTTTCTGATTGTGATTAGGTGTGTTTTAAAATAATAGGGTGTTGTGGTGCAGTAGCAGTCTATACTTCTGGGCTGGACGGTCTGAGTTTGTGACCTATCTAGCTTCAATGTGCACCATAGCATGATGAAGCAGGTCAATTAAAATAACAAAAACATGAGGATGCAGAACTACTTAATATCTGCTGCAAAGAATGATTTATACAACCACCCAATGACCATCATTACTTATGATGGGAGTGCAATTGCTTCCAAGGGCATCTTCTGAAGTAATACAGTTTCACTTGAATACATCACATTTTGTAACTTTGACTAATGCCATTTCACTCTTTACGATTGACTAAGAATGAATAATGATGCCACAGCTTTTGCATGATTATAAGGCATCTTTCAATGCGCAGAAACACTAATGTACTCATGTACTATCATGTGATATTACTCTGGAATCAGAAGAACTCTGCCTATAAGGCTACACAAGTAGAGCTCTGTCTCATTGATGAGGTTAATAATGACACTACGGAATGGGTGGTTAGGATAAGTGAACTATACATTAAAAATAGACCATCTTGAGTCACTCCATCCAGTAAGACATATTTGAATATTAAATATTTTAGAAAACAGGTTCTAACTATAGCCTAGAATAATACATCATAGAAAGTGCCTATATAGTTCTCTCAGATGGTGCAAGCTCTTTGAAAGTGCTTTACAATTAGACTCACTCTCCCAGTTGTTTTGTATATTCATACTTTTCATGGGTGAGGATGCCATTAACTCTTCGCAGTAAGGTTACTCATCCCTAATTGTCCTCAAGAAGGTGACTGTCTTTCCTGACTTATTGCCTTGCAAACGTTAATGCTGCATAAATATTTATCCAATTTAGTTAGAAATTTATCATTAACCCTACTTGCACCCCTCTCTTGACAAATTTGATAATACTTTGCTATGTTTGGTATTCCAGGACTACCTTATAATGTTTTATAAAACGGAGGAGCAGAAAGCAAAACACCTTAAGTGTGTCATGACCATAGATCAAAACTCTGGGTCAGAGCTATTGGATATATTGAAGCTGTATTATTTCTGAAGATGCCCTTGGAAGCAATTGCATTCCCATCAATAAGTAATGAAGGTCATTGGGTGGTTGCAAAAATCATTCTTTCAGCAGATATTAGGTAGTTCTGCATCTTTATGCATTAGTTATTTTAATCAACCTGCTTCATCATGCTATGATGCACATTCAGGCTAGACCAGATACAAACCCAGACCTTCTGCTCCAGAAGCATGGACACTGCCACTGCACCATAAGGCCCTAATATTTCAAAACAAATCACATCACAATCAGAAATTCCAGTTATAGTTTGATCCTTTCTACGTGTGGGATATTGAAGCCAACTGGCTGTCAAAAGAGGGCAAATCAACTGTAGATATACATTCAGTGGCTGTCTGGAATAGTAAGAGAGATCCTAGAATGTCAAGCATAACAGGGTGACAAGGAAGCTACAAGTGGATAGACTTATAAGGGGAGAAATACACTGTAAACTGAACAGTCATATCCTGGAGATATCACAGATTGTAAATTGAGCAAGAGTTATGGCTTGAGTCTTCCTCTTGGAATAATAGGATTTCTGTTCAGTTCAACACTCTGTGTCCTTATGGAAGAAAGTGCATTGTTGAGTTGGGGTACCAGCCTGGGTTTGAGCACTAAGTCACAGTCAAAGAACCACCCACTGCTTGCCAGCTTGCCAGCAAGGCAGTCAAAAGGAAACAGATCAAAAAGATTTCAATTAAACCTCAAAAGTTCAGAATTGATTATTCGATTATCAACACTTCACTATCTATTCTTCACAACCAACCCAGAGATTAAACTGTGCATCTTTTAAGTTAATTTTGAACTCACTTCTCATTTTTAATGTTGGCATGTGCGTTGTGTTTTCATTTATTTTCATGTTTACCAACTAATAAGCTAACTCTTTGTTATCTTGAGAAAGCCTGATTAAATTGGCTCCTTTTAAAACATAAATATTTGGTTTTGGAATGGTGTCTATAAGGATGAGCATCCTCTGTAAATTAACCAGTTCATGCCTCTTTACCTCAGAGACTGACAATTTTGGGTATCCTATCTGCAACTATAGTAATTTGAGAAATCTTACCTGGGATCTGGCCATGACAAGTGCTTAAGGACAAGATTAAACTTTAACCACATGTTGCATCCTTTAGAAATGATGCCAGGAGCTAGGTGGTTACTCCTGAAACTGGCTGGTTGGCTACCCTAGTTTTTGTTCTGCTTGTTAGTATGTTATTATCGAATTTTGAATGACACAATAGGTCCCAAATTGGACTGAAATCTCCTTACTTTAATTTTCACAGAATATGGTTGGTGCTGCATTGAGTTGTCACTCCTCAGAGATTCAGGCTGTAGCACATAACCAGTTCTTCCATTCATACAAAACAAAGCTTGATTCAGTTGCATTGGTTTATCTGTAACAGAAAAATTGAAATGGTTTGCTGAATCACAGTGCTGGGTGTAAAGACATCCCCAAAACCCTAAAGTTGTTCTCTCTCAGCTATTGTGTGCATCTAAGAGGACCAACAATATTCCAAGAAAATCAGGCACTTGCTTGGACAGCATCAGGCCCTTATGCTGCCCTCACCTGCCCAAATGTAGCTGCATCGAGCCGGGATGTGTTCGGAGGGGTAGGGATTATTATAATTCTGGCCCTTTCTTTGGAACTTTGAGAATGATTTCCAAAAGCTGTGAAAGCCATATAACAAAACATGGAATGAGAAAAGTTAATTCACTCCATCAATCTCGTCTGTCATTTCTAATTTACACTCTCATTCAATATCATAATGGATTCTGGATTAGTGGTGCTGGAAGAGCACAGCAGTTCAGGCAGCATCCAAGGAGCTTCGAAATCGACGTTTCGGCAAAAGCCCTTCATCAGGAATAAAGGGTAGAGAGAGGAGGAAAACTTCTTCAATACCTCTAATATCATAATGGAGCTGAGTAGTCAAGTGAAACAGTTGAAAATTAAAATTTCTCCTTCTTCCCAAGAAATGCAAAAGGAAGATCCAAGCTCTGACGCTTAAATGATACAATTCAGAATAATAAACAGAGATGTGATGCACTGCATGACTGATACCTCCAAGTATATCTGGTATTACCAATGCACTTCCCAAGGGCACACTGCTGCCTCACAGCACCAGAGACCCGGGTTCAATTCCCGTCTCAGGCGACTGACTGTGTGGAGTTTGCACGTTCTCCCCGTGTCTGCGTGGGTTTCCTCTGGGTGCTCCGGTTTCCTCCCATGGTCCAAAGATGTGCAGATCAGGTGAATTGGCCATGCTAAATTGCTCGTAGTGTTAGGTAAGGGGTAAATGTAGGGGTATGGGAGGGTTGCGGGTCGGTGTGGACTTGTTGGGCCGAAGGGCCTGTTTCCACACTGTAATGTAATCTAATCGAATCAAACACATCAGAGAGAGATGTGATAAGAATATTTAACCACGGTTCTTAACCTGCAATCTTGGGTTTCCAATTATGTAAAAAATATTGATTAGTCTCATTTCCTATCATCTCAGAACCTTCAATTTTGATTTTCTGCTTTCATTTACTTATGAAATTACATTCTTTTTCAGCAGATGGCCTTAAGTTAACTCATGATAGAATTATTGGAGACGATTATACTAAGTATTTTGCTTCAAAAGAACATTTTGCAGGTCTACGAATAAAGAAAAGGGGAGCTGGACTATTGGACAGCTCTTTCAGAGAGCTTGTAATGACCCATCGGACTGAATGGCATTGTTTTGGTTGCCTCTGTACCAGCAGTGCAAATCTTTAAAAAATACAAAAGCAGTACAGAAGCTTTTCTTTGCAAAGTTTCAATTTGGTGAGACAGGTTATTCACATTAAGCAATTTCAAATTAAGATAACTCATGGGTTCTTGTGGTGCAATGGTAGTATCTCTAGCTCTGAACCAGGAGGTCTGTACTCATGTTTCACTTGCTCCAGAGCTGTATTACAATATCTCTGAACAGGATGATTGGAAAATATCTTCAGATAAGTCATCTCGCATCCTGGGTCTGACACCCCAAGTTTGGAAGGTGTTGTCCAGTTCCTTGTAAAATGGTACTTAACCCAAGTTCAATTCTCATATTGATTGAGTTTACCACAAAAGTCCTTCCTTCTGAACCTCTCCCCTTGACTGAGGCATGTTGACCCACAGGTCAAACCATCAGCACTCATCTTTCTAATGACAGTGCAACCCTCTGGGACCATGGTGACTTTAAAGCTGCAGATTGCAAATCTATTCTGTTGTTATTGTGTCCATAACAATGCAAGGGTTACATGGCCTTAGGTAAGGACAAAGATAGGACTCTTGTTGTACAGCAAGTAGTGTCCCTATCCTTGAGTTTGAAGGTCTGCGCTCAAGACCGGCTTGGCCCAGTGGGGGTGTGATAATAGGCAAGAGTGGAAGCTCCATCTAGAGGTTGTTGTGTGCAAAGACATTTCAGATTTTAGTATCAAAAATGAAATAATTTTAAAATCTTCACTGTAAGCAACAAGGATGTCTTGTAGCACAGTGGGCAACAGCTGTACCTCTGAGCAGGAGGTTCTCGGTTCAAAAGGCTTGATAGCCGCAGAAAGTCCTATTCATAACTGGGCCAAACAGGTTGATTATCATCCTGGGATTCCTTCTGTATGCCTAGGCATGTGTTAAAATTACAGGAGGCTTTTGATCAGCTATGCTTAATGTGGAGTGGCACCCCTCAAGCCAATTAGCCTGCGGCTTCATGCTGGTGATGTGTTCCTGGAAATGACAGCTATGGGAACAAATGTAAGTGTTGTCTGCCTCATTCATGTCTCAGTAAGTGATATACTCTGAAGACTACTGAATATTTTATCAATATTTTGAAAACGATGTGCAATGGCAACATGAAAAGCTTATCTTAACTGTGAACTATGATGTATTTCTTACTCTTGTTGTGAACAGCATTAAGATTAATGTTAGGAAAGTGGAATTGGGTTAGAGGATCAGCCACAATCTTACTGAATGGTGGAAGAAGCTTGTGGACGGCATTGATTATTCCTACTTCCATGTCATATGTGCTTATTCTCAGTCAAAATAGGATCTTTGAACACATTGCTTATAGCACAGAAGGAAGTCATTTGTTCCAGTGCATCAGTGCTACTTCTCTGCACGGGTAACTCACATAGCCCCACTCCCATGCCATTTGTCTCTAGTCCTTTTTTTTTTCTCCTTAGATAATTAGTCAATTCTCTTTTGAAAGCCATAGTTGAGTCTGCCTCTACTACACACTCAAACAGTGCACTCCAGATCCTAGCCACTCACTCGAAAGGTTGATTAGTTATAATGCACGTTTCGTCAACATGAATTCAAGTAACACAATTGACAAATTGGGGAGGCTGTTTCTACAGCGCAAACTTTGAAAACGTGTGTTGGCTGTAACATGATTACCGCACCAACACTTTAAACCCTACTTCTAAAGCATGATTTTTCTGTAACGCGGGGTTGCACAAGAATGCAACCATCACCTTATAGAAGAACTGACTGTATTAAAAAAAAAGCATAACCTCATGTCATCAGCGTTTCCTTTACCTACATTCTAAAATCAATGTCTTCTGTTTTTCGATCAGATTACTTACAGTGTGGAAACAGGCCCTTCGGCCCAAGTCCACACTGACCCGCCACCCACACCCACACACCTAACACTATGGGCAATTTAGTATGGCCAATTCACCTAACCTGCACATTTTTGGACTGTGGGAGGAAACCGGAGCAAACCCACGCAGACATGGGGAGAATGTGCAAACTCCACACAGTCAGTCGCCTGAGGCGGGAATTGAACACGGGTCGCTGGCGCTGTGAGGTAGCAGTGCTAACCACTGTGCCACCACGCCACCCACCTTGTAACAATTGGAATAGTTCTCCTCTATCTACATTGTCCAGAATCCTCACAATTTTGAATAATTTTTGTGAAATTCTTCCTGCGAAGAAAAATTGTCCCAGCTTCTCTAATCTATCCATGTAACTGAAGTTCTTTATCCCTGGAATTGTTTTCATTATCATCCTATATTGTTGCTGATACCGTCACTTCCTTTCTAAAATGGGGAACAAAACATTAAAGCAATCGCCCAGTTGATGCTGAACCACTGCTTTATACACATTTATCCTAATTTCCTTCCTTTTATACCTGGCCTGTCAGCAGAAAGGCAGTGGAAATATTTACATTTTACATTGTTATACATTTACATTATCTGTAATAATATTTTTGATACATTTTCTCATAAATTTTGGTGCAGCAAGCACTTAAGCAACATTACCGTTTTCTATTGAGGAGATTCTTTCTCAAGCAATTCAAACTGGCTTTATGTTAATTTATCACTAGGCATGATTTTGTTGGATTATCTGTGCTGCTCCTAAATTATATTAACTGAAATTTGACATTATTAGCATATTCTAGAAGAAAGTGAGGACTGCAGATGCTGGAGATCGGAGCTGAAAATGTGTTGCTGGAAAAGCTCAGCAGGTCAGGCAGCATCCAAGGAGCAGGAGAATCGACGTTTTGGGCATGAGCCCTTCGTCAATTCTCCCGCTCCTTGGATGCTGCCTGACCTGCTGCGCTTTTCCAGCAACACATTTTCAGCTCATTATTAGCATATTCACAATCCTGCATGAAAGACAATACATGTGAATTTCCTGCATTTAGGCCTAGTCTGATTAAACGTAAGTTTATTACAGGTACATCAGGACCTAAAGTCACTGATTTCTGATGTCCTTTGATACTTCTTACAAACATCTTCATTGCTTTAATGCCACAACACTTTGGGTCAAAATAACTCAAGTGGTTAATTATAGAAAATATCAAGTACCTGGTGTTTGAAAATTTAGGGCTGCCATTTGGGATCCATGTTGCCAGAGGACAATTGGGTCATAGTTTGAAGAATCAATGCGTTGACCTTTGGGGTAAATTCTGGAGAGTTGCTTGCGGTTATATTCTCGAAACTCTTTTGACTTTTGTTTGAGGATGGTATCCACCTTGTTCTCTGCAAATGATCTGATTTCTTTGTAATCAATGTTGTCTTTTGCTGAAAGAGAGATATTACCTTTACTGAGTAATTGTTAATTTTGTCCTTTGTGTTTTACAATCCGATAGTTAAAATTCTGCATCTGTGCAATTAGAATGGTGATCACATATTATAGTATTAGCTGAGCTTTCGTCAAGAATCATTATAAATTCACTCTATAAATTCACGATTGTTGCCGGGTTAGTTTGAAATAGTGTGAAATATCAGGTAAACAATTCTGATGGGACAACAGCTTTGTTTCTGCATAAACGGGAAGGTGAGACATCATTGTTACAAATCTATCAAATAGATTTGGTTGCATAGAAGGAAAATTACCATTTGGAAAAAATTCTCGAGACTTGGCTGGTCTGCAATAAACAACTAAGTCAGATAACTCTTTGGCAATCTGTTGTTTCTTCTCCATTTCATTTTGATTCTTCTCCTGTCAAAACAAAACTGGAATTATTTTTTGTTCCCTCTCATGGAAATTCAAAATTTTGTGATATGCATATAACTTCATTTACACGTTCAGCCACAAAATTATTCTTTATTTTACTTTTCTTTTAACAGTAATGTGAACACAAGAAGCTCTAATGCTTAACATGTGTGCATGTATCTGTGAGGATTTATTTTAGGTGGTAATAGAGTGTATCTTCACAGTATTTATAAATTCCTTTTTTGGGGGGATTCTTCAATATTTGAACACGAATGTACAATGCAACAAATGAGTCAACATGATCAAAGCATTGGACCAAAAGAAAGACAGCTCATTGTTAGTGATCATAAATGGCTTATTTTCAGTTTGATCTGATTCTATTTTAAAATAAAAATGGAGTGGTATGCTGACCCAGAGGTTAGCACTGCTGCCTCATAGCAGGGACCCAGTTTCGATTCCAGACTTGGATGACTGTCTGTGTGGAATTTGCACATTCTCCCTGTATTTGTGCAGGTTTCCTCCAGGTGCTCAGGTTTCCTCCCACAGTCCAAAGATGTGCAGGTTAATTGATTGCCCAGGCTGAATTATCAATAGTGTCCAGGGATGTGCAGGCTAGGTGGATTAGCCATGGGAAATGCGGGGTTACAGGGATGTGGTGGGTCTGGGTTGGTGCGGACTCATTGGGCTGAATGGCTTGCTTCCATGATGTAGGCATTCTATTGTATTAACAAAAAGTAAATATTTTGCCTGCAACATACCTGTACGAGCTTTTTCTGAGAGCACTGTACCACTTCATGGTACCATGAAAACATTTCTTCCAATGAATTTGTAGCAACATCAAGAGGTGGTGCATCCGGGGGCACTTTTGGTTGAATAGTAAACATGAATGCCATTCCCAGCTTCCCATTTGTCTGTTTGACTATTTTTAAAGCAAAGAAACATTTCAACTCTCACAATATCCTTCCAAGCTATTAAAACAAATAAATAAAGACAAATAAACAAATTACTTTGGTTAGGTCACAGCTGGAGTACTGTGTGGAGTTCTGGCCACTTCACTTTAGGAAGGATATGATGGCACTGGCGGGGGTGCAAAAGAGATTCACCAGGGTGTTGCCTGGGATGGAATGTTTTAGCTATGAAGAGAAGCTTGACAGGCTTGTGTTGTTTTCTGTCAAGAAGGTTGAGTGTGGCCCTGATTGAGGTCATTAAGGTCATGAAGGGCTTGCACAAGGTGGATACGAAGCAGCTGTTGCCCTTAGTGGAAGGATCAATAACAAGAGCACACAATTTAAAGGGAATTTGAGGAAATATGTAGAGGGTAGCGGGAATCTGGAATGGAGTATCTGGGATGGTAGTTTAGGTGGAAAACCTCACAACCTTTAAAAAACACTTGGATGAACATTCAATGTAATTGTATTAAAGTGCAGGAAAGTGTGACTAGAGTAGATTTAGTGTAATTTTGTCATTGCAGATGCAATGGGCAAAAGGGCCTCTTCTGGTCAGTATCATTCTATGATTCTGCAAAACAATCAGATTATTTCATCACAGTTACCCATCACACAGCTTGAACATACCGACTGAACACTTGGCTAGTTCCACAATTCCTCTGCATATTACTCCTAGGGGGTTATCTTCTGTTATCTGAACAATAAAATAAACAAATAAACTCAAGGATTACACTTTCAAATGGAATAAAAACAGGTTGAGAGTATTATTATTTGAAACTGTTTGAGGTTAGACTATAAAGATGATGAAATAGCAGCAATGGAAATAAATGATCCTGTGGTGGTTGTAATGAGATCAGCCAGGTGGATGGCATAGAATATGAGTGCCCTGATTGGGGCTGTTAATCTGGTCCAATCAGGGAGCCTTGGCTGACAGATATAAACAGGAGTGTTGTACTCTATGCACTGATTCTGATGTAATTGGACTGTCTTGTATGTATTTATTATTGTTACATTTGCGACGACTGAAAGTGGGATGTGAGGCTTGTCCTCATTTCCCTGAAAACTAATTGAATGGCGGGTTTGGGGTCTGGCTTTGCTGCTCCCCTCACTTGTAGATTGTTGTTTCTCTGTGTGCAGCTGTTTTTGTTAATTGTTTGTCAACTGTACTGTTTAACAAAATATAATAAACAGGAAAAAAAAGACAGGAGTGTCAGAGGTTCTGTTCACTCTGAGAGCTGGCTCTGAGGAAGCTGGATCAAGAATTTTTCACGCGTAAATAAAGGCTGACTTGGTGATGGGATACTGGACCCTCTGGAATTATTTCAGCTCCATTCTCAGGAAAACACTGGCATACTTGAACAGATTAATCAACCCATAACTAAATATGATTTATGAACATCTAACTTACAAGATCTGGACAATATCCAAGCTTGCGGCGACAAGTGGCAAGTAACATTTGTGCCACACAAATGCCAGACAATGACCATCACCAATAAGAGACATTCTAACCACCACCCCCAACATTCAATGATATTGAATCCCCCACTGTCAACATCCTTGGAGTTACCATTGACCAGAAACTCAACTGGACTCACCACATAAGCACAGTGACTACAAGAGCAGATCAGAGACTAGGGATACGGCAGCTAGTAACTCACCTCCTGACACCCCAAAGTCTATCCACCATCTATGAGACACAAGTCAGGAGTGTGAAGGAAGACTCCTCACTTACCTAGATGTTTGCTGCCCCAACAACACTCAAGAAGCTTGACACCATCCAGGACAAAGCAACCCACTTGATTGGCACCACTTCCACAAACATTCAATCCCTCCATCACCGGCGCTCAATAGCAGCAGTGTGTACTATCTATAAGATGCACTGCAGAAATTCACCAAGGATCCTTAGACAGCACCTTCCAAACCCATGACCACTTCTATCAAAAGGACAGGAGCAGCAGGTACTTGGGAACACCACCACCTGCAAGTTCCCCTCCAAGACATTCACCACCCTTTCTTGGAAATATACCACTGTTCCTTCAGAGGCGTTGGGCCAAAAGCCTGGAATTCCCTCCCTACTGGCATTGTGGACCACAGTGATTCACAAAAGCAGTTTACCACCACCTTCTTAAGGGCAAATAGAGATGGGCTATCAATGCGAGCCAGCCAGTGACGCCCAAGTCCCACAAATGAATAAAAAAAAACTTACAAAGTCAATCTCACACAGGGATGCAATTTTAAATACCCAATGTAGCAACATTTCCTGTACTACAAATGGCTGCTTTATATTGTCTTGCACTGTGTTCCGACGTGTACACAAATTAACTTGCATTTGGACTCAGCAATGGAATCTGTTCGCATCCCAGGGACTATCTATAAACACAATTACTGAACAAATAAAACATACCTGGTTGCTAAATTCTTCCTGGGTTTCAGCAGGTATTTCTTCCACATAATTGGCTGGAAAATACTTTTGTATTTGGTCTCCGTAATCTCCTTTCCACCTAAACATAGCAGATATACAGAGTTATAGAATTTCGTCTGAATAGCTATTGCTTTAACATTTTCCTAGCATTGGGCTTATTGAATGAAAATAGAGTAAGAGTCTCAGAATGAAAGGAGGATGTTTTTCACTCAGAAGGTAGTGAATGTTTGAGATGTTTTTACTCCAGAAGGGTATGGGAATTCAGTCATTAAGTGAGTTACAAACAAAGAATGAAAGATTCCTCATTACTAATCACATAGAAAGAGATAGTGAAGAAGGCGTTTGGTATGCTTTCCTTTACTGGTCAGAGTATTGAGTACAGGAGTTGGGAGGTCATGTTGCGGCTGTACAGGACATTGGTTAGGCCACTGTTGGAATATTGCATGCAATTCTGGTCTCCTTCCTATAGGAAAGATGTTGTGAAATTTGAAAGGGTTCAGAAAAGATTTACAAGGATGTTGCCAGGGTTGGAGGATTTGAGCCACAGGGAGAGGCTGAACAGGCTGGGGCTGTTTTCCCTGGAACGTAGGAGGTCGAGGGGTGAACTTATAGAGATTTACAAAATTATGAGGGGCATGGATAGGATAAATAGACAAAGTCCTTTCCCTGGGGTGGGGAGTCCAGAACTAGAGGGCATAGGTTTAGGGTGAGAGGGGAAAGATATAAAAGAGACCTAAGGGGCAACATTTTCTCGCAGAGCGTGGTTTGTGTATGGATTGAGATGCCAGAGGAAGTGGCGGAGGCTGTACAATTGCAACATTTAAGAGGCATTTGGATGGGTATATGAATAGGAAGGGTTTGGAGGGATCTGGGCCAGGTGCTGGTAGATGGGACTAGATTGGGTTGGGATATCTGGTTGGCACGGACGAGTTGGACCAAAGGGTCTATTTTCGTGCTGCACATCTCTATGACTCTATGACATAGGAACAGTGTGTGAATATGGCGTCCAGGTGGATGATTAGCCTTAGAATTAGAGGGGGTAAATTCAGAACAGAAATGCGGAGACATTTCTTCAGCCAGTGTGTGGTGGGCCTGTGGAATTTATTGCCGCAGAGTGCAGTGGAGGCTGGGACGCTAAATGTCTTCAAGGCAGAGATTGATAGATTCTTGTTGTCTCGAGGAATTAAGGGCTACAGGGAGAATGCGGGTAAGCGGTGTTGAAATGCCCATCAGCAATGATTGAATGGCGGAGTGGACTCAATGGGCCGAATGGCCTTACTTCCACTCCTATGTCTTATGGTCTTATGGTTTAGAACAGTGGAGCAGACTCAACAGGCTGAAGGGTCAACTTCTACTTCAATGTTCCTAACTATTATGTTATCTGTAGCTGATCTCTGATACCAATCAACCATTAATATAAATGTTTATCTAACTAATAAGAAATCTTAACACATCGGAATTAGTGGAGACCTAGAGTCATTTCAAATGGTTTGGGGAATATCTTAAACCAGCACAACAAAGTTTTTTATTTACAATAAAGTTAAGATAGTGGTCCAAGGTCTGCAAAGGAATTGAAAATGAAAGTGAGAATAAAACCGATTAAGAGAATAGCAATCTTCTGAGTTCCAATGCAGCGTGCTGTGCCTTCAACCTTATATCAGAGAATGGTAAAGTGAAGGCTGTATCATAGGGAACCATTGAACTAGATAATGAAACTCAAAAGTATAAACATTGTACACGCAGAGTCGATCAGAAGTTATCATATCGAGGTTTACACAAGAGCAAACATTTTCTCTTAAGAGAAACTAAGAATGAGCTACAAATACATCTTGCCACAGATTATGATCCTAATTTACTATTTCCAGCCTTGTTAAACTTTCATTCCTCAATCTAAATGGATAACATAATCTAACAAATAATTATCTCTGTTACTGAGAGAAAAAAAAACTCACCATCCTTGATCATGCTTTTTGACATTGTGGATGATGGCACCTCGAGGAAAAGACAATTCATCTTGTTGTTGACTCTGGTATTGATATAAAGCTTTCACTGAACCCTTTGAATTAAGAAATGACTTGTTAACTACTGTATAGAAACTTCAATACAAATAAGTGCACTGTTCATTAGTAGAGTATAAACTATAAATGTAATACTTTAATTATAAAAGTAAACAGAGAAAGCCTTCCCTTTAAATATCACTTTTTATACAGATTATGGAAGTGTTATCAATTTATAGTACTTAAAATTGTGATAAGCAATGTAACATCAGAGCAAGCTACCAATTTCAAAACATTAAAAATATTAGTTAGGATTACACATCAGTTAAAGTGCACTGATTCAAATTTCTCCTCAATTCAATTTGCTGTTGTCTGCAATTACACTACTGATATTCATATTCAGAACAAACCCAAATTCTAGTGATATCTATCTCAGCTTGCATATCGCAAGGCAAAGTTTTATCCACATATCATTTTTGTCAGATCCGATTCAATGCAGGGGTCAAATCAGTTTTGATTTTCTGAACGTTCCTCTTGAGATTTCCTTGGAGGCTCTTTTTGTTCTTATTTTCGGGGGGTTACTTTTTTCATTCTCACTAACTCATTTATCATGTGATGCTGCAACATAGTGATAGGGTAGGCTATGGCCCATTGGTACAAGAGCTGGACAATTAGCCTGTGGTCCAGGTAATGTTCTGGGGACTGGTTTCAAATCCTGCCACAGCAGGATTCAATAAAAATCTGGAATTAAGAATTTAACAATGACCACAAATCGATTGTCAAGAAAAAAACCCATCTGGTTCACTAATGCATTTTAGGAAAAGAAACTGTCATCTTTAGCTGGTTTGGCCTACATGTGACTCCAGACCTACAGTAATGTGTCTGACTCTTAACTGCTCTCTGGGCAATTAAAGACGGGCAATAAATGCTGGCCTAGCCACTGGCACCCACATCCCATGAGTAAATTACAAAAAATAAGATATTCAATATTTGTGTTGACATATGGGGTATTTGGATTCAGACACAAGCAAAAATAAATAATTCAACAATAATTATCAACTGTCCATTAAACTTAAAACCACAACACACAAGGGAAGCATTAATTTGTGAAATACCAAAATATTTACAGTGGTACAAGATAACAGGAATAAGATAATGCATAGCACAACAGCTTGTGGTCTGTTTGGTATTCCAAGCATTTGGCAAATGTGGGCCTGACTTATCGGTTGACAAGCAGGAGGCTGAAGGAACACAGCAAGCCAGGCAGCACCAGGAAGTGGTGGAGTCAATGTTACGGGTGTAACCTGTCTTCAGAACTGGGGGCAGGTGTAAGGGGAGTTGCAGATAAAAAGGGTGGTGAGTGAGGTAGGGATAGGTGAAGACAGGCAGAGGGTATGACCTGGTTGGTCGATGGGAGGAATGAATCCAGTTGGTAGCTGGAAGGAATGGTTGATGAGAGGAATGGAAGGGAGGGAGAGGGCTGGGAAAGGATTCAGGAAATGGGAAGAGAGGTTATTTGAAATTGGAGAGCTCAATGTTGAGTCCTCTGGGCTGTAGGCTGCCCAGGTGGAAGATGAGGTGTTGTTCCTCCAATTTGCTGTTTGGTTCATTTTGGCAATGGAGGAGGCCAAGGATGATCATGTCGGAAAGGGAGTGGGAAGGGGAATTAGAATGGGCGGTGACTGGGAGGGCTGGTTGGCCCCTGTAGGCCCGTATGAGAAGCTCGGTGAACCATTTCCTAAGTTTATGCTTAGTCTCCCCGATGCAGAAAAGATGTACACCTGTATCTGGGTGCACTGGATACAGTAAACTCGGTTGGACGAGAGGCAAGTGAACCTCTATCTCACCTGGAAGGATTGTGTGGGGCCTTGAGGTGAGGGGAGTGGTGTACCAGCAGGTTCTGCATCTCTTCCAATTGCAGGGCAAGTTACCTGGGGTTCAGGGGTGTTGGTGGGGAGAGTGCCAAAACCAACGTTTGTCGAATGGAACGGTCCTTGAGGAAGTCAGAGAGGGGTGGGGAGGGGAAAAGGTAACTCACCACCTAGGTGAGGTCTAGTTGGAGTTGATAGAAGTGTTCAAGGATCATGCATTGGATGTGGAGACTGGTGGGGTGCTTGGTGAGGACAAGGGGGCCCTGTCATTATTGCATTTTGAGGGGGGGTTTACAGCAGTGAGACAAGAAATGGAGATGGTGCAATGGACATCTGTCTGAATGATGGCGGGGGAGGAGCACATAGTTCAACATAGGTGGACATCTAGGATACTTGGGAGTGGAATGCCTCCTTGTCCGAGCAGATGCGGAGGAGGCGGAGGGGTTGGAGAACAGGATAGAGTTTTTTCTCACAGGATCCTTAGTGTCGAAACAGGCCATTTGGCCCAATAAGTCCACACTGACCTTCCGAAGACTAACGCACCCAGATCCATTCCCCTACTACTTTATATTTCCCTTACTAATGCGCCTAACCTACACATCCCTGAACACTACGGGCAATTTAACATGGCCAATTCATCTAACCTGCATCTCTTTGGACTGTGGGAGGAAACTGGAGCACCCGGAGAAAACCCATGCAGACATGGGGAGAAAATACAAACTCCACACAGCTAGTCACCCAAGGCTGGTACTGTGAGGCAGCAGTGCTAACCACTGAGCCACCATGCCATCTGAATTCTTGCAGGATACCGGGTGGGAGGACGTGTAGTCCAGATGTGAGAGTCTGTAGCTTGATAGTAAATGTCTGTCTGGAGACTGTTGCCAGAGATTGAAATTGAAAGGTCAAAAAAGGAGAGGGAGGTGTCTGAGCTGGACCAAGTGAATTTGAGGGTGGGGTAGAAGTTGTGGGCCAAGTTGATGAACTGCTCCAGTTCAACCCGGGCACACGAAGCTGCAGCAATGCAGTCATCGATGTAATGGCAGAAGAGTTGGGACACTGTGCCTGTGTAGATACTGAAGAGGGCCTGTTCAATATAGCCAACAAAGAGGCAGGTGCTGCTGGGACCCATCTGCGTGCCCATAAGCACCCCTTTGATTTGGAGGAAATGGGAAGAGTTAAAGGACAAATTATTAAGGGTGAGGACAGTTCAGCGAGGCAGAGGAGGGTACTGGTGTAGGGGGACTGGATGGGTCTGTTGGAAAGGAATAAGTGGAGGGCCTGGAGGCCATCCTTTTGGGATATGGACATGTATAAGGACTGAACGTCCATCGTGAAGATAAAGTCTGTGGGCTGGGGAGCTGGAAGTTACTGAAGAGATGGAGGGTGTGGTTGGTGTCGTAGATGTGGGTGGGAAAGTGCCTGAACCAAGGGGGAGAGGAGAGATTTGAGACAGGATGAGAGGAGTTCAATCATGAAGAAATAATGGGTCGGCAGGGTTGTTGGGCTTGTGGATCTTGGTGAGTAGGTAAAACTGGCCAGTGTGAGGCTGGGGGACTATGAGATTAGAGGCAGTGGAGGGGAGATCACCAGAGGCAATAGGGCACTAACAGTGCGAGTGATTTTGGCATGATGGGGGTGGAGTCGTGGGCAAGGGGTCGGGAAGTAGGACATGGCGTTGGAGAGTTGGCATTCAGCCTCTGCGACATAAAGGTTCGTTCTCCAGACTACCACCGGCCCGCCTTTGTCAAGCTGATGTATTGGTTGGCAGTAGCCTTAAAGAATGCCTTAATTGGTGGCAAGGGGGAAATGAGGATTGGGTGGTTGAGCAGCTGGTTGTAGAAGTTAGACAGGAATAATAAGACAAATGTATGTGTAAGAAGATGATGTAATCTAAAAGAAGATAAGGAAGTACAGGGAAGAGTCAAGGCAGAGGGGAAGAAGTGGCAGAGAAATGACTGGGAGCTGGGTTGGTAATGGCCTTTGGTTTTAATGTGGAGCTGGGATAAACTTGACTTCCCTTGTGGCCCCACATTCAGGTATCTTTTGAAGATAAAGCCTGCTTGGTGACAACACTCTTGCCTTTATAGGCCAACGTTTCGGTCACCTATAGATCACCCAGTACCCACTCTTTCAGTTTTTCATTGTGGTACATATTCTAATAAAACCAAAATGGACTTGCTGCAAGATTTAATTTTGAATAATTGTACTGCGGTAATGAATGAATTTAAATTTTTCTCCTCGCTTCCTCATTTTGATTATTTCAATACTGACAGTTAATAACTGCTTCTAATCAAATTGCATATGCTTTGATGTCAAAAATTAGCCTGGAAGTGGATTAATGTAATAAAAATGGAATTTTATCACATTATGTAAAGTAAGACTAATTACTGACTCGATTCTTAATTCTTAAAATTTTGTAATGGCTTACATTTTTAGTCAATACAAATTCACATTCTAAATATAGTTGAAATCTATTAAAACAAAATTAAAATACTGATATAATCAGGAAGACTGGACAGCTGGAAGACATGACAGATGATCTGGGGTTGAGTACACACTTAATGGACGGCTGTGTCAGACTTGCTACACTGTGTGCAAATAGCTCCTTGCAAAGAGCCAGGGAATCAGAACAAATGTTTCAATGTGAAACTACTTTCTAGCTCAGCAAGCAATGCTGTTCTACCTCAGAAGTAACTACTGGCTTTAATTAAAAGCTTTCACTATGTTTGTACATTATTTTAAACAGAAATCCTTCTGATTAACAATTAATTGTAAAATGCAATCTGAAAAAGACTGATTTCACTTGAAACATGAACAGAATATGATATTAAATTAGAGAGGGTTCAGAAAAGATTTACCAATATGTTGCCAGGAATGGACGGATTCAGTTATAAAAATAGGCGAGGACTTTTTTTCAATGGAGCGTAAGAGGATAAGGGTGACCCGAAAGAGGCTTATAAAATCACAAGGGGCATAGATCAGGAGAATAGCAAAGACCTTTTCCCTTAGGCATGGGTGTTCAAAAAACTAGGGGCCATATTTTTAAGGTGAGAGGAGAAAGATTTAAAAAAGACATGAGGGCCAACTCTTTTACACAGACAGTGGTTCGTGTGTGGAATGAACCTCCAGAGGAAGTGTTAGATGCAGGTACAGTTACAACATTTAAAAGACATTTGGATAAGTACATGAGTATAAAAGGTTTGGAGGGATATGGGCCTAATGCAGGCAAGTGGGACTAGCTTAGTTTGGGAACATGGTCAACATGAACTAGTTGGACCGAAAGGTCTGTTTCTGTGCTGTCTGACTCTATGACTCTACAGTGTCAACAACAGCAAGTCCAGCAGCAGCTGTGCAGCATACAGACAAATTAATGTTTCACAGGTGGCCTGTCAACAGAACCGGTCTTTTTTTTAACTTAACCTTTTGTTTCCCTAATCAAACTGTAGAGATGTTATTACACAGGAGGGATTTGAACCTGGCCTCTTAGTCCAGGGGCACTACCACTGCACCCACAAAAGGATCTTAGCAGCTGTGTCATTACAGATAATGTGATCAATGATGAGTGTACCTTGCATTTTTTTAAAAAAAATCAATATTTTCTCTTAGATTTCAGAAAACAAGATTTCTTTAGGGAAAATATGTTCCTGTTTGGCACACAATTAATCTTCCAGGGGGTGGCAACAGTAGAGGGTACAGTTGCACCAAGGATCAGAATTTCCCTTCATTATCTCCAGTTCCTGGAGAAAGTCCTTCACAGGAAAAATGTTCTGCCACCATTTCATAAACAGATTCTGGGAAGTCACGATATGTGTAGATGCAAGTATTTGAGAAGAGTAATGATAGTAATAATTTAGGAACAGAGTTCTCCTTTGGGAATCTTGCAAAACACGTCAATGTCCTGTCTAGATTTCCAGTACCCAAAGCACAGGCATGTTGACTGGAGATAATTGGTTGCAATGTATGCAGATGGCAGTGTAGTAGGGAACTATCAGCCGTTCGGAAATCTAATTTGAATCTAATGTTTTATTAATAATACTTTCACAAACTGCTCAATATTCATCTAAAACTTACTCGTGCTAAAGGGAATGACAATGAGTGAAGGAATCTAGGTTGTGACAACACCAGAGAACTGCACTATTGCTGTTCTCAGGTTTTGGACAGACATCAGAAATTCCAGAAATAGGTTTTTGCTTTGAATCCTATTCTTGCCGACTGAAATTATATTTATTTAATGCTTTAATAGGGACATCCATGTTCGAATCCTACCTGAATAGGTGCCAGTTCATTTGGGTCCACATAATTTATGCCGTAGAGACTGCCATAGTCTTTTTCCTGAAAACAGACCAGAAGTTTCATTATGCACAGCACAGCTGATTGCAGAATGGGGAGTTGCAAGGGCATTCTGGTGAGGCCTTCCTTTTATATCACCTTGGAGGTCTTTCAAACCTCAATGAAGCTTAATCATTTGGATTTTGTGATCTCCCTTCCTCATGAAATGACTGAAGCAAAACACATTGCGGATATAGATCAGGAAAATAGGCTAACCTATATCTGTCAGTGAAAATGCCACTGGCTCTTAATGGCAGGACACAATCACACAAACCAGGGACAGGTTTACAGAAGCACCTTCCTCTGGTGAACGATGGAATTGAGAGACAAAAATGCAAGTCTCAATACAGGTATAGATAATTCAAAAGAAATTCTGGAGATATTCCAAAATGGCTTACCAGCCAGAAAACAATCTTAAAACATAGAGTCTCAATTATAAGGAATAACTTAACTGATGTCATCCAGTTACTAAATGTTTGAAGGTAAAGTTTTATCTGAATCTCTTGTTTCCATTGATTACATTTTTCAATAAAATTTGCACCAAGCTAATAAAGGGAGTACTTCACAGATAAACCTTCTTAACAGAGAAGAGCAAACTGGGGGGGTTTGGACAGTTCCTTGAATTGACAGATATTTAACTGGTACTAAAGGCCCCCAGTAAACTGTAGGGTTTAAGGGCCTGATATTTCATCATTCTATCTAAAGCAGTAAGAAGATAATTAGTAAGGTTTTATGAAAGTGGAAAAAAGGGTACAAATTCTTAATTAAGAATAACAGAACAAACGCCTACCACATTGTAACGCTCCAGCATCTTTTCCGTGACTGGGTAGCGCAGTTTCATTTTCCGATATAATGGGTGTTTCTTATGATAATTGATAAGCTCCACCAGGCTGTCAAACTCTGCTGAGGTCCCCAGTATGTACTTTCCTTCTTCATAGTTAATGCGGCAATGTTTAACCTTACTTTCAGCTCTGGAGAAGACCACAATTTTAAAATGTAGTTTGGATTCTCTTCACAGTGTCAAGTATATACTTATTTTAAATCAGATTTATCAGTGGTTTGTAATCTTACCTAAAGGTAATGGCATATGAATTAGGTTCATCTCGTTTTCGAACCAAAAAGGCTCCATCTCTAGGTATCCTCATCAGCATGTCCTCCGCTTCTCCTCGACTTAGATTTTTATAGTACCATCTGAAATGATCACAAATGGAATATATGGTCAGATTATACGGTCAGCAACAAAAAAGCAACACTCACAACCTGACCTCAGAACAAGCTGGCTACATTCAAAAGTATTAATTTTCCCCATTCCAGCTCCAGGGGTTTTGTGGCATCTGGCAAGTGATGTCATCAAGCAGACTGCTGAGCCAATCATAATGAAGAATTTTCATCATCAAAAAAAAATGCACAGTTGTATCTCACATTTTCATCACTTTAAAACCAAGTAAAGATTGGGACATATATATGATATTAAAGCAGAAGATAAAATGTCAAATAAATGCTTTTTTAAAAGTATACTTATTGATCATGCTATTAATTCATATTATATCAAAACATAATTACAGAATTTATGTCATGGAATGGAAGGAAGAAGCTCTACACCTGTGAATGTATCTTCAAGGCCAAAAGCATTGCACAGTAGTGATTATGATTTAATATGTCATTAAAAGTTCCATCCTACCTCACTCAACAAGGCTTCAATTTCACCTCATTCAATAAAGCAAAAGAAATTTCAACATTTTTTCACAGCAAGGATAGGATGTAATAGGTTGACGTTTATATTAAATCGTTGATTCTGAGGTGATTGCAATGCACAATTTGCAAAGACAGTAGAGGTACACTATGGAGTAAGGTATCGCTGGTTGCATCTTCCAGTTTTCTGGAAGTTGCTGTCAGTTTTCACACCCACAAATGCTGACAGCTTCACCATCGTAACTTCTGCAAATTCCAGGTCAACGTTCTATTCACAAGTCTGTGACGTTCAAATGAGATCTGTATTGAAACAGGTTGACCAATTGCAAGTTTCACTCAGTCAGTTTTTGGAACTTCAATTTTAATTGCTAGGGTATGGAATGCACTGTCAGAATTTGGTTGAAGGCAGGTTCAGTTGCAGCATTAAATGTTTTATTTTTGCTATTTAGGGCTATGGCAAAATGGCGAATGATTGGCACGAGATAATAAAGCTGTACTAGATAAGAGGGCAGGACAGTGCAGGGCCAAGAGGCCTCCATCTGCACTGTAATAATTCTGTGATTCTATGATTTGATAATTGAATAGAAAATGTCTGATTTTGACACTCTTACTATGAAACGAGACACTAGTTACACGTACAACTGAACGTTTTTCATCTTTCATCTAGTTCTGAATTGAAGGATTTTCTGCATAAATTTGATTAGGCTCAATGTTGGCATTTGCACATCTATTTTAAATAGTCACATCGGTATTGACCTGACCAAAATTGGCCAGCATATGTTCAAGTCTCATCAAAGTGATGCAATGAAAATCTTCTCTGGTGCTGTGACAGTTTTTTGAAGAAGTGAATTCTGGGTAATCCAAGATGGAGGACGGGAAAAATTTCTGGCTGTAAGAGCTGCTCCTTTTTTTGAGGTATTTTAGGTGTTGGATGTAATTTCCTCGAATTCCAGGAGCTGTTTTATATGCTGTTGCATTGTTTTGGAACTTTGGAAAAACAACAGTCAAACAAAGGAAGCATATGGTGAGGACTGTGCAGGAGAGAGAGAGAAGAGAGAAGACAGTCGGAGCGCATCTGGGAAAATTAACAAACAGTGAAATTCACAACCAATCTTGGAGGAACTGTTGGGCGAAGTCCACAGCACAGAATCAGATAAGTTAATTGTTGTTTTAAGTCTGTCCAAGAGAAAGGCTGCAGTAGTGACTATAGTGGATTCTTTCTTGATTATATGTTTTTGGAGATAAGTCGCTTGGTTAAACTTAAAATATAAGCCATAGCTATTAATTTAACCTGGGGCAATGTTCGTAGAGGGATAAGATGGTCTGCAGATTGTGAAGGATCAAAAATGGCCTTTAGCAGAGTGATATGTGCTTCTTGTCAGATGTGGGAGTTTAAAGAGAGTTTAAGGGTTACTGCGGATTCTATCTGCCATAAATGCTGTTGGATGTGAATCTTATCAGATCGAGTGGATCGGTTGGAGAGACAGATAGAAGCAATGAGGAATTTACAACAGCAACAGTATGTGATGGATGGCAGTTATAGGGAGGGGGGAAAGTCTCAGATGCAGTCACGTAGATTAACTCCAGGAAGGGTGAGAGAGGCCGGCACCTAGGGCAGGAGTCTTTTGTGGATATACCTATTTCAAACAGGTATGCTGTGTTGGAAAATGTAGAGGGTGATGGATTCTCAGGGGAATGTAGCAAGAACAGCCAAGTTTCTGGTATTGAGACTGGCTCTAATGCAATGAGAGGTACATCGGCTTCCAAGAGATCAATTGTGTTTGGGGATTCTGTAGTCCGAGGTACAGACAGACATTTCTGTGGCCAGCACAGAAAAAGCAGAATGGTGTGTTGTTTCCCTGCTGCCAGGATCAAGGATGTCTCAGAGAGGTTGCAGAATGTTCTCGCGGGGGAGCGGGGCCAGCAGAAGGTCATTGTCCACATTGGAACCAACGACATTGGAAGGGAAAAGGTTGAGACTTTGAAGGGCGATTATAGAGAGTTAGGCAGAAATTTAAAAAGGAGGTCCTCAAGGGTAGTAATATCTGGATTACTCCCAGTGCTATGAGCTAGTGAGGGCAGGAATAGGAAGATAGAGCAGATGAATGCATGGCTGAGGAGCTGGTGTATGGGAGAAGGATTCACATTTTTGGATCATTGGAATATCTTTTGGGGTAGGAGTGACCTGTACAAGAACGACAGATTGCACCTAAATTGGAAGGGGACTAATGTACTCGCAGGGAAATTTGCTAGAACTGCTTGGGAGGCTTTAAACTAGTAAGGTGGGGGGGACCCAGGGAGATAGTGAGGAAAGAGATTGATCTGAGACGGGTACAGCTGAGAACAGAAGGGAGTCAAACAGTCAGGGCAGGTGGGGAGAAGATAGGACTAATAAATTAAACTGCATTTATTTCAATGCAAGGGGCCTAACAGGGAAGGCTGATGATCTCAGGGGATGGTTAGGAACATGGGACTGGGATATCATAGCAATTACAGAAACATGGCTCAGGGATGGGCAGGACTGGCAGCTGAATGTTCCAGGATAGGACCCAGGGAGATAGTGAGGAAAGAGATTGATCTGAGACGGGTACAGCTGAGAACAGAAGGGAGTCAAACAGTCAGGGCAGGTGGGGAGAAGATAGGACTAATAAATTAAACTGCATTTATTTCAATGCAAGGGGCCTAACAGGGAAGGCTGATGATCTCAGGGGATGGTTAGGAACATGGGACTGGGATATCATAGCAATTACAGAAACATGGCTCAGGGATGGGCAGGACTGGCAGCTGAATGTTCCAGGATACAAATGCTACAGGAAGGATAGAAAGGGAGGCAAGAGAGGAGGGGGAGTGGTATTTTTGATAAGGGATAGCATTACAGCTGTGCTGAGGGAGGATATTCCCGAAAATACATCCAGGGAAGTTATTTGGGTGGAACTGAGAAATAAGAAAGGGATGATCACCTTAATGGGATTGTATTATAGACCCCCCAATAGGCAGAGGGAAATTGAGAAACAAATTTGTAAGGAGATCTCAGCTAACTGTAAGAATAATAAGGTAGTTATGATAGGGGATTTTAACTTTCCAAACATAGACTGGGACTGCCATAGTGTTAAAGGTTTAAATGGAGAGGAATCTCTTAAGTGTGTATAAGACAATTTTCTGATTCAGTATGTAGATGTGCCTACTAGAGAAGGTGCAAAACTTGACCTACTCTTCGGAAATAAGGCAGGGCAGGTGACTGAGGTGTCAGTGGGGGAACACTTTGGGGCCAGTGACCATAATTGAATTAGATTTAAAATAGTGATGGAAAAGGATAGACCAGATCTAAAAGTTGAAGTCCCAAATTGGAGAAAGGTCAATTTTGACGGTATTAGGCAAGAACTTTCAAAAGCTGACTGGGGCAGATGTTCGCAGGTAAAGAGACGGCTGGAAAATGGGAAGCCTTCAGAAATGAGATAACATGAATCCAGAGAAAGTATATTCCTGTCAGGGTGAAAGAGAAGGCTGGTAACTACAGGGAATGCTGGATGACTAAAGAAATTGAGGGTTTGGTTAAGAAAAAGAAGGAAGCATATGTCAGGTATAGACAGGATAGATCGAGTGAATCCTTAGAAGAGTATAAAGAAAGTAGGAGTATACTTAAGAGGGAAATCTGGAGGGCAAAACAGGGACATGAGATAGCTTTGGCAAATAGAATTAAGGAGAATCCAAAGGGTTTTTACAAATATATTAAGGACAAAAGGGTAACTAGGGAGAGAATAAGGCCCCTCAAAGATCAGCAAGGCGGCCTTTGTGTGGAATCACAGAAAATGGGGGAGATACTAAATGAATATTTTGCAGCAGTATTTACTGTGGAAAAGGATATGGAAGATATAGACTGTAGGGAAATAGATGGTGACATCTTGCAATATGTCCAAATTACAGAGGAGTCTTGAAACAGTTAAATGTGGATAAATCCCCAGGACCTGATCAGGTGTACCTGTGGGAAGCTCGAGAAGTGATTGCTGGGCCTCTTGCTGAGATATGTGTATCATCGATAGTCACAGGTGAGGTGCTGGAAGACTGTAGCTCAGATCCTCCAACTCTGGTAACATCCTTGTAAATCTTTTCTGAAACGTGGCAAACGTGGTGTCACTGTTTAAGAAGGGCGGTAAAGACAAGCCAGGAAACTATAGACCAGTGAGCCTGACCTCGGTGGTGGGCAAGTTGTTGGAGGGAATCCTGAGGGACAGAATGTACATGTATTTGGAAAGGCAAGGACTGATTAGGGATAGTCAACATGGCTTTGTGTGTGGGAATTCATGTCTCACAAACTGATTGAGTTTTTTAAAGAAGTAACAAAGAAGATTAATGAGGGCAGAGCAGTAGATGTGATCTATATGGACTTCAGTAAGGCGTTCAACAAGGTTCCCCAGGAGAGACTGATTAGCAAGGTTAGATCTCATGGAATACAGAGATAACTAGCCATTTGGATACAGATCTGGCCCAAAGGTAGAAGACAGAGAGTGGTGGTGGAGGGTTGTTTTTCAGATTGGAGACCTGTGACCAGTGGAGTGCCACAAGGATCGGTGCTGTGCCCTCTATCTTTTGTCATTTACATAAATGATTTGGATGCGAGCATAAGAGGTACAGTTAGTAAGTTTGCAGATGACACCAAAATTGGAGGTGCAGTGGACAGCGAAGAGGGTTACCTCAGATTACAACAGGACCTGGACCAGATGGGCCAATAGGCTGAGAAGCGGGAGATGGAGTTTAAATCAGATAAATGAGAGGTGATGCATTTTGGCAAAGCAAATCTTAGCAGGATTTATACACTTAATGGCAAGGTTCTAGTGAGTGTTGCTGAACAAAGAGACCTTGGAGTGCAGGTTCATAGCTCCTTGAAAGTGGAGTCGCAGGTGGATAGGACAGTGAAGAAGGCATTTGGTATGCTTTCCTTTTATTGGTCAGAGTATTGAGTACAGGAGTTGGGAGGTCATGTTGCGGCTGTACAGGGCATCGGTTAGGCCACTGGTGGAATATTGCATGCAATTCTGGTCTCCTTTCTATCGGAAAGATGTTGTGAATCTTGAAAGGGTTCAGCAAAGATTTACAAGGATGTTACCAGAGTTGGAGGATCTGAGCTACAGGGAGAGGCTGAACAGGCTGGGGCTGTTTTCCCTGGAGCATCGGAGGCTGAGGAGCGACCTTATAGAGGTTTACAAAATTATGAGGGGCATGGATAGGATAAATAGGCAAAGTCTTTTCCCTGGGGTTGGGGAGTCCAAAACTAGAGGGCATAGGTTTAGGGTGAGAGGGGAAAGATATAAAAGAGACCTAAGGGGCAACTTTTTCACACAGAGGGTGGTACGTGTATGGAATGAGCTGCCAGAGGAGGTGGTGGAGGCTGGTACAATTGCAACATTTAAGAGGCATTTGGATGGGTATATGAATAGGAAGGGTTTGGAGGGATATGGGCCGGGTGCTGGCAGATGGGACTTGATTGGGTTGGGATATCTGGTCGGCATGGACAGGTTGGACCGAAGGGTCTGTTTCCATGCTGTACATCTCTATGACTCTGACTCTACTCAGAACACCCAAGGCTTAATGTCAGGTCATCAAAAGTCTCTAGAAAAGGTCTGTCTGAAATTTGGGAATAAATTAGCGATTAAAAGTGAAATAATGTGGATGCTGCAAATGTGGAAAAATCACAGATGACGCTGGACAAACTCAGCATGTCTGGCAGCATCTGTGGAGAGAGTTTCATTGTAAAGCAGAGTCATGCTGGACTTGAGACATTAACTCTGCATTCTCACCACAGATGCTGCCAACCCTGCTGAGTTTCTCCAATATTCTCTGCGTTTGTACTAAATTAGTGATCTTGCTTATAAAGGCTACAGGGAGGCTTCTTGGAGACATGTGATTTTTGTTTTTCATTTATAGATTGCTATGTTCATAGAGAAAGACTTTATAGACAATTTCAACGCGTCCCTCAACTCAGGAATCAGTCACATCAGATTTTCCTTGTGACTGCTCCAGAAATGCAGCCCATGTTGTTGGAAAATAACTAAGTGGTGTTTTTCTCCATTCATGTGATGCTTACATTGATGGCACAAGTTTCTAACTTACTCTTGCGATTCATGAGGATTTGGGCTCGGTACTGCTTCAGTTAAACGTAATTCAAATTCACTGCATCGTAAAGGTGCATTCTGATAGTGTTGAACGAGATCATATACGTTGTTGAAAGTTAAATTATCAGTCAAGAAATACTTATTGCTCTCTCCGTCTGTGCAAGAACGAATGCGACAGTGCTGGACTCTTCCATTTCTCCTGTTTAGATGAACGTAAAGAGAAAGTTAGAACATGCTATGAGGCTCTAATTTAAATTCAATCTTGTTATAGCTCATGCAATTTTATCTATGAATATTCCTTCTTCCATGTTTTCAGAGCCTCTGTGCATTATTTAGTAAATAACAGGGCAGCTAGGTTTTGTCAACTCTAGCACTGTTCTGATAAGATCTTCTTGGAGCTACACATGCATCAGGTGACTTGTGCTTTTATTGTACCTATCTTTTCAGCAGGATTTAAGCTCCGTTCACCACCTTCAAAAGACAACCGGCAGTCCCTATCTCACCACATATCCAGAATAAAGCTGAAGTCCTGAAAGTGAATATGTGTGATACAATGCTAAAGTGATCCAGTGATAAAGAAAGAAGTTGTGTTTCTATGTTCACCTTTCACAAGCTCAGCATGTCCGAAAGTGCTTCACAGTCAACAAAGTATTTTTTTTAAGTTGTTACCAATTCAATGTAAAAAAAAATGCAGTTGCACTGTCTGAGTCTGATTTACTTTGAGATAAATCTACATTCTACCTTACATCATTAACCCTGATAAGGGGATTAACTTTTTCAAGCCTTTTCCAATGTATCATTTTCCACAGACTTTCTTGCTACTGTATTGTATTCCAAACCTCTGAGAAGTTGCTGACACCTGCTGGCAACTTTATGGTATGTCATCTTAAATTCAGCAGAATTTGGACAATGAAGAGCACCACATTAAAGTTTGGTGTCCTTTTCAACCAACGCCTGCATGTGCAGTACTAGTCTGATATGCGCCTGATCTTCAAAGTTAAGCATTCACAGGTCCCAGCTAGTACATGGATGGAAGGCTGCTTGGGAATACCAATACAGTTGGCTAGGACTCTTGTGGTGCAGTGGTAGTGTCCGTGCCTCTGAACCAGGAGGCCCACCTATTCTGGAAGTTAATAACCTCTCCAAACAAGTTGGTTAGAAAATATGCACATTTGCCTTCCAGTAGGGCATATAAGTTTTCAGCAGATGGAACCTTGGCTAATATTTTCTTTCCCCCGTCAATAAAATTCATCACCGGAGATGAAAATTTAAAGGGTAATAAAACGAATGGCTCCTGCAGCCTTGCACATCTTAAACATTTGCACAAATTCATAGCTAAATTGAATGTTTCAATTGGTTTCATTCGTTTAACTAAGGTCAAATCTGAACAATTTTATGTCATGATCTCTCAGTTGTCTGTATCTCAATTTCAGACTTCTACAATTTGCAGGTTTGCTTCTTGTCTCTTCCCATTTTACTGGGTGCTGTACAAAACGTTATTGCACAAGGTAAGATCATATGGGTTTAAGGGTAAATCAGCAGCTTGGATAAAGAATTGGTTTACCAACCGAACACAGTGAGCCACGAGGAATTGATGTAACTAGTGGAGTGCTACAGGATTCAGGCCTTGGATTCCAATTATTTGTAATCTATTCTAATGAATTGGACATGGAGGTAGAAAGTACTATAGCCAAATTTTCAGATGATACAAAAATAAGTGGAAAAGTAAGATGCATATGAAGAAATAAGAAATTTGCAAATTGGTAAGGATTGGTTGGGTGAATAGGCCAAAATGTGGCAGATAAAATTTAATATGGATAAGTGCACGGTTATCCATTTTGGTTGGTGGAAAGAAAGGCAACTTATTATCTACATGGAAAGAAACTTTAACATGCTTTGGTGCAGAGGGATCTGGGTGTCCCTGTGCATGAATCATAGAAAACCACAATGCTGGTAATAAAGAACGCAAATGAAATTTTGGCATTCATCGCTCAAAAAATACAGTATCAAAATGCTAAGTATTGTTGTAACGGTACAAGGCATTAGTCAAAATCGCATCTGGAGTATTGTATATAATTTTGGTCAACTGACTTGAGGAAGTTGTATTGGAGGAAGTTCAATGGAGCTTAACTAGATTAATTCCAGAGATGGAGGGAGATTGAGCAGTTTTGACCTATACTCTGTGAAGTTCAGAAGAATAAGGTGAAATCTAATGGAGGTATACAAGATGCGAAAGAGAGTTGACAAAGGAGACATGGAAAAGATGTTTCTAAATGTGGGGCAATCTTAGAACAAGGGATTATAGTTTTAGGATAAGGGGTAGCCGATTTAAAACAGAGATGAGGGGATATTAATTCTCTCAAAGGGTCATTAATTGGTGGAATTCATTCCCCAGAGTGCAGTGGATGCCAGGACATTGAGTAAATCTAAAGAGGAGATAGGCAGAGTTTTAATTCAAAATGGGTTAAAAGTTATGGAGAGTAGGCAGAAAAGTGGAATTGAGGCTGAGATGAGATCAGCCATGATCGTGGAGAAGGCTTGAGGAGCTCAATTCCCTATTCTTGCTCGTAGCACTTACAATTCCCAACCACAATCATTATATTATTTATCAAATACATACATTTTAAATTTTTAATTATTTTCCAGGGAGATGTTTATTTTGTGCTTCATTCAGACCAAAATCAAGGGCCAGCAACATGTGAAACATATGTGCATTTTGAAACATTATGATATCTGTTTAAAGCTGGGCAGATGTCAGCCAGCAAGTCAATTCATATCCTGGCTTCTATTTTGGATGTTGGAGATATATGTTGACCAAAAAATTTCAATACAGACCAGATACATTTTTAACAAATCAGGGAATCTTGAATCAGGTAAAAACCTGCATTGCTTGAATCCAGTTTGGGGTTTGTATTTTATGTTGGTGACATTTTATCACTTGTTTTCGTGTGTCGTTGGAACGTACTTTTTTCTTGTTTGGAATAGTACGTAAATTTTCCCAGGATTTGATATCAGATGTCAAAATAATCTCCAAGTCTAAAGCTTAGTGATCATTTCAAAAACAGAGGAATTGAGTGTCCAAACATTAATGTGATAATGACTGTAATGAAGTGAAATAAACATACATAATTTACAATGATTTGCTTGCTGTCTCTTCTCATTTTCTGTTTTACACATTTTGGTCAGTCCTTACGAAATCTTGTACTCTTTTCTGGGTTGCAAAAGAATCCTTATTAACTATTGCAGCTTGATCATACTGACATTAACTTGACAGTCTCCAGCTTTTATCTATTCCAGACCCAGGACTCTGGCAACTTGTTGGTGTAATGATGCATGCTGATAGTTTAAGGGCTTTTTGTTCTTTTGTAATCCAGTGTACCTGACAGACATTTGCTAGTCATTTCATAGTTTATTGCAATGATTTCAATCAGAATGCTGGTATAGAACTGGGGTACAGCCATGATTTAGCATTTATTTCATCCTTCATTTTAAAAAATATTTTACTTTATCTTGTTTTCCGAACATCAGTAATTCACGAACCATTTTTAATATCAGATTTTAAACATAATCTCCATTAAATAATAAAAGGGTTAATTAAAAAGTAGAATATCAGTACCAAAATGACAACGTGAAATCTCCAGGGAATGTGTCACTCTCACGGACCAAGAAAGTTCCATCTCTTCCTCCTGTTTCCATACAAAACTCCTGGAGCAGCTTCTCCGCCCTCTGTCTGCCGTCTTTCCCCATTTTCCCATGAAACCATTTCTCATTAAAATGACGATCCATGCTATTTAATGCCTAAATAAAACAGTTTTCATTATCGTTCCCACAGATACAGTGTTACAATGAAGTGGCAATTGTATTGTGAAGGGAGTGCAAAGCAGAAGTGGAAGGGATGTCAAAGATTTGGAAAGAATTCAGAGAGAGAGACTGAAAAGGATGCAAGGAGTTACCAAAACCAGCACAAAGACTGAAGGTCTTCTAGTTTAATAGAAGAATTCAACATTTTGAAGGATTTTGATGAAGTGAATAAGGAGAAATGATTTCCCACTGATCGAAGGCTATTTAAGAGGAGGAGAGAGATTTAAGGTAATGTCAAACAAACCAAAGGAAACTGAAAGAGAATTTTCATTTTTATGCAGTATGATTTTTTTTACTACTGGAATGCAGTGTCTGAAAGGAAGCAGATTTGATAACCAATTTGAAGAAGGAAATATACTGGAAAGGAAGAAAATTACAGGGATGTGAGAGAATACCCAGGGCATTGATAATCATTAGATACTTCTTTTAAAGAACCAGAAGGCTTCCTCTTGTTCTGTATGGCAAATCCACAAGCGTGGTGATGTGCAGGTTCGCAGTAGCAAGCACAGTATAATGGTAAAGTGAAGAATGAGAATGTCAAAGACAAGCATGGTTTTGTATTTAGGGACGAAACACACAAAAGCCAGGCAGCAAGATTGAATAAAACATTAGGGTTCCATTGGAATATTACATACCCCATTTTGAATGGATATAAAAGTATTTTGTAAAAGTGCTTTTGACCAGCATTGACTTGATGGGCCAATGGGTCTCTTTCTGTGCTGTAGACCTTTATAACTCGATAATGCTACAGCATAAAGTGACCAAGTGTAATTTGTTACAGTCAAAATGGGGAATTTCAGAATTTGGCTGTTGTTCACCAGAGTTGTGGAAGTTAAAGGACGATGCGAAGAGATCATCAAGACCATGATAAAGTAACCAATGATAGATTGCTTATAATGACTAGTGTACTAGTAATGAAATGGCACAAACTTGTGATAATCATCCAAAAAATATCAACAGAAGTTAGAAAATAGTTCTCAGTAGAGGGTGGGTAGAGGTGGAAATAGATAAATGACATGTTGTGTGATCCTAATTGATAACTGGAGTTCACTTAAGACTGATTTAATGCTGTCACTGAACACTGCATTTTTAAGTTCATTAATAGTCAACAAGAGGAGGCTCATTTTTTCAATGCTCCACACTGTTCTCTAAAAGAGAAGAGCATGAAGATCAGCAAATGGAAAAAAGAGGGGACCACCTTACTCCATGGTCCTGTGTGTGTGTGTGTGTGCGCGTGTGTCTCCTTCCACCGGATACTTCCAAAGATGTACAGCTTAGGTAGATTGACCATTAAACTGTCCTGTATTGCCCAGGGATGCACAGGCTGGCAGGGGCTTAGCCATGGTTAAATGCAGGGTTATGGGGATAGGGTGGAGGTCCGGGTCTTAGTGAGATACTCATTGGAGGGTTTTTTTAGATTAGATTAGATTACTTACAGTGTGGAAACAGGCCCTTCGGCCCAACGAGTCCACACCGCCCCGCCGAAGCGCAACCCACTCATACCCCTACATCTACCCCTTACGGACAATTTAGCATGGCCAATTCACCTGCCCTGCACATCTTTGGACTGTGGGAGGAAACCGGAGCACCCGGAGGAAACCCACGCAGACACGGGGAGAATGTGCAAACTCCACACAGTCAGTCGCCTGAGGCAGGAATTGAACCCGGGTCTCTGGCACTGTGAGGCAGCAGTGCTAACCACTGTGCCACCGTGCAGTGGGTCTGCACTATATGGATTCTATGACGTGATGCTCATTTCACTTCCTCTGTCAGAGGATAGTCTCCTAATGAAATGCTTCAATCATTTTGAGATGGTCCTTTTTAGTAAACACTTGACTCACCTATGAATAACATAAGGAAAGACAATATTTAATATTAATATTGGTACTGGTTCAGTATTAATAGCAATCCTATACATAAATTCTGTCTCTGCAGCAGAGATCACCAAACCCTCTGATGTAATACTCTGGTGCTGTCTTGTGGCAGAGGCAAAAAGTGAAAGCAAATTATTTCTCTTAAATATAAATAGAGATCGTCAAGATGTGATATCACCAGAGCACAGAGCTTCTGACATGGAAACTAAAGTTAGAAACTTGACTACAATTGTGCTTTGGCTTTTGAAGTAGAGTGCATTTCCAACTCTCACTACATTATTTGGAGGACATGGAGGAGACAAAGAGAAATTGTGTGTGCAGATTTTCTTTTACCTTCTTGATTACACATTGAAAGACTAAAATGAAACCTGATGAATGCTGAGGGAGAGAAGAAAGGAACAATAGGAGAGAAGATGGAAGAAAGCAAAATATGAAGAGTGGTACCTGGTTTCTTGTTCTAGAAAATTCATCATCTTCATCTGTTGAATCTGCAAAATAAAGCTTTCCATCTACTATCACACAATAGTGCTTGTACCAGGCCTGCAAAAGAAATCAAAATGCATGATAATTATACAACCATTTTTTATCAATAATACACAGCAAATATGTAAAACTGCACCAAATCTGTTATATACTTGATATTTTAAAAGGGTATTAAAATCAGAAGCTAGAAATGCAAGCACTTTGCACAGATCTGTCAAGAAAGGTTTTGTGTATGCATAACATTTTTAATAGATACAATTCACGAAAAGCAAATCTTATGAATGGGCCCTTGTATTTCTATGTATCCTAACATAGAACATTAGGAAATATGTATAGATCTTATATAAGCTCATTGATAAAGATTCAATTTATGTCCTTATTTAAATTGGTCAGCTATATACAAATCAGATCAGTTTGCAAAGGATTTGATGTTGTTTAAATGAATTATTGGCATGGCACGGTAGCTCAGTGGCTAGCATTGCTACCTTACAGCGTCAGGGACCCAGGTTCAATGCCAGCCATGGGTGACTGTGTGGAGTTTCCACATTCTCCCCATGTCTGCGTGGGCTGCCTCCCATAATCCAAAAATGTGCAGATTAAGTGAATCGGCCATTCTGAAGTGCCCATAGTGTTCTGAGATGTGAAGGCATTAGTGAAGGCATAGGGGAATGAGTCTGGGTGGGTTACTCTTCAGAGGGTTGTTGTGGACTTGTTGGGCTGAAGGGCCTGTTTCCACACTGTAGGTATTCTATGATATTTTCAGAGATTTCCTCACATATGGCATTTGGTTAAAGTTAACAAACTTCTGACTTAGCACCTTACAGTTACGATAAACGGTGCATCATTTATATATATTAATCAAATACTTGGAAATCAGCTTTCAAAATAGGTGCAGGTGAATGTTGGCTACTCCTGGGACTTTTTTGTTGAAAAACACAATGTCAAAGAGACCTTATGAAATGGTAACCTAAGTTCAGCATTTGTCAGAAAGCAGGTGACTGCAGAATGCTGAGTTAAGAAAAATATGTTAACATTGGTGGATTTACAACAGGTAGGACAAGCATTCAGGCTTAGTTGTCAGCTTAGAGGAACTTAGGACTGAGCTTTTTTTAAATTCTGCTCATAAAAAAACTTGAGTTGAGATTAAAAGCAGGATTAGTTTCTCTCCTAGGAGAAATTTGGGGCGACTTAGGGAACCAATTATCTCAGTGGAAGGGTTTAATTTGTTAAGCTTCCAAACTAGGAATGTTTGGTGAGAAATTTGCAGGTGAGAAAGTTTAAGCTCTCAAACATGGGAAAAGTTCATGCCAACAGACTCATTGAATTGTCTTCACAGGTCATGGTAAACAAACTACAAGGAGTCATTTAGGTAGAAACTTAAAGAATTGAGATATGGGTATAATGGATAGTGTTGGAAAATAGATTGAAATTTTGTTTTGTTGTCTGTTTTAAGATCATCTGAACTGCCTCCTATAGTTTGCTAGCTTTTTCTTTCATGTAATAAAGTTCTGTTCAGTTGTAAAAGAAAGTCTGCACCTTCGTTTGAATGTGTTTCAGTGACCAACCACCGTATTAACTAACTAAACAAAAAAAAAGTTCTATCAAGTCTGACTTGTCCATTTGTGCCATCATAGGACAGAACTAGTATTTCAATGCATCTTTTAAACCTTAATCTTAAAGAAAATGTTAGCCATGTATCCCATATAAGACATAAGAAATGGTTATAAATACTGATACATATGATTTTACCAGATCAATTGGATCCAGGAGATAAAGAAACCCAGATTTCTTTTCAAATTCCTTGAAGGATGTGTAAACAGTAGACGTATAATTCTCTTGCTGAGATTCCAATTTTTTGTGCTGTAAACAGTGACAGAAGTTTCAGAATAATAAACAGAATGACAAGTCGGTAACTAGCTGCAACACACTACAATTTCTAAGTGACACTAGTCATTAGGAGGTAACCTCTCTACAACAGATGGTGGATGGGATAATAAAAAAGAGAAATCAATAGAAATTATAAAGTAAATTAAAATATCAATGGCAAAAAAAAATTGGGAACTTAGTTGGACCTGCAATGAGCAAAACAATTAAATTATTATTTCACAGCATTATCCAATGTGGCTACATTCTGTGGAGAATCTGATTGGGTTGTAATGCTGCATAGTTAGATCATATCAAATTTGGGATCTGACTGGTGTGCAGTTAGCATGTGCCAATCAGCCATATGGTTGGCTTACACCTTCTTTATTGTATGACAGATGACAACATTATACACAAATATTTTGAAATGTTTTACAACATGGAAAGGTGCAGTATCTGTGCATGTCATGCAAATAAAAAACTGGAGATAGCTGGAATTTCTAAATAGAGGTCACTCCCATTCTAGCCATGTCTATGAACTGGTTTACTGATAACATAGTCACCCACATATTCATTCTGATCATCTCGTGGTTTTTGTGTGCACTATGCTTGATAACCCAAACAAAAACGGTCAGTTTCAATCACCAGTCCCAAAGGTCTAATGTGACTTTAATTGGCAACTGCATGTTGATCGATATCTGTTTATTAAGCAGTGTGGATAGAATCTGAAACATACAAGAGGAGGATGTGTTTCAGGGCCCAGTTCTGGTGGCGTAACTGCATATTGGGCTCACTGTCCTAATCCCATTTTCCTGCTTTCTCCATTAAAGCCTTGCTTCAATTTTATAAATATGATGATTGGCTTGGCTTTAGTTGCCTCCTTTGATAATAAATTTTTTTTGTGTGTGTTAAATCAATTTTTTTACTAACCTCTCCTGTTTTAACAGAGCTCTGAGGCATAGATTTAAATCATGTAAAAACAATAAAACCAACGTGACACTCTCACCTTAATAATAATTTTATTGGTAAGCTGTGCTGGAGATGGCAACTGTTCAGCATTTGCTTCAATAGGTTTGGTGATAAGTGCAGAGCCAAATGTTTCCTTGAACTTGTTGGCCATATGTCGCTGCTGCTCAACTGTACAGTGTTCTTCAATTGAAAGTATAACTGGGTACCTTAGAAAGCCAATGGTAAAATGAGTGCCACATCCTCTGTACCATATATAAGTTGAATGGTATGGGCATTTACCCAATGAAAATATTTTGAAATATAAATGTGTATTAGCTAATTGAACCAATGTAAGAAAACAGGTACGAGACTGGAATTGGGAACTCAGTGGTGCAATGAGTAAGACACTGACCTTTCAATTTTAGAACCCAGTTATAAAGTGACGAGAGAAATGTCCACTGGCTGTGAATCTCCTGTATGAAACAGCCACAATTCTGCCTCAGGACTGAGACAACGGGGTGGGAGGCTCAGACCCAAACATCAAATTTAGCAGCACCCGGTGATCTGATTCTGACAGGTGTAAGTAGGACTGGTCTGGGGCACTGGAAGCAATGGAAACAGGGTTGCTTCTGAAAAGGGTGGTGCTGAGGTATGTTAGTGAAGCAACACACAGGGAGTTTCTTCATTCTTCAAGCTGTAATCGGCATGCTTAATGCATGAGGAGTTGAATATGTGCTTTGGGGAGAGTTGGAGGGATCTTTTCTGGATCGTGAACTGGTCCCATGTGGAGAAAGGAACATTCATTCTTTCGTTTCTTGACATATTTGGCATAGAGACAGATTTTCTGCCCAATTAAAAGCAGTAGGCATGTCTGAGAAGCGAGAAGGCCCATCAGAGACTTTCCAGCTCCACAAGTGTAATAGGCTACAATAAACCATGCTTTCATTAGGAGGTGGCAGTTCACCAACATTTTTATAAATCTAATTAAAAACTGGGTACTTCTCTTAGTGGGTTGTTTGTGCTTTAGAATGTGTGTTCGTATGCAGGTGTGAGGGATTGTGTGTAAGTTAGTGGGTGTGTTGCTTGCATTTCCGTTCATGTGAATACATGTGTAAGCATGTTTTTGTGTGTTAGTGAGCATGTGTAAGTCTCAGTGTGTGTTTCAGTTAGTGCATGTGTGAGAATGGATATGTGTGAGTCTCAATTTGTGTTTGTGTGTGCGTATTTATGTGTGTGCACGAGAAAGATAGTGGGCAGAGGCCAGGCCAGGATAATCCTTCTACAGGACCATATCCACCCTCAGACAGGCAGAGGGAGCCTGTCAACCTACTTGGGCTACTGACTCCTCAATCTGCAGCTGGTGTCTGCATCTGGTCAGTTCCACTGCCCTCCTCACACCAGGACCCTGAAACGGCCAGCGCCAGTGATGACATTAGGAAGACAGCACAGTGGCTGGCATCCATAAGCTGGGACGTGTAAATAAAAATCTCGGTAGATTTCACGTGTACGCCCTTCCATGAGAGAGTTGTTCTATTGTACAGACTGAAGAAACTCCATGAAAGCCTATGGACATTGATCCATCTCCCTCAGTGCTGGCTCAAGGAGTGAACAGAACCCCTGTTTATATCTGTCAGCCAGGGCTCCCTGATTGTACCAGGTTAACAGTCCCAATCAGGGATCTCATATTCTATGAGGTCCACCTGGCTGACCTCATTACAATCACTGCACAGATCTTTCAGTTTGTTAAATGGACTGATTGTCTGATGTGGAATTGGTAGAGCCTGCTGTGACAACAATATTCTGGCTGCTAAAATACTAAACTACACAGTTGAAACTTACTCTGATGTAACAAATGCATGGGCTTTGATGGCATCAACAACATCATCGAACTTGATTTTGGATGTAAGTGTCCAACCGTGATAAATAATTGGCTTCCCATCTGGTCCATCCCAGCAATCCACTAAACGTTTAAAAGTAAATGCAGATCATTATCATAAAGAGTGTATCAAATAAAATCTGACAGAAACCAGGCAATTAGGCAGCACAGTGGCTCGGCGGTTAACACTACTGCCTCTCAGTGCTAGAGACCCCCAGGTTGATTCCACCCTCAGGTGACTGTCAGTGTGGAATTTGCTCATTCTCCCTGTGTCTGTGTGGGTTCCCTCTGGTTTCCTCCCACAATCCAAAGATATGCAGGTTAGGTGGATTGGTCATGCTAAATTGCCTGTAATGACCAGGGATGTGTAGGCTTGTTGGATTAGCTGTGGGAAATGTGCGATAATGTGAGGGACTGGATCTGAGTGAGATGCTGTTTGGAAGGTTACTGCAGACTCAATGGGCTGAATGGCCTCTTTCTGCACTGTAGGGATTATATGATTATTTTGAGATGTCATTCTAGAAGCAAAGCTCCAAGTTAAGAAGAGATGATGGACGGAAGTGATTTCATATGAACTCTAAAAGAAGGGCTCTCAATGTGGGGGTTGGAGTGTGGGTTCCTGAGCCAACATTTTGGGATCATGAGGGCCAAGACAGTAATGGTTGCCAGACTCAGGCAGAGTTTTTAAAATTTATTCACAGGATGTGGGTATCACTGGCAAGACTAGCATTTATTGCTCATCCTTATGTGCTCAGAGGGCAGTTAAAAGTAACCACATTGCTTGTGGGTCTGGAGTCACATGTAGGCCAGACTAGGTAAGAATGGTAGTTACTTTCCTGAAAGGACATTAGTGAAGCACGTGCAATTTTCCCCTAACAATCAGCAACAGTTTCATGGTTATCACTGGACTCTTATTTCCAGAGTTTATTTATTGAATTTAGATTCCATGATGTACCTAGAACATTATTGGCATTTCTGGATTAATAGTCTAGCAATAATACCACTAGACTATTGCCTCCCCATAACTGAAACAGCTAGCTGCAAGACTGTCATTTTGTTCAAACTTGCAGAAATGGCCAAAATGACTGAAAACTTGAGGTCTTCCCTGCAGCAGTAAAAACATTAGGTTTCACACACACTTTTTGAATCACATTGTACCCTCTACATTCCACAACCTTTCCTTTTAACGGTGCTCCTCCATTCCACTCACTCTTAGAGACTTCAACAATCCCACCCACTAACCCCATGACTTTACTGTTCTCATGAGGGGTCATGGCAATCTTCCAGTTTTGCAGTGGGGTCGCAGTGGGAAATAGGTTTGGGGCGAGGGTGGCCTTGCTTTTCAATACTTAAAGACATGGAGAATGTGAGCATAGTTTTGTTGTTCAATGTGGTCAGAGTGTGATTAAAAAAAATTTAGGTTTCTTTCCAGACCTATTCAACTTACACTCAATACATCGACACCCCATTCTTAGACATCTGGCATAGGCTTCTGTCGATGAATCACTACGGACCTGGTCTCCTGTGAGGTATCTGTGGACAGTCAGTCACTTCAGTAAAAGGCTTGGCATCCACCATTTTACAAATTTGAGAATATTTAAATATTTAAAGAAAGATACATGAATACCTTTAAATAATCATCATGGTGTACATGGATTTCCAAAATATGTTTGATACAGTGCCATACAGAGTTGAACCATTCTGAGTGTGAGCAAAGTTAGAGTCCATAGAACAAAATGGAAGGTAGTGGCATGGATATAAAATTGACTGAGGGACAGGAAACAGAAAATAGTAGCTGATGGATATTTTCCAGATTAGAAGGAGGCTGTAATGGAGTTCTCCAGGCTCAGTATTGGGATCTTCCTTTTGCTGATACATATAAATAAACTAGATCCTGTTGCACAGGAGATAATTTGAAAGTTTGTGGCTGGGAGTATTGTAAGGTATGAGGAAGACAATGCCAAATTTTTAAAAACTCAGAGACAAATAGGAGTGGCAAATATGAACTTTAATGCAGAGAAGTGTGAGGTGGTACATTTTGCTCCAAAGAACATTGAGAGATAGTGAAAATTAAGCAGATAATATTCTAAAGGATATGCAGGAGCAGAAAAACCTGGTTGTATTCAAGCATGATTCATCAAAAGCGGCAAGGGTAGACAGAGTAGTTAATAAAATATAAAATTTCTAGGCATCATTAGTAGGGCAAAGGGTAAAAGAGCAAGAAGATTTTTATTGAACAAAAGGAGTAAATACAATGTGAGAAAATGTTTTGTTCACTTGTCAAGTAGTGTCTGGAACTTAGCAGCTGGAAGTGGTGGAGAGAGGTTCAATCGAGGTACTTAAAGGGACATTGGAGAATTATTTGAATCAAAACCATCTGGGGAGAAGGCAAGAGAATAATGCTCACTTGAAGAGCTGGTGTGGAAGTAATGGACCGAATAGCATTCTTCTGACTGGAACAATTCTGTGATTGCTTTTCATCTTTATTACGACTTGTTATTGGAGGACACTGTGAAGAAATGACAAATTGGGGGCAGGGTCTGGGAGGCGAAACTTGCTGTCATGGAGATGTGTAATATCAAACATTAAAATGTCATTTAACTGCCTGTTTCATTGCATTTGACATTTTTAAGAGGCAATTTTTAACTACTGTCAAGTACTCTGTCTAACACAGAGTGTAATTTGCCTTGCTGTGTCACCATATGTCACTTCACTGAGACTGAGACAAGAAAGCCCCAACAAAGACACTGGATTTGCTGGAGGTGTTGATACCCTCCCTCCTAACTTGTCAATGAAAGGATGATCCATTCAGATCTATTCTAGTTATCTGCATATTAAAGGAATGATTCTCTTGGGTTCCTTCAAAAGGACTGAAAGAAATCGTGCCTGAAATGAGCCAATCAGCTTGCTAGAGGAATTTACTGAGTTTTGAATTATATTTGGCCAACTGGAGTGATGGAATGTGACACACCTCAGGGGGTGGACGCTGAAAATGGAGCAGACACTGTTTGATACAATCTGCAGTAGGGTGACGTTTTCTTCCCCCTCTCTTTTCTGAACATTCCCTCTAAGATCTGAATTCTGTTTTTACTGAGAAAAAGTGTCCATGATCTTGTAGTAGACTGAGGGGTTCTACTGAAAGCTTTCATTGACCAGCCAGGTCGTACCCTCTACCTGTCTTCATCTGTCCCCACCTCACCAACCTGATCCCGCCATCCCCTTTATCTTTAGCTCCCCCTACACCCACCCCCAGTCCTGAAGAAGGGTTACACCTGAAACGTCAACTTCTTCACATCCTGATGCTGCTTGGCTTGGTGTTTTTTCCAGTTTGTCTACATTGGACAATCTACAGCAGTGATTCCAGGAGAAATGAGATATACCAGCCACAACTGAAAAGCAACTGCATCAGACACAGCCAAACAACCAGATGCAATCAGTGAATCTTTATTGATATTACCATTTTATTTGGTCAAGATTAAAGTTGTACATGCTCAGGGAATGCATACTTTTGTGGACATTAGTAGGAAGAAGGATGTATTTGCAAATTCTTAACATTTTTAAATATTTTTACCGATGTGGATTTTAGGAATAAAATTAACTCTTGAGAATGTTTACCCGATTTATTTCTTACAAGATTATTCACAGCCCAATAGATACTGAATTGGCTATATCACATCCTTTTTTTTAACATTTAAAGTCTCTGTTACAACCAAGCAGAGAGTGGGAAAAGAAAGCAGTCAGTTCAACCCTTCTGCCCTGCTTATAACAAGCAGTTTTGGTCTGCAGTACTAAAAGGATCACAAACATTCCTTCATTTTTCATCAGGAGGGGAACAACTGTATGTGGGTGACCTGACCTGTTTTTGTTCAGCATTTTATGATATATAAGTCCATTTTAATCACATAACCAGAAGATTAAATTTCCTAATCCTAAAAACATACATATTTATGTTTCAAATAATAGTGCTAACTGATTGTTGTCCATCAGTGCTGATTATTTCATTGAAGAGACAGCACATTGTTTTAAAAATGTATCCAGCCTTGTTTGAAAATGAAGACACTCTCTGGTCCTTGTGGTTAAAGGTTATTAATGAGCCTCATTCAGATTTCAATGATTAATAAAGGACCTTTATTAATCAATGCACTTTCAATTCAAACAACTAAAAAGATACATTCATCTTTAACTTATAAAAGAAAACCTTTAAAAATGGGCAAGGTAAATAGCTTACGTGTTATGTGATGATGAGATCCAATAATGTGACAATGGGTTGTTCATGTCCTGGGGACAAATAGAATCATACTTGGTATCCCAGATGGTATTTTCTCTTGAAAACAGGTAGGTCAAAAACTGAAAAATAAAGAATAAAATGAAGAGCTATTACAGCAAAACCATCGAGATTGAGGATGCATTTTCAAACCATACAGACCTCCATTGTCCCAAACTTTATCACCAAACTGCACTAAGTTAGCTACCTTCATGGAAGGATGCCCTAGAATTAGGTCCAGGATTCTTGATAACTGGGGATTCTTCTCCAGTGACCCCTTCACCCCCATATGACATTACAATTGTGTGGATGTGAGGAAACAGCAGAATTAGGGTCAGCCTCAGCAACTTCCACACAGTTAAAAAGGGGCTGTCAGCAAGATGAAGGTGAGATGCTATATACCACCCGAGCTTGGTTAATCTCTGAAGAATGAATCAATTTGCAAAGGGAAAGGAGAAAAATGGTTTGTGGAAGGAAATCAAAAAGGCAACATTCCAGCTAAACAATAACCCAAGGAAGATCTGGCACTATTAATGGTACATCTCTAAATGGACCAAATCTGAAACAAACTCACCCAGCACAACAGGCTGCATTTTGTCCAGGCACGTCAGCCTCCAGGCTATTAGACCTTTTGACCTGTGAACAGCACATCTCCAGAAGTGTTGGAGGTGTTGCTGGGCTCTCCAGTGAATCACTAACATCCTTACAAATTCAGAATCATTGCTTCTTGACATATTAATTCTGAAAAGGAGCTCTTCATGAGCTCTGTGTGTGAACTCCAGCTCATCATAGTGTAATAAACGTTACTGTCACTGGCAACGTTCTTGGAGGTCGTCCCAATTGACTGGCCCGATTTCAGGAGAAAAAAAACAAACTCTGCTACCGGTTCTGCAAGTCTTTGATCAAGATTGCAATTACTGATTGGGAGGACCTCTGAGGAACTTACTGCAATCAGATTTTTCACTCTTCCCCTTACAAACCAGTTGAAGTTTCGATATCATTCCCTCAAGGAGGGAGTTAATATACCTGTGATTAATTGCAATGTTACACTGGGATTTAGGGTACAAATGAATTGAAGATTTTAAATCCATGATTATTATTGCATGCTCTAATTAGAGATGTTCTTTTAATAATTATGTCTGTGTGATATCTCCTGAGAGTGTTCTTCTTTCAGTATTTTTAATGATTCTTGTGTGTCTCACTCTCTCCTCCTTCCATCAAAAATTTTCCGACCCGGGTTGGTAAAGTTCACAAGATCAAGGCTTTCCAATCAAACTGCACAGAAGATTTCAAGACTTTTCTGCTAATGGCTGACACAAACAAAAGTAGTATTTCAGACTCAGGATGGTGCTGACACCCTGTGGCTTCTCTGGGAATTACAAATATAGAGATCTCACATTTAGTCCAGTTTCTGGCTCCAGTGTATTCTCTTCAACACAGTCCCTCAGCATTGCTCACCCGATGTACATGGAGATGACAGGGACACACAAAAAACCAATAGTCCTCTCGGCTGGCAGCCTGCACAGTTGGGTCTAGTCCATAAGGAAAAGGAGACTAAAGTCTCAGTTGGGCTCTTTGATTTATATCTGTTTTTGTGATGTCCCATCTGACAGTTTCTATGTCTACAGTGAAATGTCCAAAGCAGGATTTAAAGCTACCTGTATAGGCTGATCAAATCACTGTCACACAATTGATCAATCTCCTGAATATAGAGCAAAGTAGAATGTGCTACCTTTGTATTACTGTGAATCAAATGGATTATGATGCTACTGGACAGCTACAGATAAAGAACAATGATTTAATTCCTGTAGCACGTTCAACACAACGAATGTCCCAAAGCACTTCACAAGAGCAAAATTCCAAATTCAACACTGAGCTACATAAAGAGATATAAGGACATGTGACCAATGGCTTTGTGAAAGCTGTAGGTTTTAAGGGATATCTTAAGAGACAAAAGCAGAGAGGGCAATGGAAGGAATTTCACAGCCTCGGGCTTAAATTAGTGAAAGCACAGTCACCAATATGCAGAATACCTAAAATCAGTGATGATCAAATGGTCAGAATTAGTGGCATTCTGAGGATTGCGGAGGTGGAAAGAAATTTTAGAGATGGGGAGGGTGAGGTGGTGGAGAGATTTGGAAATAAGGATCAAGTGTTTAATCTCAGAATGTTGCTTGACCAGGAGCTAAGGTAGGTCAGCGAGCATGAGTTGACAGGTGAATGGAATATGTTGTGAGTTAAGAGACAGGTGACGTGTGATTGTAGGACGCAGAAAGAGGGAATCATTTGGGGAGCAGGGGGGCTTTGGAATAGTCAGTTCTGGCGAAAATAGAGTATGTTTGAGGGTTTGAGAAGCAGCTGAGCTGAGGTGATGGAGTAAAGTCGGGTCATGTTCGAGAGGAGAGAACTGGCAGTCTTAGCATTGGTGTACATTTGACTTTTGCAACACATCTGAAGGCTACGTAGACATGTTTTGAATAGTATGGGTTCGTCTCAGATGGTTGCCGGAAGAGAAGAAGGTAGTTTATAGCTTGGGCAATGGAGTTTGGATTGGAGACCGAAGATAGTGGCTTCAGTCTTCTCAATATTTCATTGAAGGAAATTTCTGTAAATCCAGTACTGGATTTCAGAGAAGCAGTCTATTGATTTAGCAACAGAACAGGAGTCAGGGCAGGCGGAGGTGAAGTAGATCTGGGTGTATACGTGAGAACTAATGCTGTGTTTTCATGAAAAAGAACAGATTGAGGGAAAGTGAAGCAAGAATGCAAAATCCTCACATCCCTCCAGGAGCTGTGGTCAGTAAAGATACCAGCAGAACCATATACAGCTGGATACTGCTTTGCTGGTACAGATCAGATGACAGACAACTGAGAATTTAATTCTTTGTCAAACCCTGCCCCCGATAGACAAACAGCATTGACCTGAGTGCTGATGGAGCACTGATGGTATGCTCTCCTTTTCGCATGGGTACACAAAAACCCCTTACTGGATTAGTGGTGCTGGAAGAGCACAGCAGTTCAGGCAGCATCCAACGAGCAGCGAAATCGACGTTTCGGGCAAAAGCCCTTCATCAGGAACCCCTGCCCAGGCTGAACATAAGATAACCCTTTAGTTTACTGAGTTTGCACGATATGCGAAAATATTTAAAGGCGCCATGCACTTAAACAAATTGGCCTTGCATTGTGAAAAATTAAAGGCTTATAAGAATGATGCCAGGGATTAAGGGCTTGATATGTGAGGAGTGGTTGAGGATTCTGGGTCTGTACTCAATGGGGTTTAGAAGAATGGGAGAAGGATTTCATTGAAACTTACAGAACACTGAGAGGCTTGGATAGAGTGGAGGTGGAGAAGCTGCTTCTGCTTTTGAGAGAGTCAAGGAGGCAAGGGCACAGCCTCAGAGTGAAGGAAATACTTTTTAGAACTGTGCTGAGGAGGAGGTTCTTCAGCAGAGGTGGTGAATCTGTGCAACTAATGACCCCTAGAGTCTTCTGCGGCCAAGTCACTTGAATGGTCCTACCTGTCCACCTTCCTTCGCACCTATCCACTCTCCTCTCCAACCTATCACTCTTACCCCCCCACCGTCATCTACCTATTGCATTCCCCGCTACCTTCCTCCCCGCCTCACCCCTCTGCCATTTATCCTTCAGCCTCCTTGGGTCACCCCCTTATTCCTGATGAAGAGCTTATGCTTGAAACGTCGATTCTCCTGCTCCTCGGATGCTGCCTGACCGGCTGTGCTTTTCCAGCACCACACTCATCGACTCTGATCTCCAGCATCTGCAGTTCTCACTTGCTCCTACTGCTAATCATCAGGCTCACTCAGTGGCTGCCATGACATAGGAATGACTTGATCTATTTCAGATATACTAGCAGAAGAATCCTCATTTGGAAGAAAGGTCACTGGATCCAAAAATTAACTCTAATTTCTCTCCACAGATGCTGCCAGACCTGCTGAGATTTTCCAGTAATTTCTGATTTTTGAATCCTCCTTTGGGACTGATTCTACCCCCTGCTCCCTTCCAAGACATCCCATTACAGAGGCTTCTCCTCAGGGAATGTTCTTCTTTTCTAATCTGAAATCAGACCGTGATCAGGCATTTAGTAAATGGAGCAGAAGAAATCCTTTTACCATTCAACCAGACATTCAGATCTCCAAATATTGACAGAATGAATTTCGGAGGTATAGTTAGTAAGTTTGCAGACAACCCCAAAATTAGGGGTGCAGTGGTCATTGAAGAAGGTTACCTCAGATTACAACAGGATCTTGACCAGATGGGCCGATGGGCTGAGAAGTGGCAGATGGAGTTTAATTCAAATAAATGCGAGGTGCTGCACCTCGGGAAAGCAAATCTTAGCAGGACTTATACACTTAATGGTAAGGTCCTAGGGAGTGTTGCTGAACATAGAGATCTTGTAGTGCAGGTCCATAGCTCCTTGAAAGTGGAGTCGCAGATAGAGAGGATAGTGAAGAAGGCATTTGATATGCTTTCCTTTATTGGTCAGAGTATTGAGTACAGGAGTTGGGAGGTCATGTTGCAGCTGTACAGGACATTAGTTTGGCCACTTTTGGAATATTGCATGTAATTCTGGTCTCCTTCCTATCGGAAAGATGTTGTGAAACTTTAAAGGGTTCAGAAAAGATTTACAAGGATGTTGCCAGGGTTGGAGGATCTGAGCTATAGGGAGAGGCTGAACAGGCTGGGTCTGTTTTCCCTGGAGCGTCGAAGGCTGAGGGGTGACCATATAGAGGTTTACAAAATTATGAGGTGCATGGATAGGATAAATAGACAAAGTCTTTTCCCTGGGGTGGGGAGTCCAGAACTAGAGGGCATAGGTTTAGGGTGAGAGGGGAAAGATATAAAATAGACCTAAGGGGTGACTCTTACATGCAGAGGGTGGTGCATATATGGAATGAGTTGCCAGAGGAAGTGGTGAAGGCTGGTACAATTGCATCTGGATGGTTATATGAATAGGAAGGGTTTAGATGGATATGGGCCAAGTGCTGGCAAATGGGACTAGACTAGGTTAGGAGATGTGATCAGCATGGACGTGTTGGACCGAAGGGTCTGTTTCCGTGCTGTACACCTCTATGACTGTCTGACTCTAATTACCATTCAGCATTGTCAACAAGTTTCATATCAAGTGCAGTTAAACGAATAAGAATATTTATTTGTTGAATTGTACGAGGAAATTTTAAACAGGAAGAAGAATGCTGTGTGTTTGTAAAATTTGTAGAACATGGAGGGACAAGGCTGGGCAATCCCAGATGATATTGTTTTAATGATTCTTGTTTTTCTGCTGTGCCACCCGCTGTCATCCAGCGAAAATCTGAAGCACATCTCCGGCACATCAGCAGACACCAACCTCTCTGTTAAATTACTGCTGCAAACTGTGCCTCCTTTGCTATTCACAAAACAAAGTAAGGAGATTCAGTATCACATGAAACATTGCTGATTTTGTGAATGTTTTAAAACTTATTCACTCATGGGGCTTGGGCATTGCTGACTGGCCAACATCTCTTGCCTGCTGCTACTTGCCCTTGAGAAAGTCGTGGTGAGCTGCCTTTCTGAACTACTGTAGTTCGTTTGATAAAGTCCAGTGAAAAGAATAATAAAATACAGCACTAACTCCTCCCAGCGTCAGGGTCTCTGGTTCAATTCCACCCTTGAGCGACTGTCTGTGTGGAGTTTGCATGTTCTCGCCACGTTAGCGTGGGTTTCCTCCAAATGCGCTCCTGTTCCCTCCCACAATCCAATGCTGTGCAGGGGTTAGGTGGAATGGCTGTGCTAAATTGCTCATAGTGTTCAGGGATATGTAGGTTAGGTGGTTTAGCCATGGGAAATGTGGGGTTAAAGGGATAGGGTAGGGAGTTGGGTCTGGATGCGATGCTGTTCAGAGGGTCAGTGTGGACTCGTTGGGCAGAATGGTCTGCTTCACACTGTAGGGATTCTATAATTCCACAAACTCAGACAGCAGCTGTGACATCAATGTTTTGCACCAATGTTCCTCAGAGAAGAATTTGACATTGAATAACTGTAGCCCGTCAAAGATTTCTCTCTTAATTTAGAAAGAAAATCTTAAATTTCCTGACTATTCCTAATTTATGGAAAGGTGAATTGATATGATGAATACAAATCAAAAATATTACAATGTAAACATGTTCTAAGACTGTAAATGTGGAGGCAATCCCCTTTATTAAAATGTTCTCCATATCAAAGCTCTCCTCATAACGAAGTTCCCAAGTGGTTGACATCTTCCTTACTAAATCTGCACATGTACAGAATTCCCCCAAGTTAAAACTCCCCCTAGGATTAAGCCTCCTCCACTGTGGAACTACCATAACTGAAACTACTCGCGCTATCCGTGGATTATTGATAAATCACGCTAATGAGATGCTGGGTCTGGAAGCTTCTAAAGAAACTAAAACAAAGGCTGCAGTCTAATGCCCCAAAATGTTGGGCAGAAACTTGTTGCAGGATCACTGGGAATGTGTCTTGTCCACCAGTTGGAGAGCTGACATAAATGATGTGTCTTTTTGGGAAGCCTCACCAAACTCGATGCCAACCAGTCAGGGGGGAGACCTCAGGAGTGTACGGCAGAAGGGGTGGTAGGGAGAGGTCCCACAAAGAGGGAGGCACAAGGCTATGACAGACCAGCAACTTAGCAGCGTAAGTGAGGCTGCTGCTGGCAACGTCCCCTTCACAGAGTCCCAGGAGCTCATTGAGCAAGTAGGGCCACAGGTACACGGTAGAAGTGATGGGGTCCCAAAATTGGGGAGTACATCAGGCCCCAGTAATTGACGGTCCATTGGACCTACTGTGGGGACAGTGAGGAGGGGCATGGGGGAAGCAGGAGCAGCATCATGGCCCATGATCATGGGAAAAGAGAGGGGCAGGCACTTTGGGAGAAAGGGCAGGGGGTTGGGCTATCCCTGGGCACCTCAATCAAGGAATGGGTTGCCTATGATTGGCAGACTCTCTTGTCCAAGCAGCCCCCACAGTTTGCTATGTTGTGTATTGTGACAGGTCCCTCCTATACTGGCAGTGGGGTGAGGTACTCAAGTGGTCACGAAAGATAGCAGGGAAAGCCTCCACAATGGGCCTTCCTACTCACTGCTTAATCCCGTCAGAGACAGGAAGGGTTTCAGGTGCACCGCCACCTATTAGTTTTAATGCCTTTTCCACTTTCAAGCTCCCCATCAGTGAAATTAGCCTGTCTACTCTATTTCTATCTCTACAGATGCTGCCAGACCTGCTGAGTATTTCCATCACCTGTTTTTATTTCAGATTTTCAGCATCTGAATATTTCATTTTTGCTTTAGGAAATTATTTCCAAACTGTAAAGTGAACAGTGTTCAATCACGGACTGCAATCTGTCGAAGCAAGATTTACCAAGCAGACTCTTCGCTTTTCCAATACTACCACAGTGACTTCACCTCCAAATTATTAATTGTCCGTAATGCATTTTGCCTCATTCTAGAGTTCTGAAAGAAGATACAGAAATGCAAATACTTTTCCTTCAGCACTTATGAAGCAGAGTTACTGACAAGTTCCTCCAGCAACTGTGTGCAGTGTTTATTCTCACATTGTGCTGACTTTTTCTCTCATTATGTACTCCTATGTCAACATTTCTGTTGGAGACTCTCACTATAAGCCTGTCACACTGGAATCACACCAGTGGTTAGCCTGTGTCCAAGAGTTACATTTGGTCCTTACTGTGGAGACTCTTCTATACTCCAACCAATGCTACTTCTGAGTTGTGAAATTTTCAGATATTTGCTTTTTAAGCAGACACACTGACTGGTGATATGGTGGGTCAGTAGTTAGCACTGCTGCCTTATAGTGCCAGGGATCTAGGTTCAATTCCAGCCTCGGGCAACTGTCTGTGGAGTTTGCACATCCTCCCCTTGTCTGTGCGGGTTTTCTCCGGGTGCTCTGGTTTCATTCCACAATCCAAAGATGTGCACTCAGGTGAATTTGCCATGCTAAAATTGACCGTGGTGTTCAGGGATGTGTAGGTTAAGGGTAAATGTAGGGGAATGGATCTGGGCTAGTTACCCTTTGTAGAGGTGAAGGGCTTGTTTCTACACTGTAGGGATTCTATTAATTTAAAGTTTTAAAATGAGGAGTGAAGCCTTCGGCCATGCTAGCACATAACTATATTGGCATTCCTTCACTGTTGCTGGGCCAAATCCAAATAACTCCCTTCCTAACAATACTTTGTGACTGTACCTACATCACACAGACTGTAACGGTTCAGGGTAATCAGTGATGGGCAATAGACAACTGGCCTAGGGATACATACATCCTGTGAAACCATAATAAAATTAAATCTCCACAGCTTGGCCTTATGTCTGATTTCTTGCTCTCTAATCCCTCGGTTCATCTAAGGAAGGGGTGAGGGCAGGCTCCAGTTTCCTGTTTTAACTAAAGCCCTAAGGCCCTTGAGGAGATGTCAAAGAGGTTCAATACAGTGCAATCAGGGAGGAGAGGTATTTGTTATGAGGAATGACTAGGCAGTTAGGAGCCTCTCTCGATCAGAGAGGGTTAAGGGGTGTTAAAAATGAAAAAAGGGTTCCAATAAGGTAAATTCAGAAACAAATATTTCCACTTATTAATGAATTAGTGACCAGAGGGCACACTATAAATACCATCACTATTTCTTTACATAGAAGGTCACTGGGTGTGGAAAAAACAGTTGTGGAAACTGTATCTTGAAGAGATTTTAAAAGGCAAATGAAACACTCAAAGTGGGTGTTTGCAAAGTAACGTAGAATGGGAATAAATGAGAAAAGACAACACAAGAGTGACTGACTGAGAGGCCAACTTCAGGACAGTTATGATTCTTCAAATGAAGCAAAATAATTCTGAACTTGCAGAAATGTCTGAGAGTTAATGACCATGTCTCCCTCAGCCTGGGAAATCGAGTGAAACATGAGCCATTCTCAGGTGAGCAGCTACAGGGAGGCTTGCACCAAATTCAGGAACAAGAAGTGAGGGGAAGCAGAAGATATTCATACAAGACTCGTATGGAATTATTGGATCTACTGTGGAAGCTGCAAAGAGTAAATCTTCCCACTGATCCAGCCACTTTTAAGAATTGCAAACGAATGTGCTTAAAGTCATGAATTTTTAGCAATCAGTACACCAGATATGATTGGATGTGAATTAAAACTGAGAATAGTCAAAAAGATGGGTATTTTTAACCATACCTAATTAAATATGCTGTGCATCATGAAACCTTACATACCTCATCAATATAGAAGAAGGGTTCATTTGTTTCTCTGTAAGTATCATATATCGACCTAGTCATCAGCTCCCGAACCTTTTTAACATCACTGGCCCATGATTCCTGTATTATGGAGAAAGCATGCATGTGAGGTTGCACTGAAAGAAAATTTCAAATGACATGATTTTCAGTAGATGAAAATATCCAGTACAGGAAGGCTGTATTATTTTCTACTAATTATTATCTTCATAAAATGTCAGCTCAGCTTCTGTAGTTTGGAAAGAAGGAAGTCCTTTACCTGCAGTAAATGTTGCCAGTCCAGACTCACAGCAGGAATTTGAAGAGTAGGAGACAACTCCCCAAATTTGCTGGCCACCAATTTTCTACTATCTATAAATTCCTTGCTGGGACACACCACCCCTCCCTCACCTATCACACATGCTGCAACATTTGCCCTGGAGCAACTATGTCAGCCTTTGCCCTCCCTTTTGGTAAAGAAGGAGTAACAATGTTGACAGGAGAAGGCAGTTGGTGGAGCCACTCAGACAGAGCTGCTCTGAACCAATTCTGGACACCAGGTTGGCCACATCCAGAACTGGGACTCCTGTCAAATTCTCTCAGCCAATGCCAGAAGGAGCACTTGTATTCCCTGTTGTGCCATAAACGTATCTTCTGAAAGAGAAAGGCGTGTCTATTCAAGGAACAGCTTGCAATGGTCAATTGAAGAACTGTTAATTAAGCCCCTCAGCATTTTACTCTTTCTTTCACCAGTAGGTTAGCATGGCAATTTACAAATTGATATAACATTGTTGCCAGTTTCAGGTAGAAGCACTGATCACCCATTTTGGGAGCCATTGCATGAGCTGCAACAAGTTTTCTTATGTGACCGCTCCCCCCAGATTTTAGTGGAACCCACCAGTGTTAGCAGTAACTCATTTCAACAGGATCTTGATCAGATGGGCCAATGGGCTGAGAAGTGGCAGATGGAATTTAATTCAGATAAATGCGAGATGCTGCATTTTGGAAAAGCTAATCTTAGCAGGATTTATACACTTAATGGCAAGGTCCTAGAGAGTGTTACTGAACAAAGAGACCTTGGAGTGCAGGTTCATAGCTCCTTGAAAGTGGAGTCGCAGGTAGATAGGATAGTGAAGGCGGCGTTTGGTATGCTTTCCTTTATTGGTCAGAGTATTGAGTTGGGAGATCATGTTCTGGTTGTACAGGACATTGGTTAGGCAATGTTGGAATATTGCATGCAATTCTGGTCTCCTTCCTATCAGAAAGATGTTGTGAAACTTGAAAAGAAAAGATTTACAAGGATGTTGCCAAGGTTGGAGGATTTGAGCTATAGGGAGTTGCTGAACAGGCTGAGGCTGTTTTCCCTGGAGCGTCGGAGGCTGAGGGGTGACCTTATAGAGGTTTATGAGGGGCATGGATAGGATAAATAGGCAAAGTCTTTTGCCTGGGGTTGGGGAGTCCAGAACTAGAGGGCATAGGTTTAGGGTGAGAGAGGAAAGATATGAAAGAGACCTACGGGGCAACGTTTTCATGCTGAGGGTGGTAAGTGTGAGAGGATGCCAGAGGATGTGGTGGAGGCTGGTACAATTGCAACATTTAAGAGGCATTTGAATGGGTATATGAATAGGAAGGGTTTGGAGGGATATGGGTCAGTTGCTGGCAGGTGGGACAAGATTGGGTTGGGATATCTGGTCGGCATGGACGGGTTGGACTGAAGGGTCTATTTCCATGCTGTATGACTCTATGACTCTATTCCAAAACATGGACAAAATTCCTTACACTACCTCTCTTCAATGGCATCAATCATTTTAGATTAAAATGTTCATCTAATTTTGAAATTCTTTCTCACCCTTAAGTGCAAATTATGTTTCAAGCACAAGTTTGTCGTATCTTGTATACCAATCTCGACATTTATCATTTTACCTTCTGTTCATGGAGTAGAAACCGTTGGAAATCATGCAGGTACAAAACTGAGGCAGTGGCCCGATCTGTTTTTCTGCAAGGAGAAAGCAAACTAAATGTTAGAGAATGAGGAGGATCTGTGATCTGATTAACGGAGCTGAGTACTACACTACCTCATCAATGGAAGCCAATACTTCTTTGTTCTAAGAATTTTGTATTCTAAGGAATGCAGTGTTTTCCTTCTGTGTTAATTGGGAGCATATCTTTGAGCAGAAAGAGACTTGAAAACGAGTCTAGGCTGTACAGTAGGTGGGTGCGCTCCATTATCAGAGGTTCTACCTATTGGATGATATGCTAAACCTCAATGGACCTTGATAGTGAGGAACTGTTCCCTACTACCCTAATTAGCATTTTGCCTTGAATCAACATCTCACACAGGGTACTTTGCCACCACCACATTGCTGTTTGTAGAACCTGAGGGGGCACAAATTGGCCAAACTGTTTCCTACCTTATAGCAATGACTATATTTCAAGCATACCTCATTGGCTGCAAAGAACTAACGTCCTGAGATTGTGAAAGGGACAATAAAAATTGCAAGGTTTTCCTTTCTGTATTGGCATTTCAAGTGAAAAATTGGTAAGATTGAAGGTTGGTTGAAGGAAACAAATCATTGAGGACTTGTCGGGGACTGATGTCAGGGCAAAACGATGTGGATTAAAATATTATGTGGAGTGTACAGGGACTGGTCTTGAGCCCTCTATTCTCCCAATCCTAAATTAGTAAGATTGATTTAGAATGCAAACAGCTCAGATTCATTGAGGAACCTGAGCTAGGTAGGGGCAGTTCAGTACAGAGAACAGTAATGGTGACCATGGGAGCTATCACTGATTGTCATTAAAAACCATTTGTTCACTAATGTCTTTTAGAAAAGGAAATCTGCCATCCTTACTCAATCTGGCCTAGATGTGACTCTAGAGCCAAAGCAACGTCACTCTTAACTGGCTTCTGAAATGACCCTAGCAAGTGCTTCAGTTGAAGGGCAATTAGAGATGGGCAACAAATTCTGAAGAATGATCACTCGACCCTGAACATTAAGTCTGATTTCTCTCCACAAATGCTGCCAGACCTGCTGAGTTTTTCCAGCAATTTCTGTTTTTGCAACAAATTCTTGTCTTTTACATCCCGTAAAAGAAAACAAAATGCAGTTAGACTAAATGTGTAAATGAGCAAATCAATGTCTGGTGAAATGACAGGGGATGGGTTGACCCCCAGCAAAAGGAGATGCAATGACTTCCAATGTTTACATCTTTACTCTGGAGGATGCAGTAGTCTCTTGCCAAGTTATGTCAGCAGTCTGAGAGAATCAATACAGAATTTCAGGGCCTGAAACAGGACTCCACGAGAGGGGACAACTGAGTGGGGTCTCTGTAAAAAATGCAAAATACTAAAGGTACAGATTCAGAAACTCTGCAATGTTATAGTAAAATGTGCCAAGACACCAGAACAAGGGCCCAGGGAAAGGGGAATTTAAGATAGGTGAGGAAGGTAATCTTGCCAAAGATTGATCAAAAATTGATAGGGATCCAGGTCACGTAGTAAAGTGGGTGAAAGTGAGGACTGCAGATGCTGGAGATTATAGTCAAGAGTGTGGTGCTGGAAAAGCACAGCAGGTCAGGCAGCATCCGAGGAGCAGGAAAAGCGACATTTTGCTCACGTAGTAAAATGATCCAATGTACAGTTAGTTGACATGATTGAGAGTCTGTATTTTTATTTTTCAAATCAGCAATGATTATTACAGATGGACTAAATGTCTCCATTATCTGTGTTAACCTTGTGATCCCTTGATACCTTGGATGAACAAAGCAAAACTCCACTTTCCCAAGATTAAAATCAAACACAAAATATCCTTACCCAAGGATGCATACAGATCCTTCGATTTTAAGGCTTTCGAGAATCTGGAAAAGAATTGCATTTGACTGATGAGTTTTAATTTTAACCATCACATTATTTTAAAAGCAAGGAAGGTAAAGTCAAAGCGCCCAACAGTAATAACAGGGTTGCAGAGGGGGATCACATTATAGAACCTTATGGGAGTGAACTTTCAATAACTTATATAATCCTGCAACATGTGGAGTCATCTTGGACGGTAATTATAATGTGACAGAAGAGGCCCTAATTTTAACTGTGGGTCACTTTTAGGTGAGGGAGCAGCAGTGTCGGTTAGAAATCCACAGGTTGCCATCCCCATTTGGTCTTAGGAAGGTGGTGGTGGGTTGCCTTCTTGAACCTATGCAGTTTGTGGGTGTCGGGAGGAAGCTCCAGGATTTTGAACAAGTGACAATGAAGGGACAGTTACACAGTCCCGAGTGAGGACGATGTATGGCTTGGACAGGAACTTGCAGGTGGAGGTGTTCCAATGCATCAGGTCCTTTTAGAGGATAAAATAGGCATGGTGGATTGTAATTCTGACTTCCTAATCATATGATGCAGGTAACAGCTCAAAATCCTGCAACCTGAACGTCAGCAGTAGCAAAGTGGCCACTGTACCATTCTGTGCATGGACCTGACAATCTGTGGAGTGGCTGGGGGATATTCAAGGCAAGGAGGTCTCAGCATTCATTGTTGGGTCCAAAGCAGCACTGCTGTTTCTGCTGGCCCAACAAGGAAAGCAATGAAAAACCTTCAAACTTACTTTTTAAGCTTCATTTAGCTCCATCCTGCTTCCTCAATAAGACAGCCTGGTGACAAACTAACTGTTACTTCCTCACTGCTCAGGCAGCACACCTTGGAGAAGTCAAAGTAAGGTCTCAGTGTTAAAAAAGACCCCAGCAACTTTGACCAAATATTTTCCCTACTGTTCAACTCAATGCTAGGAAACACAGACGGTCAAAATCTGGTCAATTTTAAATTGATTCCCACAGGATGGCAGGTGGTTAAAACATATTCTTGACTTTGTCTATCAGTTCCACTTCAGAGCATCCTGAGTTAGTTTTGACTGAGTGGTCTTATTTCTATCTTTGTCACCTGGAAGTGGTACCCATAACATCTGTGTAGATGATGACAAGTTCTTGACTGAAGAAGGCGACACAGATTAGAGGGAGAGGGATTTGGCAAGCACATTTCTTCACCATTTTAGATTTTAATGACCAAAAAGATTTTAAAAATGGTAATGTGGCTACTGTAACTCAACTTTTTATAAATATTTGGACAACTTAGGTTTAGGTAGTACCAAATGAACAGAGAAGATAATTAGTTTTGTGTAGAAATCAGACTTTAGAGCTTCCATTGATCTTTAGTCAAATGTTGTGATAAACAGCAGTGCTAAATCTGCAACATAACTGGGATTCATTGAACTGAGTTGAGAACATTGATCTTCTCATTGATTATTGTGTCCACACTCCGTGAAAAGGAGTTTCTAAGCAAAAGCATAAGAAAGGTCTGGTAACATATACACATTCTGCTACTGAAACATTGATAAGCTCGAACCTTCCAAGACAAAATAGACTTACTACTTTCTGGCTTTCAAACATTAGGTTCTTGTAGAATTGGTGAAACTGCTCAAAGCTCAAGTCATCCTTGGAGTTTCCCATGTCCTGCGTAAGGATTGACATAAGTTAGTTTACCTAGGGATACTTGGAAAAAATTCCTGACTGAAATGTCTTTCAAACAATATCCCCAGTGGGTGCAAATTGCTGACTTCAATCAAAAACATTGGGCTGCTCGAGGATGCAAATGGCCTGCCCCATTAACCTGAATCATCGCAGCACCTCTGGATGCAGAGAACATGCCACTATTTAGGAGGGACTGTCTATCAGATGAAAGGTCAATGGCCTGAAATGTTAACATTGTGTTTCTCTCTATCTTTGGATGCAGCTTGTCCTGTTGAGTACTTTTCAGTATTGTCCATTTTAAACTTCGGATTTCTAGTATTTGTAATTCCCTGCTTTTGTGTCTTTTTAAACTTTTTAGCAGCTGGAAAGTACTACTTTTTAAGTGAATATACTTTTTCCAGGCCTTTCTCTCCTTACAACAAACAAAGCTGGCAACATCTTATCAACAATGTCAATTAAAGTTGTAATGAGCATTTGGAAAATATAAAGAAACAAAAGATCATCAGGAGTTTCTTTCTTAAAAATGTGCTTCCTGTAAAAGTGAAAGTCAACAAGATCTAAATGATTCTCTTGGTTAAATTTAATATGACCAGCTATAACAACTATGGAAGTGGCAGTATAGCCACAATCATAGAATCACACAGGCTATTTGGGCCACTGAGTCCACACTGACCCTCCAAACAGCATCCCACCCAATCCCTGGGACCCTATGTTTCCCCTGGCCAATCCACCTAACCTGTATATTTTTGGACTGTGGGAGGAAACTAACACAGGTACAGGGAGAATGTGCAAATCCTGATTCGGGTTTCTGCCTGAAACGTCAATTTTCCTGCTCCTCGAATGCTGCCTGACCTGCTGTGCTTTTCCAGCACCACTCTAATCTTCAGTAGACTAGTAATCAAGCTAATTAATTCTGGGGATTCCATTATGGCAGATGGTCAAATTTGAAGTCAGTGAAAATCTGGAATAGAAAGTTGATCTAAATGGCTATTGTGTGATCCATGACAATTGCTATAAAACCCGACCTGGTTACACTGATGCATTTTAGGGAAGGAAAACTGTCATCCATACCTTGTCTGACCTATATCTGTCTTCAGATCCACAGCAATGTGGTTGACTCTTAGCTATCCTCTGGGCAATTAGGATGGGTGATAAAAGCTGTCAGAAATACCCACATCCCACAAATGAATTAAAAATAAGGAAAAAGATAATCTAAGGACTTACACTGACCCCAGCTCCCATGTATTAAAATAAATGAGTTACTTTAACCATTAAAATTGCAGACATCGGACTGAAATAAATGTACTGTGCTTTTGAATGACAACTCTGAGTGTAATTTCAGGGCCTATACTTTAAATGTATTCTTAATGGTGTGATTTGTGTACTAATGGACAGTTTAACGTTGGAGTTATCTGTTACTCTCTCAACAGCATGAAAAAAATTGCCTGGGCTTAATGCTTCTGAACAGTAATGGCGTTAATACATCATTGATATGCCATGGTGGTACTTCGATTTATGTGAAAAGCAGTTAAAGGCATTGAAACAGCTGTAGAGAGTGAATAAGGGAGGACCAATTCTGCCTGTTACACATATGAAGAAATATACTTTGCTCACTTCCTAAGGGGACATTTTACGGTTCTAGTTACACCACTTCAACAACTTCTCAGTATTTGCTTCCCATGATGAAGCACATGGACACAGAGCAGTCTGCAAAGAGGCTAGAAAGCACTTTGCAAGTGTTTGTGACACTTGCTGCAACTACTTTACTACTTGGAGATCTGTAAAGATCTGAACAAACAGATGTTGTTGGAACCTGCTATAGACAGAACAAGGTCAATAAATAGGCTATTCAGAGCACTGAAAGAGTGTCAGTTTTGATTTAACCCTAGTGGGAGACTGCTCCCCATTGTAGGCAAGCTGGCAAGAACCATGGAGCAGGAGATATGGAGGTACATTCTCACATCATGCAAAGGTTATTCTGAAACTCTAAGGGTACATTTACAATATGATCTTGGTAGATGGTTGCTTCAGATGTGTTGGGTGTCACAGTGCAGAAAGCTGTCATGGTTGTTCTTTTGTTCTTTGAAGTAAGGCATGGGGATCCCTTCCTGAATAAGGTAATGTCAATGTCTCAGACCAAAGCACTGATTGAATCACTGTCCTTCACTTTCAGGGGAGTGCCTGTAATCTTGCTATCGCTCCTGATGCTGGCATATCTTATGTTCAGGTCTACTGTGTAACTGATTTGAACAGCTCCAAATCCTGCTGATAGGTAAGAGGAAAATTAAACGTACAGAATTCTAATTCCAAGATAATATTCCATTGACATTTTTTTTTAACAATGGAGCAATTTCATTTTTGAATGCACTGATCTGCAGTTATATTTCAGGACAGGTCGTTCTGCTATAACGTCATAGTCGCGTTCCAGCAAAACCTCGCTTAATAGAAAATCACTTAATAGAAATAATGGGGCCTATGGGAAAAGTGGGGTTAGGAGCAGCACAGTAGAAAATATCACTCACAGTCACTCAAAAATCACCCAAATGTCTAATGCAGAGTATAGCTCAACCTGAACGAAGATTGAAACTGTATTTATTTATGTAACAAAAGTAAATTTAATGTAGTACACTTAAAAAATGTCAGAAAGCTGCTCTCTGTACAGTACCTCTCCCAGAAAGCTGCTCTGTCAGCAATTGACATCGCACATGTGCAGTGCAGCACGAAAAGCGGTGCTGATATTGCGTATGTGCAGAATGGCACCAACATCGGCGCACGCACAGAATGAGGAGCACAAACCGATCCCTGCTGGAATCACGCCATCGCTGACAGAGATAAGCATTCTCGAAAATACCATTCCCTAATTCTTTTTTTTAAAAAGATATTTTTATTTGAAGGAAGTTTTTTTTAATAAAATTACAAGAAATTACAACACCAACAAGCCATCCAAAAAAAAATTACTCTATGTGTATATGATAATGAAAAAAACAACACAAAAAAACACAGCTATATGCATGTGCGAAATAAGAAAATCAGTAATAATTAATAAATAAGTAAATAAATAAATAGAACAGCGCAACACAACACAACATTAGCTCCCGACCTCTGAAAGCATTGAGTGATACACACAAATTTATTTGAAATTCTTCCTCCAAGGACATCAAGTACACTAGATCAAACCGTCATGGCTACACAAAAGCCCTATTTAAGATTGCAGATGAATCTACATCCAGATAGTCCAAAGAGGGCTGCCATATCTGACAAAACGTTTCAGTTTTCTGATGTACCATATTCATAAAAAGTCCAGAGGAATATGTTCCATGATAAGTCTATGCCAACCTGATAGACCTGGCGAGTTTTCAGAAATCCAACATATTAAAATACTTTTCCTTGCACAAAAAGTGAGAATATTGAAAGATTTTGCCCATGAGCATCCAGAGAAGGTCTCTTGGGTAGGCCCAGGAGAAGAGAGATAGCATCCATCTTAAATTCGGTCCCCAAGACCCATTCTAAAACCCCTACCACAGCATTCCAGTATGGACGGAGCCTGTGGCAAGACCATAAACAAATGAGTGAGAGTGCGGATACTTACTTTACACTTAGGACATAACAAAGATACTCCCAGCTTAAATTTTGAGAGATGAAGAAATCCAAGATGGCGGAGTTCTGTTAGGATCGCGTTGTCGAGGTTATCACAACACATATCACAACACAAGATGTCCATATCACAACACTGATCCAACAGAGCCTGAACCCATCCCATTCACTTTACTAAAAACATAGTAAAGGAGCTAGAAACCCAAAACAAAAATAATGACTTACCGTTGTTCTTGCAGCTAAAGAATGCCAAAAAAAGGAGGAAGCTCACCTAGTGCTAGGGCCAGATGAAACAGCGGGCTTGCTTACTCACCAGACCTTGGTTAAGGAGCTCACCAAATCTCCCGAGATCCTGGTGAAGCAGTTCGAAGAAAAGAATCGCAGAGAAACTGGCTCCTGTATCCTCTATGCTACAAGACGTGGGAAAAAGGACCGATGAGTTTGAGCCCTGGGCTGCAGGGTACAGGCAGAGACTGACTCCTCCAAGAGCTGGATTGAAGCCCTGGAAACACAGGTCCGGGGTCTATTGGATCTGGATCTCAAAAACAGGGGCAGAAGAAAGAACCTGCACATTGTTGACATACCAGAGAGGACAGAAGGTGAGCGACCAGTGGAGTTCTTCGAGAAGTGGTTCTCAGAATTCCTTGGTTTGGAGGTTGAGAAAAGAAGAATAACAATTGAAAGAGCCCACCAGATCGCGGCACAAAAGCCAGGTGCGGATCAGCGCCCACGTCTTGTCCTGGTAAGGTTCCATCATTATAAAGACAAGCAGAGGGTCATGGAAGCCTCTAGAGCCCGAGGGAGGGATCTGAGGGCGTTGGTATATGGCAGCTCCAGGGTCATATTCTTTCAAGACTTCGTGGCTGTCGAAGTCCGGAAAAGGAAGTCCTACGATGGTGTCAAGAGGAGACTGAGAGAGCTTGGGATCCAGTATTCTTCAAGATATCGAGTGGTGCTTCGAATCAATCATAATGGATCTGTACATTTGCTTGACTCACCAGAGAAAGCAAAGAATATTGTGGACACATTGACTTAAATCGAATGGCTGAATAGGCATAGAGGAAAGAGCTGTTCGGGTTTGTTCTTCTTTAAAAAGGACTTTGTGGAGTCTCCTTACTGGTAATAAGTTGCATTAAGTGATGTCCATGATGGATAGAGTATTTATCTTTAATCTCTAAGTTATGTTAAGGGATGGGTGACATATTTATTTTTGGTTTACTTGTTTATAGTACTTACTTTGCTCTTGGTGCTTGTTTTTCTCTACCGGGTGTTCAGTGTATGTGGTGTGACCCTAGCTTTTAGGAGTTGAGAGGGCGGTTGGGATGGTTGTATCATCCACTGGGAGAGGGTCCCTCGGATGAGACTGAACGGCTCTGTAAAGTATGGGAGAGGGGCTGGATGTTGAGATTTCTTCTGAAATATGGGAGGATATCTGCAAAAATGCAAGAAGGATCTTGATTTGCAACAGGATCCATGCCAAGTGAAAATTCTCCATAGGGTCCATCTGGCCCCAGACCACCTCGCTAAATTTAAAGCGGGAGCATCTTCAATGTGTCCTGGATGTAAAGTGAGCATGGGCAGGCTGACTCATTGTCTTTGGTCCTGCTACAGACTGTGGGCAGACTGGAGTGCTGTGGTAGGTGTAATAGAGAAGGCCTTGGGGACAGAAGTGGAGATGGACCTGGCATCTCTTCTTCTTGGCCTTGTTAATTCACTTTCATTAGATGCCCATAAAAAAAGGCTTTTTGGTATCCTCACTTTTCGTGCCAGAAAGAACATTCTATGAGGGTGGATGTCGGACAATCCCCCGGGACTGGCGGGTTGGTGTAAGCTAGTCATGGAGCACATCCCCATGGACTTTCTTAAAGAGTATGGTGCACCATAAAACTGAGAATTTTTATAAGACATGGCGGCCTTTTTTGGGCTAGCTGAGTCCAGATTTGTCCACCATATGAATAAGAGCCTTTATATAGTCTTGGCCATTCTCTGTAATGAATCTGGTATCCAGAGAGGAGGAACTACAAACATATGAATATGTATAAACTTACGCGCTCAATGACCTATTGCTTTGTTTTGTTGAGCTGTGTTATTGTTATTATTATTATTATTGTTAAAATTTTGCTTTTTTAGCTCAGTTGTTAGTTACTATTTATTTACCAATGTAATTGGAGGGTTTGTTTTTTTAACATAGGTTTGAATTGTTTGACTTTGTGTCTGTCATAATATTCAAAAAAAAATTTGTTTTCCCTTTTTCCTCAATAAAAATATACTTTAAAAAATCTTTTGAGAAATGGTCTAAGGCCAAATGGATCCTGTGCAGAATTTTTAACTATATGGCATGGGTTCTATTACAGATCGAAATCTTTCTTGCATTCTTGCAAATGTTTCCATAGAGATCTCAATCCCTAACATATGGTAAAGCACACTAATAGAGAAAGTACTTTTAGCATGAAGCACCCTCTTCTCCATAATAGATCTGTAGGGGTCAGTCAATAGCATGGTCCCTTTTTGAATAAAATCCCTGAAATAAAAAAAGTGAAAAAGGAGTCTGCTAGCTAAACCATACTTATGGGTTATTTGGTCAAAGGTCATCATTATTTCACCTTCAAATAAGTCACCCAAACAGGAGACTCCCCTAGTTGCCCAGAGTTTAAATCCCACAGCTTAAGTCCATTATCCCCGGTTGAAAGCCCAGCATACCAGCTATAGGGGTAAGAAAGGATGTTTTGGATGTATTACCCTCACTCTGCTGCATTGCCCTCCATGCCTTAACAGTATTAATAATTATCAGATTACAGCAATATTCCATAACCGCCCTAATTTTATCTAAGAATAACGGCTAATGAGGGGACACTAGCCATATTGACGCTGGATCCTCACAAACCCAGTCATTAACAAAAGATAAAAAGGAACTTAATTGGTATCTTCTAATATCCAAAAGGTCCACACCCTCCAACCCATGAGGTAACTGCAATTTAGCCAGTTTGACAAGAGGTTGTCTGTGGCACCAAATAAAGGAGCTAAAGAAGCAAGTCTCTGGAATGTTTGCTGAGGAAAAATTAAGTGGAGCATTCATATAGGATAGAGCAAACGGGGGAGGACATTTATTTTGATAAGAGCTACCTGGCCTAGCCAGGATATTGGAAAGGCCTCCCATCGCTGAAGATCTTGCTTAATCCTGTCTAGCAGATGAGCAAAATTGACCTTAAACAGCTGATCAGAGACAGGAGCAACAAAGATGCCTAAACAAAGAAAACCCATTTGTGACCATTTGAAGGAGAATGATGATTCACCCTCCATATCAGATGTTCTCATAAGACTCCCCATAGGCATAGCCTCCGATTTTGAGAAATTAATCTTATAACCTGAGAAGGAGCCAAATGAATTGATACATTGTATCAAATGGGGTACCAAGACCACTGGATTCGACAAAAAAAACAAGAACATCATCCGCGTATAATGTGATCTTAGGCGATTTAGATCCTACTTCCGGGGCGGCTACACAAGGATCCCTGTGGATCACTCTGCTAGTGGCTCAATCACCAATGTAAAAAGTAATGGTGAGAGGGGACAGCCCCTATCAATATTAAAATTACTAGATCTCACACCATTAGTGAGAACCACTGCCAGAGGATCAGTATAAAGGACCCTCACCCATCTAAGAGAAACCTCCTCCAATCCAAATCGTTCAAGTGTATAGAAAGGATATGGCCACTCGACCCGATCAAATGCCTTTTCAGCATCCAAGGGAATCACTCATCCCTGAACTGACTGCTGCCGACACACTTGAATCATATTCTGTAACCTCCTGACATTATTGGAGGATCTACAGCCTTTTATTAAACCAGTCTGGTCATCCTTGACAGTGGAAGGCAGCACAGTTTCCAGTCTTAATGCAAGAACCTTAAACAAAATTTTAAAATCAGCATTTAAAAGTGAAATGGGTCTATAGGAGGTATATTCTTCTAGAGTCTTCCCTTTTTGAAGAATGAGGGAGATATTAGCCTCTCTCAGGGATGGTGGAAGGCAATTGTGGCTAGATGAGTAAATATACAAGTTTAACATTGGTCCTGACAGTATACTTACAAATTCTTTGTAAAACTAGCTAGGGAGACCATTGGGGCCAGGTCTTTCACACTCAGCATCTATTTCACAGCTTTGTGTACCTCTTGTACTGTTAAAGAGACATCAAGGAAAGACGCCTGTTCAGAGGTAACACCCCGGAAGATCCAGGTTTTTTAAAGAAAGACACCATCTTGGCCCATTCATCCTCTCAACGTTCAGACTGGTATTGTTCAAAATAAAATTTCTGAAATGCAGCACTGATCTTTTTAGAGTCACAAGTGACCATCCCAGTCCCTAATTTAGGTAATGGATTGGGGGGGGTGGGGCATTCTTTCTCCTGGCAAGATATGCCAGATGCCTGCCCGACTTGTCGCCATGCTCAAAGTCTTTGTTTCGCAAAGGAAAAGTTCCTTCCTTGCTGTTTGCATAAGAACAGAATTCAAGGTGGACTGAAGAGCTGTAACCCGCTGCAGCTTAACCACGATAGCTTATTAAAATATGCCTTATCAGCGCCTCGAGCAGGCATTGTTGCTCCCCCTTCTGTCGCTTCTGACTGGCAGAGTAAGAAATAATTGTCCCCCAGATATAAGCCTTAGCAGTCTCCCAAAGGACAGGCAGGTTACTGGCTATATCTGAATTGGTAGCTCAAAATACCTGAAACTCATTGAGGAAACATTCAACAAACTTACTGTCCTTAACAGTAAAGGGATCCATTCGCAGTGCCGAGAGCCTGCAACTATGACCTTAACCTCACTCTCTAGATGTACTGCAGCGTGATCCGAAATAGTGACATTTCCAATCATACAGGATGTTACCAAAATACAAGGATAATGCAGGGGTCAGAGAAAGGTCACTTTGAGTATGACACTTGTGCAGATTAGAAAAGATTAGAAATTGTGAGGTGGAGACGTCTCCAGACATCCACCAACCAATCCCAATTCCGCACATAAGTCCACTAGTTGATTGGATTGTAAAAAACGTGTTGAGGGGCCTTGAGGCATTCTATTCACCATGGGATCCATAAGGCAATTAAAGTCTCCCCGATAATAATCTGCCGTGGTGCAAGAGCCATCAGTTTAGAGAATGCATCTATCAAAAATGTGCTGGGGGACAATAAACATTCAAAACGCTGCGCCATAAGAATGATAAACCACCCATACTCATCTTTAATCTAACAACTTAAATGAAAGATTCTTCCCAAAGAGTATGGCCTATTCCTTACTCCTCATATTAAAGGAGGAGAAACACACCCCATCAAACCCACCCTGCTGCAAATTCAAGTATCCTTTATCATTGAGATGAGTCTCCTGCAAAAGGGTAATGTCCACTCTCTCCTTTCTTAGACTAGAAAGCACCTTTTTCCTCTTAACTGGAGAATTGCTCCTTCTAATATTCCATTTGAGGATACAATTAGTCATGCATCTGTCGAACACCATTTAAACTCCAAAAAGGAACAACTCGATTTATCAACTGCTGAACGCAAACAAAAACAACTCATGAAACCTAAAAAATACATAAGCTAAAACTACAACATCTAACATACTAGTAACTACATAAGCAAAAAGCCAAAGTCAACCAAATACAAAACACTGAATGAAGGACTCTATCCTGACTACGGAGCTCACTTACATATCCCAAAAATACCTTCATACCTCCTTCCAGCTTGAGTCGCATCCTAGACTCAGGCCCAAAAAAGGAAAAGAGAAAAAAAAACTAACAAGGAAATTAAAAGTTGACACTCTACCATTCTCAAATATACATTAACACCCATTAATATCAGAAAAGTTTCAGCTACATGTTCTTAAAGAAAAGAAGAGAGAAAAAGGAAAAAGAAACACTACTGTTCACATCCTTTAAGTTACCTGATCCATGTTGTAGTGTCTGGAAATTTCTTCACATTGGCTGAAGAGTCAAAAGAGTGCACAGACCCATCAAACATGAAGCGTAGCACCGCCGGACACCTCAGGGAACACTGGATACCAAGGTCTCTCAGTCTTCTCTTGGCTTCATCAAAGGTCTTCCTTTTACAAAGTACAGCTGCAGAAAATTCCTAAAAGAACGTTACCTTGGAACCTTCATAAGTTAAGGCCTGTGGATGTTTTCCCTTTATTCTGGAGGCCTCCATAGCTTTAGCTTTGTCCCTGTAGTTATGGAGTCACACTAGGCCTGCGCAGCACAACTCGATGGATCCTTTCAACTTTCACCCAGTCTGACATAGCCTCCAGACCAAGAAATTGCAGTAGCCAGCTTTCAAAGAAGCTCGTTGACTGGTCGCATTCTACTCCCTCCAGCAGCCCCAGAACATGAATATTCTTCCATCTACTTCTATTCTCGAGGTCGTCAACTTGCTCCTGTAAGGTAAGCACTTGCTTCTCCAGTACTCTGAGATCGGGTCCAGCCTACCGCGGAACTTCTCCTCAATCGACGACTCTATCATGTCTTGCAGTTTCACAAACTCAGTAACCAGTGCCTGGTGAGTGAGCAACTCCAACGGACTAGTGGGTTGCTGCAGCTGCAGCCAGGGAAGTGTCCGACTTCTCAGGTGAGGGCCCCATATGTTGTTGGGACTTGCTGGAACATTTACGTTTTGTCCTGTTTCTTTAGTAAAACAAACTTTATGAACAATTTGTATAAGTTCTAGAGCTCTTTAAATGTCGAATTTTCATAGAAATAACTTAAGTGAGGAGGTGAAAGTGCTACTTTGCCTGAACTGAGATAGAGAGCTCAGCAAAGCAGACCTCTCAGATCGCCACCATCTTGGATCCTCCTCCCTAATTCTTCAGTGAAGTTATAGCCAAATTGCGCTGCTGAAATGCACACCACCCCAGAACTGCCTATAACTGCTTGAGGTAGTATTTGCATTTTGTAGGATTGAGATGCTAAAAGCTGTGAGGTAATATTCCCTCTCATTGTTCTTAGTTGGGCATGGCCTGTTTGTTGAGCAGTGCAGTCCTATTAAGATATCTTAAAGAGAATCTTTGTTGCACAGCATGGTACCTTCCAGATTGCTGCATGACCACACACCCATGTGGCTATGAGAGTTATGAGACCCCTTCCAGTTCTGAGTCCTTTGAACCAATGCACTAAACACAAATAAACACCATCAGTTGTGTGACTTGACAAGCATTAACTGTAATCCTGGTGTTTTACCTCAGTTCACAGTAAAGGTGAACAATGTCTGGACTATTTATGTGCAATTCAGCTGAGTGCAGCACCAGTCAGATCAGTAATGCACCAAACAGGGCCTTCATTGCTCTTAAGCTTGTAAGATTTTACTTACTGCTAAAGATTTTATCTTTGATCTGAAGCCACTGGAAAAGAAATCAAACTTCTATCTACAACGGGAATTGTTACTCATCTTTGTATTTCTGTACAGGACTTATTGCTTTTGGAAATGAAACTCGCGGTATGTATTTTTTAAGAGAGATAGAATATATTACACTTTAATTGGGGGTAAACAGAGTATTACATTTTGAAATTACTTGTTAATCAACCTGTTTGTATGTGCTATGACACATGTACAAAGTAAGTGGGATTTGAACCCAGACCTTCTGACCCAGCATATTCTTTGAATGAAAATATTATCATGAAACACACTTAACTTCAGGCCATAACTGATCATGAAAACCTAATTGGCAATTAGCTTAAAGGATAAATACCCCCATCTTGTCCTTAAGGAACTTCACATTCGGCACTCTGCAGTTTACTTGAGGTAGCATGATCTTCAACTCCTTGAGGGAGATGCTGCAAAATAGTAAGCAATTAATTTATTCAACTGAATGTAGAACATTTACACACAGAAGTGTAAATTCCCTGACTCTGTGCTCCAAGCTGTCAGAGAGTTCAAAGAGAATATGGAACAGATAGATGTTTGCTTTGAATTCCATGCTCTATTTTACTGAATCCTCACTGAGAGCAGAGAAGCAGGGAACTTATTCCATAAAGTACAAAACTAAAACTATGAGAAAAGGCATACTGGCCTAAAACATTTTGTCATAAATTTTGTGAGCAGACTGAGTTTCTGATGAAGGGCTTTTGCCCGAAACATCGATTTTACAGCTCCTCGGATGCTGCCTGAACTGCTGTGCTCTTCCAGCACCACTAATCCAGAGTCTGGTTTCCAGCAACTGTAGTCATTGTTTTTACTTACCTGAGTTTGACCCACCATGTTCAAAAATGAGATATTGCTTTGATAGTATATTGTAGAAAAAGGTGAACAGAGAAACTCCTCAAGGATTCAGCAACAATAACCACACATTCATTTTGTATGAGACACGTTTGGAGAACCCAAAGAACAGCTTATATTTTAATATTCCTCTGTCTGCTCCTTTCTTAATGCAGGCATGAAATGCTTTCAACGTCAGGCTAAATTCTGATAGCCATTTCCTCCTCCACATCAAAAGCCTGTTGACTTTGTACACTCCAGTCCAACACCGGCACCTCCCCATCAAAATCCTGTTACAATTGTGTGAAAATACACAAACCACAAATTCACCCCAAGCTGAATGCTGATATTTCATTGCACTTTGCAAAAAATGGCACTTCATTCCATTTGAGTCTGAAATGCTCATTTCAAGAAAGTCTATATTAGCATTTAATAGGAAAATTAAGCCTATAAATTCCAGAACAGTATTCAGTTGATGATTTTTCTAGCAATCTTATTAAGATTTAACAAATTCAAACTAAAATAATGAAGTGAAGACTTGTTTCAGCTTGGGTTACTTCCCATAGCACTTTATTCACATTGCAAACATCAGCTTGCATAGGACGGTCAGCTCTCACCAATGACCGCAGCCTAAGCCTTAGACATGGCATTACCACTGGGTGGATAATGAACCTTTCTACCACTTTGAAATGCTCCATAAATAATGGCAAACTGCACCCCCCATCCCTCACCCACCTCCCATCTACCCCTAACCCTTCAGACCACACACCATCCCATCACTTCCAATACTTCCCCAAACATTCAACCAAAAAACATAATCAATAATAATAATCAAACAGATCAATACCTCAGACTAAAAGTAACTTGAATTTATTCAAACACAAATTTGGACAAAATTGAATGAGATGAAATTAACTTTCTTACCTCTTAAATTTAAACATGGACTAGAATGTGTGGCTGGGGAACTGGTGCAGGAAGCAAGGATTAAAATTCTTGGATCACTGGGGTATGTTTTGTGGTAAGCATAAATTATACAAAAGAGATGGTTTGCACCTTAATAGGTTGGGGACCAGCATTCTGGCAGGCAGGTTTGCTACTGCAACACAGCTGCGTTTAAATCAAATAGCGAGGGGAGGGGACAAACTGGAAGTTTAAGAAGGAAATTGAAGGGAAAGTTAAGAAAGACAACGGTATCAATGAAGCAGAAAACTCAAAAAGGGATCATGCCGTAAAGTTGAGTGAAATAGGGTTTGATAGGAAGGGTGAGGGCAGTAACAAATTAAAAATACTATACATGAATGCACGAAGTGTAAGAAATAAGATGAATGAGCTTGAGGCTCTTTTGGAAATTGGCAGCTACGATATTGAGGGGATAACTGAGACGTGTCTTCAAGTGGACAGGGCATGGGAAATGAATATTCAAGGCTATACTTGATATCGTAAGGACAGACTGATGGGCAGAGGGGGTGGGGTGGCCATGTTGGTAAGGGATGATATTCAATCCTTTGCGCGGGGTGGGGGGGGCCTAGAATCAGGGATGTAGAGTCAGTATGGATAGAGCTGAGAAATTCTAAGGGTAGAAAGACCCTCTTGGGAGTTATCTACAGGCCCCCAAACAGTAGTATGGATGTAGGGTGTAAGTTGAACAAGGAGCTGAAATTGGCCTGTTGCAGAGATGTTACTACAGTTGTTATGGGAGATTTCAACATGCAGGTAGACTGGGAGAATCAGGATAGTATTGGACCTCAAGAAAGAGACTTTGTGGAGTGCTTCCGAGATGGATTCTTAGAACAGCTGGCGCTGGAGCCTACCAGGGAGAAGGCAATTCTGGATCTGGTATTGTGCAACGAACCAGAATTGATCAGGGAAATCAAAGTGAAGGAGCCATTAGGAGGTAGTGACCAGAATACAATAAGCTTCAATCTGCAATTTGAAAGGGAAAGGGTACAATCGGAAGTGACAATATTTCAGTTGAATAAAGGGGACTATGGAGCTATGAGTGAGGAGCTGGCCAAAGTTCAGTGGTGCAATACCTTAGCAAGGATGACAGTGGAGGAACAATGGCAGATATTTCTGGGTATAATGCAGAAGATGCAGGATCAGTTCATTCCAAAAAGGAAGAAAATTCTATGAGGAGGCAGGGGTGGCCGTGACTGATGAGGGAAGTTAAAAAACATATAAAGTCAACAGAGAAAAAGTATAACATAGCAAAGATAAGTGGGAAAACGGAGGACTGGGAAGCTTTTAAAGAACAACAGATGACAACTAAGAAGGAAATACGCAGAGAAAAAATGAGGTACGAAGGTAAACTGGCCAAAAATATAAAGGAGGATAGTAAAAGCTTTTTGAGGTATGTGAAAGGGAAAAAAATGGTTAAGACTAAAATTGGGCCTTTGAAGACAGAAACCGGGGAATATATTACGGGGAACAAGGAAACGGCAGAAGAATTGAATTGGGACTTCAGATCTGTGTTCACTGGGGAAGTCACAAGCAATCTCCCTGAGGTAACAGTGGCTGAAGGACCTGAACTTAAGGGAATTTATATTTGCCAGGAATTGGTGTTGGAGAAACTGTTAGGTCTGAAGGCTGATAAGTCCCCGGGGCCTGGGGCCTACATCCCAGGGTCCTGAAGGAGGTAGCTCTAGAAATCGTGGATGCGTTGGTGATTTTTTTCCAGAGTTCGATTGATTCAGGATCAGTTCCTGCGGATTGGAGGGTGGCTAACGTTGTATCACTTTTTAAGAAAGGAGCGAGAGAGAAAGCAAGAAATTATAGACCAGTTAGTCTGACCTCAGTGGTGGAAAAGATGCTGGAGTCAATTATAAAGGACGAAATTACAACACATCTGGATAGCAGTAACAGGCTAGGTCAGAGTCAACATGGATTTATGAAGGGGAAATCATGCTTGACTCATCTTCTGGAATTTTTTGAGGATGTAACTCTGAAGATGGACAAGGGAGATCCAGTGGATGTAGTGTACCTGGACTTTCAGAAAGCCTTTGATAAAGTCCCACATAGGAGGTTAGTGAGCACAATTAGGGCGCATTGTATTGGGGGCAAAATACTGACTTGGATTGAAAATTGGTTGACTGACAGGAAACAAAGAGTAGTGATAAACGGCTCCCTTTCAGAATGGCAGTAGGTGACCAATGGGGTACTGCAGGGAACAGTGCTGGGACCACAGCTTTTTACAATATATAAATGATATAGTAGATGGTATTAATAGTAACATTAGCAAATTTGCTGATGATACAAAGCTGGGTGGCAGGGTGAAATGTGAGGAGGATGTTAGGAGATTACAGGGTGACCTGGACAGGTTAGGTGAGTGGGCAGATGCATGGCAGATGCAGTTTAATGTGGATAAATGTATGGTTATCCACTTTAGTGGCAAGAACAGGAAGGCAGATTACTACCTAAATGGAGTCAAGTTAGGTAAAGGGGCAGTACAGAGAGATCTGGGTATTCTTGTACACCAGTCAATGAAGGCAAGCATGCAGGTACAGCAGGTAGTGAAGAAAGCTAATAGCATGCTGGCCTTCATAACAAGAGGAATTGAGTATAGAAGCAAAGAGGTTCTTCTGCAGCTGTACAGGGCCCTGGTGAGACCACACCTGGAATATTGTTTTCAGTTCTGGTCTCCAAGTTTGAGGAAAGATATTCTGGCTATTGAGGCAGTGCAGCGTAGGTTCATGAGGTCAATTCCTGGAATGGCGGGACTACCTTACGCTGAAAGACTGGAGAGACTGGGCTTTTATACCCTTGCGTTTAGAAGACTGAGAGGGGATCTGATTGAGACGTATAAGATTATTAAAGGATTGGACATTCTGGTGGCAGGAAACATGAGGTCACAGCTTAAAAATAAGGGGTAGGCCATTTAGGACAGAGATGAGGAGAAACTTCTTCACCCAGAGATTGGTGGCTGTGTGGAATGCTTTGCCCCAGAAGGCAGTGGAGGCCCAGTCTCTGGATTCGTTTAAGAAAGAGTTGGATAGAGCTCTCAAGGATAGTGGAATCAAGGGTTATGGAGATAAGGCAGGAACAGGATACTGATTGAGGATGATCAGCCATGATCATAATGAATGGTGGTGCAGGCTCGAAGGGCAGAATGGCCTACTCCTGCACTTATTGTCTATTGTCTATTGTCTATTAATTTTAACACATAGTTCTTCAAATGAAAACAACACAAATCTTTTGAGGTGCAGAGTCTATCTCATAGTGACCATATTTGTTAACTGAGCTGAAGAGTTGGAAGAATTTAGAACTCATATTCTCATGAAGGATATGGGTAATGGGGAATTTGGGAATGTCAGAGATGTTAAACAGGTATTTTGCATTAGTCTTTATGATGTAAATTACTTCAAATATTTAATTAAAAGTAAAGAATATGGGGAAGAATTAAGTACCATCACTGTCACTACAGAATAATATTAGACAAAACCAGATGAGCCCCTTAGCCATGATGGCTTTCATCCAAGAATCCTAAAAGAGATCGCTACAGAAATAGCAGATGCTATTTAACTTTGTAAAAATTCTTGGATCCTGGAGGACTACCAGAGGAATGGAAAACTGCTAATGTGACACCCCATTCAAAAAGAAAGGGAGGCAATATGTGAGTCACTATTGGCTGATTAGCATTGGAGAAGTATTGAAACCAATTATTGAGGAGGTAATAGCAGCATATATGGAAGAACATAGTCTAATTAAACAGAGTCAGCATATCTTCATGAAAGGAAAATCAATCATGTCTGACATTTGAATTTTTCAAGGAACTTTCAACCAGAGTGGATAGAGGGGAACCAGGAGATGAGATGTATTTGGACTTCCAGAAGGCATTCAACAAGGTACATACTAAAGGTTAAATCATGGGTGTATGGTGTTGGAGGTAGTATGTTGGCATGGGTAGTGAATTGGCTAGTGGTGGGGAGGGGGGGAGGGGGCCGGTCTTTTCTGGTCTCTTTATCTAAGGAAAGGAATCATTTCATTGAAGGCAGTTCAGAGAAGGTTCACTAGAATGATCCTCAGTCAGGAGGGATTGTCTTATGAACAAAAACTAAATGGTTGGATCTCTGCTCACTGGAGTTGAGAAGAATGAAAGGTGATCTCATTGAAACATACAGAGATTCTTAAGGGACTTGACAAGGAAAATGCTGAGAGGATGTTTCCTCTATGGGAAAGTCCAGGACCAGAGAACATGATCTCAAATCTAAATGGTGCCAATTTAAAAATGAGATGAGGAGGATTTTTTTCTCTCAGAGGGTTGAGAGTCTTTTAACTCCTTGCCACAGAGAGCTATGGGCAGAGTCCTTGAGTATATTTAAGGCTGAGATAGACAGATTCTTGATCAGTCAGGGAACCAAGGTGTATGGGGAAAGGGCATGAAGGTGGGCTTGATGAGTGTCATATAAGCCGTGGCCTTATTGAATGGCAAAGCAGGCTCAACAGGCTGAATTGCCTATTCCTGCTCCTATTTCTTATAGTCTTGCACCCCATTTCAGGCACCTGCAGGATCTAATAAATTTCAATGGTGCAAGGGAAGGTAGGTGCTGTATGATACCTGGTTCAAGCAATGTTAAACCATTTTGGAGCAAGCAACACTATCACTCTCCTGATTATATATCCAGTTTAGATAACAACTTTGTCACTGCCGAAAGGGCAGCTGGTACAGAAAACCCAGTGTTTGACATTTCATAGGACTGGAACAAATCACCTGATATTAGCTAAAAGTAGTGATGATCACTATTAACTCTTATTTTCAGTTGAGTTAGTTTTTCAACCTTTTGACCCTTTGTCAGCACAAATATAGTGGTCCAAATGATCACCTGCACTCAATATCAACCTACAAATGTAGCTCATTCATTATTCCATAAGGAATCTAGAGAGTTGGTTAGCTCAGTTAGCTGTACAGCCGGTTTGTACAGTGGGGTTAATGCCTCCACCACCTGAGGCACAGTGATGTTCAGGTTAAGTTCAATGCTAATTATTGCTCTCTAATGAAACAGTGACGACTTTTACTCTGAACGATATGTATTACATTAAAAGGTCTCAGGTAACACGTGATTTCAAAATCAGGAGTATATTCCTGATAGGATTTCACACAGTAATGGTTTTAATTAGAACCATATGCGAATGGAATTTCGACACTTATTGCTATAAGAAAAGGGTATTGAAGTAGGAAATTGTTGCTGCAATTGTACAAGGAATTAGTGAAACCACATCTGGAATATTGCATGTAATTCTGGTTGCATTACTTGAGGAGGGATTTAGTTGCATTAGAGGCAGTTCAGAGCAGATTCACTCGATTGATTCCAGTGATGAGGGGTTTGTTGTTTGAAGAGAGATTGAGCTGTTTAGGTCTTTACACTCTGGAGTTCAGAAGAATGAGAGGAGATCTAATTGACGTATATAAGATGGTAAAGGGGATTGACAAACAAGACAATGAGAGGATGTTACCTCATGCGGGGCAATCTAGAATAAGAGGTCATAATTTTAGGATAAGAGATAGGAGATTTAAGAAAGCAATGAGAAGAAATTACTTCTCTGAACGGGTCAATGAATCTGGTTTTCACTACACCAGAGTGTCATAGACTCTGCAACATTTAAGAAGGAGATTGACAGATTTTCAATTAGTAATGGGTTGAAGGGTTATGGAGAGCGAGCAGAAAAGCGGACTTGATGCTGAAATGAGATCAGTCGTTATCATGCTAAATGGTGGAGCAGGCTTGAGAGACTAAATTGCCTACTCCTGTGCCTCGTTCTTATGTTCTTATATTCCTATGTTTTTACATACTCATATGCCCATAAAAAGCCAATTCTTTTTAGTTACAGGTTAGAGACATCAACTTAAGCTTATCCACTCCATGTCACCAAACTCTACATAAAAAGGGACATTTATATTTGTTGTGAAAGGAAATTTGACAGATTGGTGGGAGGCAACAGCTCAGTGGTATTGTTGTTGAACTGTTAATCCAGAGACCCAGGTAATGTTCTGGGCACCTGGCTGTGAATCCCGCTACAGCAGTTGGTGGAATTTATATTGAAATGGAAATGCTTGTCTACCCAGTGACACCTTCATCCCATGAATGATTAAAAAATAAATAGTCTGGTTCCAGCCTTGATTCCACATATCGCAATTGACAAATGAGGAAAACAGCTTCAACCACAAAATATCCAGGTCTTTGAAAATAGTCAGCTAGTAAAATGAGAAATGGATGAATATCCAAATAGAACTTCAGGGTGCAGTGTGGGCAATGTGGACAAGAGGTGCAGATACATCATTCTGCACCAAACATACTTCCTACATCCAACAACACACGAAGATGGGAGTATCTGTCTAGTTTGGGCTGAGCCAGCTATATCTCTGCACTCTCAGTATTTATTCTCTTACAGATAGTCAGGATAGATAATATTTTATTCCAAAGTGCTTTTTGTTTTTTCACCACTAAATGGTGTGTGTTCACATTGTATGGTAGAGACGCCATTGCGCAGTTCCATGCAATCATTGCTTGAGTAAGTTCACTGGGTGCTGGGTCACATGTAGTTTTTATGGCCTGGAAGAAACAGTTTTTCATATGTACATAGAATGTTTCTGTTTGTGGCTGCCTTTTAGTTTGTTGAAGAGGCTGCTCCTTAAATTTTGGTTGCACTTCAGTCCCATGCTACAAACCTACAGGCACAAAGTGCAGGGAGGGATGGACAAATTGAGGGGCCTTCTCGTGGATCTGCTCCTGGGCCTGGCCAACGTGACCATCAATAGATGTAGGCAGCAGGCCATGGATGGCTCATTGTTTCTCTTTTAGCGGTTAAACCTGCACTTGTGAGTCCCTGGACGGGGAGCATGCAGTGCTCACAAGCACAATAGAAGCTATTTTAGACCAATGGGCATCACAGGGGCTAGGGAACAACATCAGCCCAGACAACATTATTTTCATTTAGTAAGTTTCTGTTTCATTATGTAAGATTCCATCTGACTGTTAATTTGTGTTTTATTTTGAGACAGTACCCCAGCAGGGTTCTTTCTTTATTATTTTCGACTCGCTGTTTTAAGAGCTGAGTTGTCATTAAGCTGTTAAACAGGTACCAAGAGAAATATGTACAGCACTTACTCAAGTAACAAATAAATGTTTCAAAGTGAAAATCAGAATTAAAACTTAGGTCCCTAATTTCTTTGTTATTGTGCCATTCTCTGGCCATAAGTGCTGATAAAATGGTAATAAAATCCTTTCGCAGCATGCTATTTAGCTGCATCTTAATATTTCCTACAAGTAGGAATGGAAGTGTCCACCAGTAGAGCAGGACCACATGTAACATAAATTGCCAACAATCATTTTGTGCACAAAAACCTTGCACAAACAAATTAGAATTTGCACGGTTTCCTATGTGCCCACATCATCCCTGTCAGTGAGTCAAATCTTTAGCACCCTAGCTTACTGCAAGAGTGCTAAAACGTCAGATCTTAAATTCTGCCCTGTGTCAACCTAGCAAATTTAAAATAAGGAAATGCAACATGTTTTATTGTTTTAGATATCTTCACATGCAACAAAGTAAAGTGACTAGTAATTCCAGAGCATTTGTATCAATAGTTAATTGCAACTCTTAAATTCTGCTTACACATAAATTTATCATAACCAACATTTGCAGTCAGTAAGAATATCATAATCTGTTCAGCTTTAACACTTCATTGTAATAAAACTGAAGGATCTAGAAGTAGTGTTAATTAGTTGTATGTCAATATAGCTTCTAATGAAAACAGAAGAACTGTGGAGGCTGTAAATCAGACACAAAAGCAGAAATTGCTGGAAAAGCTCAGCAGGTCTGGCAGCACCTGTGGAGAGTTAATTTGGTTTTGAGCAGTTCTGAGGAAGGGTCATTGGACCTGAAATGTTAACGTTGATTTCTCTGCACAGATGCTGCCAAACATATTGAGTGTTTCCAACAATTTTTGTAACTTCTAATGAAGCTGCATTGCAATTAATGTTTTCTGTTTTAATTTTGTATGAGTATTATCGAATCAAAGAATTTTTACAGAACCAAAGGGTCCATTGTGTTTGAGCTGTGCTCGCTCTTCCAATGAGCGATATGATTGTTACTTTACAAAGACTATCTAAATCCCTACTAAATGCCTCAATCCACCACAGTCTCTGGCAGTGCATCCTCGACCCTAACACTACATCTGTGTGAAAATGGTTTTTCTCATGTCACTTTTGCTTCTTTTACTAATAACAACTAAATGTAAAAAAAATTAAAAGTGTAAAAACTGTAAAGAATTTAAAAATGAGGAAAGTGGGACATATAATGGAGAGCTTTAGGGAAGGAATTCCTAATATTAGCACCTAGTCAACAAAGACAGGGTGGTCAGGCAATTAAAACCAGGGATGCCCAAGAGGCAAGAATTAGAAGCACAGATATCTTAGCGTTGGTAGGGCTAAAGGTTACTCCATAGACAGGGAGGAGGCAAGACAATAGTGGGATATGAGAGTAAGCATGAGAGGTTTAAAAAAAACGAACTGATGAGACAGGAGACAGTTTAAGCCTGTTAGCACAGGCCAAAAGGGTGAATAAGTGTTGGTGCAAGTTAAGACATGGACAACAGGACTTTGAAGTATCTCAAAGAACAGTCTTAACAGATTTGAAATGTTGACTCTGTTTCTCTCTCCTCAGGTCTTGCCAGATCTGCTATGTTTCTCTAGCACGTTCTGTTTTCATTTCATTTCGCCAGCTTCCACAGTATTCAGCTTTTATTTGAGCTTTGGATGACCTGAAGTTTATGAAGGGCAAAATCTGGGAATTTTCACACAGAGGGTGGTGTGTGTTTGGAACAAACTGCCAGAGGAAATGTTAGAGGCAAGTACAATTACAACATTTAAAAGGTATCCGGATGGGTACATGGATAGGAAAGGTTTAGAAACTATGGGCCAAATGCTGGTAAATGGACTAGTTCACTTTAGGAAACCTGGTCAGCATGGACAGGTTGGACCAAAGGGCTTCCTTCCATGCTGTATGACTATGACTCTCATGCATTGGAGTAACCAAGGCATAAGGGAACAAATGCAAGAATGAGGTTTTCTGCAGAAGATGAGCTGTAATACAGGGTGGAGTCAGATAACTTTACAGATCAAATGATGGTGCAAATGTGCGGGTTGGAGGATCACCATGCACTGAAATACTATTTCTAAGTTTCAAATTCTGGGTCAGTCTCAGACAGTTTGCCAGGGAGGAGAAAGGAGTCAGTGATTAGTATGGATGGAGTTTGTAAAGGAGATGGAAGATTAATGTTTCAGTCTTCCCAGACCTTCAATGAGATCCACTATCAACACCTAGGAAATGCTCCTGACTGGGAGCTTAGCCAGATAAACCATATCAACACTGATTGAAGTCTTACATTGATTCAGTGAGCCTTACCTATTTCTTCTTGTCCAGTCCACTGAATAAAACTGTTTCCTCAGCCAACTGCAAATTATACAATATGTAAGAATGAAACAAGGTCAGAGACACGCTGTTACATATTCCCTAACAGACGTCTGGTAGCAAATCACAAGATAACAGCTCAAGTCCAATTGTGTCAGTCAGTACAGAAGACAAGTTCTTTCAATATATTAATGCCAAGAAAATATCAGAACTAACTGCAATTAAAGAGAATGCGAATGCCGATAGCAAATGATTTCAAACACCATTTCCTGGCACCCTGAACCATTTTGAGAAAAGCTCTTTGAAATGTTCATTATAAAGTGAGGACACGAACCTCTAGCACTTAAAGTATCACCAATTGTTAATTGTTTGTAGGCAGGGTGGCATTTAACTGCAGAATGTGTAAAGCAATTTAAAGACATAGCAGATAATGAGATCCTCTACCTTTCTATTCGTAATGGGGTCGGTGCAGTTTGACTCTCTTTGTACAGAATCTCCAGTCCCTTTAACCATTTGGAAGCTTCTTCTTTTGAATTGGCTGCAAGAATAGAAAAAAAAGTTGTAAAATGTTAGCTGCTGGTCTCAGATCATTTACAGATACAGGATAGCGATTATTTTAAAGTAGCTGAGGACTTTGGCTTATTAGCTTGAGGTTTGGGACTCCAATTACCCCTTGAGCTCCAAAGTGGTGTCAGTGTCATGTCTGTGGGGTTCATGTTGGTGTTGCCTTCAATGTATACACAGTGAACGTCTAGTGAATTATGAGGGTTATAGTGTCATCAACATGCAAAACATTGCTGATTTGATGCCAATGATGGCATTTTGGAGACCACTGCTCTAGTCAACACCCTCTCTTAAGCTTGCATGCCAGAACTTTTTTTTATTATTCATTCGGGGATGTGGATGTCACTGGCTGAACCAGCATTCATTCCCTATCCCCAGATTGCCTATACTGCAGTTAAGAGTCAACCACATTGCTGGGGGTCTGGAGTCACATGTAGGCCAGACCAGGTAAGGATAGCAGATTTCCTTCCCTCTAGGACATTAGTGAACCAATGGGTTTTTCCAGAAAATCGGCATTGGCTTTGAGGTCATCATTAAACTTTTATTTCTAGATTATTATTAAATTCAAATTCCACAAACTGCCATGATAGGATTTGAATGCAGGCCCCCAGAACATTACCTGTGTTTCTGGATTAATAACAGTCTAGTGACAACACCACTAGGCCATCACATCCCGCAACTTAGAGGATGATCATCAGTGAGTGCTACTAAAAGAGGTAACCAATTATTTACAGTTAATCTCTAATTGATTTCTTGTTACTGTTACACAGTCTACAACCACATGTTGCTTTTTGTAGTAGTTTCAAATTGCAAATGCCTGTGCGCATTGGTGTGGCAGATGCTGTCGGACTATGTGATGATTTTGTGGCTTCTGCTAAATCTGCCATGCCTAGACTTGGGTGCACTAATGTGCATTCTCCTTGCGAAAGAAATGACATGGAGATTGAACAAAAAAAAACATGCAGTTTCTCCCAAGACTGGGGAGGAGAAGGGTCCAGAGCAGAAGGCATTATCTACCAAAGGTGTTCATGGATCAGTTATTTTACCATTGACGAGCAACATGTGAGAAGGACATCTTCAGTGAAATCTACCACCAGTTGCAGCAAAATCTCAGGGCAGGCTGAGGACAGCATTAACAGTGGCTTTCAAGATGATTGTGGCATTGAACAAACCTGGCAGGAGCTGGGGCCTCACATTTCACATCTCATACTGAGTAAGAAAGATCGCTGATGCTCCCTACTCAAAGAGCACTAATACATTACATTGTCACCTTCCAGGGAAGAGTGGATCGAAAGAGCATGCAGCTTTCCTAAGATGCAGGACAACAGTGACTGCACACCCGACATCCATTCCACCGTGTACTGGAACGGAAAGGGATTTCACTATCACAGCTTCTGGCTGGTATGTGACCATAAGCAGTGAATTAGTCGGGTCAATGCCCATTATTGGCAGCAATATTGATGTCTTCATTCTGTGGTTGTCTGTTCTGCCAGCAACATTTGAGTAACCACAAATAAACCAAACCTGGTCAGGGAACTGCCAGGTAGTCGGCTGTTGGTATGGCTGAAGACTCTGCTGAGTATATGCACATAACATGCATACAATTAAAGCCACACCGCAAATGTGATAGACACTGTCACGCTGACACAACCATTCTGTTGCCTGGACCAGTCTGGAAGAGACCTGCAGTACTGGCAGAGTGGTGTCACAATTTGAGCTGGGCTTTTGTATTGTGCAAACCATCACTATTAGGAGAGGGCAGTCATTGCCATTAGTGATGTGGTGAACAGCTGAGAAGCACAATGAGCAGAAGGATGAAAGGAGAAGGCACCTCCTAGGAATGTGTCTGAGGAACTCACCTGAATGCAATAGCAGTCACGCCAACCCAGGGTAGCTCAGTGATTAGCATTGCTGTCTCACAACACCAGGGACCTGGGTTTGATTCCTACCTCGGGCAACAGAATGTGTGGAGGTTGCACATTCTTCCTATGTGTCTCTGTGGGTTTCCTCCCACAATCCAAAGATGTGCAGTTTAGGTGAATTGGCCATGCCCATAATGTTAGGTGCATTAAGTTCGGGGTAAATATAGAGTAGTGGAATGGGTCTGGGTGGGTTGCTCTTCGGAGTGTCGGTGTGGACTTGAATGGGCCGAAGGACCTGTTTCCATAATGTAGGGAATCTAAATCTAAACCCCATTTCTTCATTCACCAGCACTTCCACACAATATTCCCATTCAACTGCAGGCAACCCAACACCACAACAATGCTGGTGATGCATGTGCGTGTGTAAAGAAATTTCAAGTGGCTGCTTCAGTCACGGTTTACCTCCCACTTACTAAGTGCCAATAACTTTAAGCAGTACAATATCACTTACAATATTGCTCCTGCTGGTACCAACATGGTTGGGCATCATGGTTAGTACTGGCTGGACACAAAGATCATGTGATTGACTCTTTACTGTCCTTTGAGCAATTAGGGATGGGCAATAACTGCTGACCTAGCCAGCAACGCCCTCATCCTGGAATGAACAAAAAATCAGCATGAAGTAGGCATGTTATGTACATTACAAGCAATGGGTGTGGGTTAATCCATTTTATAGGTCATCTAGTTTATCATAGAATCTCTATAGTGTTGAAGCAGGCCATTCAGCCCATCAAGTCCACAATGACCCTCTGAAAAGCATCCCAATCCCTGCATTTCCCGTAACTTTTGATCTTTGGGAGGAAACCGGAGTATCTAGAGAAAGCTCACACGCACACACGGGGAGAATATGCAAATCCCACACTGGCAGTCATCCAAGGGTGGAATTGAACCTGGATCCCTGGTGCTCTGAGGCAGCAGTGCTAACCACTGAGCCATTGTGCTGCCCGAGCAATGAATGATTGTGTTGTTTATTAATGGTATCTTTAGAAACTGTAAACTAGCTATTCGCAAGTATATAAGGTTTGGAGCAGTTTGTTTTATATATCTTTTCAGTAACAATCAACAATATTAAAACACATAATCTGGACATTTTCTTCACCTCAATTTGTGGGCCTTTGCTGCACACCAATTAGATGCAGTCTTTCTAATACCACCTTCCCTCAAATTACTTCATTGGCATTGAAACATTTTGGAACATCCTAAGATTCTGAAAGACAACATATGAATGCAGGTTTTTTTCTTTCCATGCGAGGGGGCATCATGAACAATTTATCCCACAGCAGAGGCAAGATGGTTATGATTATGACTTTACTGGGGAGGAAAAAGACTAGACTTTCCCAAAGATTTTTTCAAAGAATCAAGTTAGGACCCAAAACTTTACAACTGATGTTATGCGTTACTGCCCAAGACAGCTTAAAAGTAACAAAAGCACCATCACAGCCATCCGTAAAACATAAAACACAAACAATGTAGATGTCATTTTGTGAAGTTAGTGTCTTATTCATTTCAAAATAATGGAAATAAAATACACCCACAACAACAGCAGCTTGGTCCTCCAAATTTTAATGATTGAAGACTTTTGCTCTGTTAGCTTCCAGGAGTTTACAATGTTCTAATCCACTATGTAATCCATTCCAGCTTCAAACCCCTATCTATATCACAGGACCAGATACAGGCCATCAGCCCTTTGAGACATAATTGATCTGCACTTAATTCCTTGGTTTCATATCACCTGAAGAAACATCAATCACAGCTTTGAAGTTTTCAATTAACCAAATCTTAATAACTTCGTAAGTGAACAGATTTCCAGATTTCTTCTATAAATACTTCCTGATATCACCTGAAAATTAGAGCTAGGCCATTCAAAGGTGATGTCCCCTTATTCTGAAATTCTTCACCAGAAGAAATAGCCAACACGTATCCTATCAAATCCTTTACTCATCTCAAACACCATAATTTGATCACTTGTTAATCTTATGCTCAAGGAAATATATGTCTACTCTACAGAGTCTCTCTTCATAGCTTAACCAGTCATCTCCAGTATTGTCCTGATGAATCTCTTCTGTATTCTCTCCAAAGCCAAAATATTCTTCTCAAGATGTTTGAGACAGTACTGCAGATGATACAATTCCACAAGTGAAACTGAAAGATTTTTCCAGAACATCACATCAGATCTTCTGAGGACTGCTATTGTACTCTTTGCTACCTTCCCCCTCCCTCCTCTTTGACCTATCACCTCCATCCCCAACCCCCATTCACCTATTGTACTCTTTGCTACCTTCTCCCCATCCCCATCCCCAGCCCCACCCCCACCCTCACCCCCCATTTATCTCTCCTCCCTGAAGGCTCCCTGCCTCCATTCCTAATGAAGGGCTTTTGCCCGAAACATCCATTTTTCTGCTCTTTGGATGCTGACTGACCTGCTGTGCTTTTCTTGCAGCACTCTGATCTCAACCCATCATTTTGGATAAGACCACCTTTCCAACTTCATTGGCAAGGGTTTCATTCAGACCTTTCCACTCCGCCTACAGAATGCTCCGAAGAAATCTCAACGTTATATTTCAAAACGAGAGGCTTCTGGTAAGTATGCTGACCTAGAATAGGGGCGAGGGATGGCTAGACTGGTGAATGATTGGAGCAGTAGTGGGACCTACCTGCCAAACTGAGATTGTTGAGCACAAAGTCAGTACCGTAGATAACTGTGAAACAGGTATCATCGCTGTATTTGTCCTTCTGCTCTTTTGAAATCTGTTCAAAGTCCTTCGAGTTCTTCCCAAGGCGGATTTCCTTAATCTCTTGCAGATCAACTAAAAGCAAACAAAATTGTATGAGGCACTGGAGTAATGATTTCTGAGAGATAACATTTCTTAACTATGAGGGAGGGCACAAAAGGCAGCAGTGACAATAAATCTTTGCAAATCATCTGTGGACCACTGATGCCGATTTTGATTATAGATAGCATACTGCAGAAATAAGACAGTGATGTTGTTCAAAGACAACCAGGCTGTTTATGACACTTTCAGATAGATGTAAACTAAACAGAACTGATTTCCATGAGCACAGCCCTAATTTTAAAACAGGTGGCTAGTTTTATTAAACATGACTGAAGTGCTGTATTTGAACTTGGACCTAGCCCTCAAGTGTCATCTCAAAAAAATTCTATTCAGAATTTTCTCCTATCAGAATCTGCTTCCTGTTTTCTGTTCCTCATTATGACATTTTCCTGAAGAAGAGGTGGCATTCTCCCTGGTCCCTGTCTCTGTAATTGTCTAATTGACCATGAATCGATACCTGGATAGAACTGACCACACTTTCAAAAACAATCTGAGCCGGACACCGAGTGGGAAGATATTGAGATTGTTGAGAACACAAAGCCCACTATTTTATGCCCACAAACAGGTGTTTTTGCTCAGCCTCAGAAAGGTGTTCAGTTATACATTCATAGAGATATACCAGAGAGAAATAGACCCTTTGGTTCAACTCATCCATGCCAACCAAATATCCTAAACAAATCGAGTCCCATTTGCCAGCTTTTGGCCCATATCTCTCTAAACCCATCCTATTCAGATATCCATTCAGATGCTTTTGAAATGCTTTAATTGTATCACCACTTCCCCTGGTTGTTCATTCCATATACACACCACTTTCTGCATGAAAAAGTTGCCCCTTAGTTCCCTTTTAATTCTTTCCCCTCCCACCTTCAAAATATGCTCTCTAGTTTTGGACTGCCCCACCCCAGGGAAAACCCCTGTCTAGTTCCCCTATCCATGCGCCTCACGATTTTATAAGTCTCTATAAGGTCACCCCTTAGCCTCTGACGCTCCAGGGAAAATAGCCCCAGCTTATTCAGCCTCTCCCTGTGGCTCAAACCCTCCAACTCTGGCAACATCCTTGTAATTCTTTTCTGAACCCTTTAAAGTTTCACAACATCTTTCCTATAGCAAGGAGACCAGAATTGCACACAATATTCAAAATTCTGAGTAACAAGGTTCCTGTCATAAAAATGATGAAAAAAATTCATATTGTCATCCAGTGTTGGTTTCACAGGCTCACAGTGGTCTCATGCAATGAAAGTTTCTATTATACTTTTGGAAGTTATTAGAAGTAGTATTTAAGGAGGAAGTGGACCCATTTCTTTTTAATCAAGCAATTGAGGGCTTTGAGGGGCTGTATGAAAGAGAAATTGAGACTTTTAGTTAGATCAGCCATAATCTCCTTGAATGGCTGGCCAATTGGCTGACACTTGCTCATTTTTAAAATGTTTTTATATGCAGAGCTAAAAGTATAATACCATACAAATAGGTAGCACCTGTTGTATTGTTAGCAACTACCTGAGGAAAGAATTATTTGGCCAAAGGGAATACTTTAGTCTGTCTGGGAAATAATATCCTGAGCTTCAGTATTCCGCTGATATTCAAAGTAGATCTGTACAAACGACATCCATTGGAACAATGCAAAGCATAGCCAAATCCAACCGACCAGAAACACCCAAATGAACAATGTAACATAACGGGAAATGTGACGCTCAGCTTTGCTTTGACGATTCGTTATGCCTCATTAGCATCAAGGTCCAACTTCAAAGGTTGAATACCTGGCTTCAAGCTCTGAACCACTCTGTCTCCTCACTTAAGACTTCCATTAAAACCCAACCCTTTAAACAAATATGTGGAGACCCTGTTTTGTCTCTGTTTGTTTTGTGCCTCAGTGCAGTGTCTCAGGCATTTTTCTGCATTAAGCACAGAATAATAAATAAATGCAAATTGTTTCTACTGAATAACATATTGAGTATTAACTCATCTGGCCATGAATGCAACACAGTAAATTATTACAACTAAGGGGATCATGTTTGGAAACTACCTGGCTACCACTTAAAAAGGAACAAAACTTCAGAATAGAACATTTGGCCCTTTAAATTGCTCCATTATTCAATTAAATCATGGTTCACTATCTACCTCGAAACTTCCTTCCCGTGTAATCCCCACATCCCTTAATTTCCTTACCATGCAAAAATCTATTGATCGCTATCTGTAAGAAGTTAACTACTTCACACCCACACCTCTGTGGTGCACAATGTTTTTCAAAGATTCATAATCATTTGTGTAAATAAATTTATCCTCATTTCAGTTCAGACTAAGCCCTTACTATGACAGTGCATCCTCAAGTTCTAACTTTGACTGCCTGGGGAAACATCCGCCCAGTATTTAGGGTGGCACGGTGGCTCAGTGGTTAGCACTGCTGCCTCACAGTGCCGGGGAACTGGGTTCGATTCCAGCCTCGGGTGACTGTCTATGTGGAGTTTACACATTCTCCCTGTGTCTGTGTGGGTTTGCTCTGGTTTCCTCCCACAGTCCAAAGATGTGCAGGTTAGGTGAATTGGTTATGCTAAATTGCCTGTAGAGTTAGCTGCATTAGTTAGGGGGACTGGGTCTGGGTCGGTTATGCTTTGGAAGGTCGGTGTGGACTAGTTGGGCTGAAGGGCCTGTTTCCACACTGTAGGGAAGCTAATCATTTACCCTGCCAAGTCCCTGAGCAGTTCCAGATGTCACAGCAATGATGAAATACCAGGCCAGCAGTTAAGGTGGGTGAATGTTCAGGAGAGGGGGAAAGTCACTGGGTGGAGTCAACAGAGAAAGAGGATTCAGAGCCAAAGGCAAGGGAAGTGGCTTTCAGTAGCCAATCTCCTGTTTCCATCCATGTGCCCTGACTGTCCCAGATTAATACAGATTGAACAACCGACCCCTGCCTCAATCCTTTAGGCCATGCGTTTTACCCACCGGGAAGGCTGCTGCTGTTCTCACCTGTCAGGAGTGGAGTTAATCACCACCATGTTGCAAACTGCCCCTTAAGAGGTCACTAATTAATTATGCAAGGGCTTTATACAGGGCCAAGCCAGATGGGTAATGTGTGGACTCTATCATCTAGAACTTGATTACTGTGGTGGTGGGAAGGTGGTATGTATCCCCCCATGACAATTCCTATGATATAACATCTATAACAACCCCTCTGACACTCTTCCTTCTACTTGTTGGAAGAGGAAGATTCTATCCTGCATGTTAACTTTCTGTGAATAATACACAAGGTCACCCAAGCCCCTTTGGATATCAGTTTTGCATAATCTCTTTTGCTTTCTTCCGACCAAAGTGGATAACTTCATTATATTACACACCCTTTCAATTTTCCTGCTCACTCATTCAACTAACCAATATCATACTGCAACCTCTTTGAATCCTCCCCAAAGGTTATTTCCCCAACTAGTTTTGTACTGTCATCAAATTGGAATTCTTTTCTCTGCTCATGGGCTGTCAGCATCACAGGCTATGCCAGTGTTTATTGCCCATCCTCAGTTACCCTTGAGAAGGTGGTGGTGAGCTTGAAGCAACATAGTCCATGCACTGCAGGTAGACCCTGTTTTGTTTTGTTTGTTCATTCATTTACAGGTTGGTGGGATCACTGAACTCCAAACATGTCAGGGAAGGGCTGCTGCTGGGGACAAGCAAACCTTGTCCTGATGAGAAGGATGGCCCGCATCTGTTTCCCCTCTCAAAAAAGGTACAGAGGCGACATGGTAATATGTTGGAATCAAGAGTAAGGTACCGAAGGTATTCCAGGATCTTAACCCAGTGCCAGCGAAGGAACGCTGATGTCCAAGTCAAGATGAAGAGTGGCTTGGAGGGGATCTTGCAGGAGATGGTGTTCCCATATCTGCTGCCCTTGTCCTTCTAGATGTAAGTGGCTTCAATCTTGGAAGGTGTCATCTAAAGATCTTTAGTGAATTTCTGTATGCATCTTGTAGATGGTATACAATGCTGCTACTGAGCTTCAATGTGGAAGGAGTAGATGCTTGTGGATGTGGATGTGGTGCCAAATAATTAGGCTGCTTTGCTCTGGATGGTATCATGTTTTTTGAATGTAGTTGGAGCTGCTGCACCCGCCCAGGCAAGTGGGGAGTACACCATCGCACTCCTCACTTGTGCCTTATGGATGGTCGCCAGGCAGTGGAGGGTCAGGAGATGAGTTACTCGCCGCAGTATTCTTAGCCTGTGACCAGCTTTTGTAGCCACTGTATTTATGAGTCCAGATGGTAATCCCCCAGGATGTTGACAGTGGAGATTCAGCGACTGAATATTAAGGGGTGGTGTTGAAATTGTCTTTTATTGGAGATGGTCATTTTTGTGGTACGAATGTTACTGCCCCTTATCAACCCAAGCCTGGATATTGATCAGGTCTTGCTGCATTTGAATATATTCACACCTGAGAAGTTGTAAATAGTGCTTAACATTGTGCAATCATCAATGAATATCCCCATTCTGACCTCAGGATGGTAGGAAGGTCATTAATCCAGCGGCTGAAGATGGTTGGGTCTAGAACACTAACCAGAGGACCTCCTGTAGAGATTACCAGGAGCTGAGATGACTGACATCCAACAATCACAACTCTTTTCCTGTGTACCAGGTATGACTCCAACCAGTGGAGAGTTTGCCCCAATACTCATTGATTTTAGTCTTGCTAGAGCTCCATATTCAGTCAAATGTGGCTTTGATGTTAAATGCTGTCACTCTCACCTCACCTCTGGAATTCAGTTATTTTGTCCATTCTTTCTTTTTACTCATTCTTTCACCTGGGTTATTGATACAGATTGTAATAGTTGAACTCGAACTAATGATCAATGCAATATCATATTACAAATAACTTAACTCAATGTTACCTGTTTCTGCATATTCTCTATTTTCTGTTCATTGCTCAATCTTTAATCTCCAGCCCATGAGCCCTAATGTTATATATTAACCTGTTGGGCAACACTTTTAAACAACACATTTTAAATTCAAAATACATCACACTCAATAATTCCACTTCAACGACAGCTAGTTAGAACCTCAAAAAGCTCTAACAAATTTGTTGGATGTGATTTCTCTTTCATAAATCATTATTGACTCTATCTAATCATATCATGACTTTCTAAGTGACCCATTATCATATCTCTAATAACAGATTCGAGCAATTTTCTTTCTATTGATGTCATTATTATTGAAGTAACCATTTCTTGTTTTCTCTTTCTCTTCTTGCTTAATCATAATCGTTGCCTGCCAACCATAAGCTCTGTTTCAGAACCAAAGGAATTCTTAAAAATGGAAATGATCTACACTCTCTTCATTTTCTGCTTTAATTCCCAAGGATGTGGGCCATCAGGTCTAGGAATTATTCATCATTTTAGTCCCAAATTTAACAAATAAAGGCAATACATTAGAAGAGATGTTATAATTGAGGTTTTCCAATTCTTTGTGTGTATCTTACTGCAACTTCTAGGTAAGATTCCATGGGCTGTATCCTTCCTTCTGTTAGCGCAATCAAGCAATCATTCCTCAACTACACATGTGGATAAATGAAAGCTTGTGAGTAGGATTTCAAGTGAAGGAGCTATTGATTTCAAATCTGACCTGACCTAGTGCTCCATAATTTGAAGGTATTAAGGAAGCACCTGCCTCAGTCAAATGGATAACTCTGTTGTTTACCAATAGGCCTGCAGTGATGACAGGCAGAAGTTTGAAGAATCTTTAGCCTTTAATACCAAAATTTGTTTTTTTAAAGTGGACTGCCATAACAACAAAGTAACTGCAAGATTAAGTGCCATGGTTGGCTGGCAAAAACAATTGTGTGCAACTAATGGGATTTAACACTTAAAAGTGTCAAAATAAACTTCAAAGAGACTGCACTATGATTTCCTGGATTACAAAGACAATGAAGGGTTGACAATCTCTTGCTCAACAGCGAACCAGCCCCTGTGGATTATGTCCCAAACTTCAGGTACATTTTGTGTTTTTCCCTTTGAAGAATACACAAAGATGGGTATCGCAAAGGCAGTTTCAATTCTACTGGAGTGGACTAATGGAACTGAAGGTTCTTATGTATATCCATCTGGTTCAAGTGTTAACTGGTCACAGTCAAAGAACTAGCCTGTAGTCACCTCTGTGTTGCAAGTAAAGGGTTACTCTCACTCTGTGTACTCTCAGTCAGTTGGCTATCAGTCAGCCATAAGGAAACAGGACAACGAAATAACTCCATCTCATCCTGGATGCTGAAATTAATCACAGTCAAAAAGAATCAGTATGACAGAATCTCAACTTGCAGTACTAAGGATCATGAAACCAATTGTTCAATTGCCAGCATGAATGCTACTGGTAACCACCATTGCAATGGTGCACATAAATCAATTAACTGTTCTTCATGAACAATTCAGAGGCTGGCCGTATATCTGTTTTTAACGTTTTATTCTTCTGATCTTACCTCCTATTGCTAATCTGTGTGTATGTGTTTTGTGGTAATTCTTCTCAGGCTTAGACTTTCATTAGCCCCCTCTTTGTTAAGCCAAGAAAGTATGGTTAAATTGGCTCCTTTAAAAATACAAATTCATTTGGTTTCGGAACAAAAGATCAATTCTTTAATAAACCTTGATGTGACCAACCGAGGATGCAGGCAAATAAAGAGAGGGAGACACTTCATCCCTCCTCCATCCTGGGTCTGGGAGTTACAAAGTTGAGCATAACCACTGAGTGTAATCGAGCAGCGCTGGGTAATAAATTGTTTGAGGTAAGTTTAACTATGTAATTTATCCTTATCTTTTTGGTCAGTACAATTGTCTCCAATGGTCTGAAAATAGGAGTGTCAACATTGACTTAGTTGGAACCTCCACCTGTCTGAATAGAAGACTATGAGATTTACTCCCACTCTGAAGACCTGTGCATACAGTGTAGACACTTCAGTGCGGAACCCAGGGAGTGCAGTCTGAATTAAGACCTAAAGGTGAGACCTTGTCCTCTTTCACAAGTAGATATTGACGATCCAAGAATAAAAATGGAATTCTCCAGTTTCCTGTATTCTTTAAACAAGTCCATTAAAATGATGGTTTAATCAATTGATTCTGTGTGTATATAAATGCCTACATTACAAAGGGATTCCACTTCAAAACTGATTACTTTGAGAGGGCCCAAGGTCATGAAAAATGCTAACTTAATACCTTCCTCTTCAAAGAAAAGAACTGTGAACCCAGAACTAAAATCCTGTGTTATTCCTAGTCATAACATCATCAGAATTCACTGTAAAGAGCAATGCGGTTATGTATCAAAGGATTCCAAAATCACCTTGAGTTTTTAGTATCTTTCCCCTCTTATTTTAGACACATGGTAAATCTAACCGCAGTATTTTCTCCTGACGAAACATTTGCACAGCACAAATTGCAAAATAATATCACGCCGGAAAAGGAGACTGAGGGCCCAGGAACTTCATTGACCACCACCTTATACCTCAAAGTCTATTAACATTCACATGAGAGAATGTGAGCTCACTTCAAATTTGATTGAAATGTAATAAGATCTAAAAAAAATCTGCTGCTAAAATAAAGTTTGTATGTTGCAGCAACCAGATAAGAATGCATGCTTGATGCAGGGTACAAGGAAGAACATAAGGAAGTGGTTTGTGCCACAAAAGTCACAACTGTGAGGCAGTGTACTTCCCTATAGAATTAGGAGAGACTAAGGGAGAATATTCATTTATGTTTTGCCTTTTAGACTTGCAAATCTGCTGCCAATCCTATAAACTCAGTCTGCACTGTTTGGAGGTGCATAGTTTCATTTACACAATGGCTTTTCCTCACTGTGTTAATCAAAAAATGATGTATTCTGCATCATTTCCGTCCTTACTTTTGGTTTGGACTCAAGGCCAATGCAAGCCTTTGTTCCTTTAAAGCGACTTTTGTTTATTGATCAGAGCTCAGAATTCTTAAAGCTCTTAAATTCTTAAAATTCTTAAACTACCAGAGTTTCTATCTCATTTGATCACTAAGTACCAATAAAAAAACTTGTGAATGCAAATGGCAGAATCATTAGAAATAACTACTAAATTGATTCAGGAAATATCCTATAAGTGTTGCCATTGTCTTACGAACAACTTCCACACCAAAGTAACAAAGGTTAGTCTCAAACCCTGAAGTAGCAATGTATGGTGAGAATCATGCAGCATATAAATGGAATGGAAGGAGTGAGTGAGATTAAAAAATTAGATTATAATGTTTGTTATGATATGTCATTAATGCTGCAAATAGTTCATCTAAATTTCTGCTGCTTGTATCCTGCTTCACACTAATCCATCTGGCTCACAATACTTTAATTTTTAAATTCCCACCACTGGGCTGCATTTTATTCTAAAGAAGGGTCACTGGACCCAAAATGTTGACTGATCTCTCTTCATAGATGCTGCCAGACCTGCTGAGCTTTTCCAGCAATTTCTGTTCTTGTTTCTGATTTACAGCATCCACACTTCTTTTGGTTTTTATTAAGCAAAACTCAAGTCAATTGTAATCAGGGGGAAACCTTTCACTGATGCAGAGTCTTACCTAGAAAGGGTATGTGGCTGTAGTTGTTGGAGGTGAGACATTCCAATCTCAGACACCTCTGCAGGAGTTCTTCAGGGTAGTGTCTGAGACCCAACTACCTTCAGTTGCTTCATCAATGATCTTCCCGCCATCACAGGTCAAAAATGGGGTTATTTGCTTATGATTGCACAAATTTTCAGGACCATTTGCAAATCAGATACTGTAGTAGTTCATGTCCATGCAAAGCATCATCTGGACAACATCCAGGCTTGGATTGATAAGTGACAAGTAAAGTTCATGCCAGACAGATGCCAGGCAATGACTATCTCCAACATGAGCAAATCTAACACTCCATGATGTTCAATGACATTACTATCACTGAATCCCACATTATCAATATCCTGGGGATTACCACTGATCAAAATTACAACTGGACAAATTATTAGATTCCTGTGTCAAAGTTTGGGAATCTGTAGAGAGTTGTCCACCTCCTGATCCCCTATAGCATGTCCAGCATCTGCATGGTATGAATCAGGATTTGACCAAATGATCAATCCATTTGGTTGGATGCGTATAGCTCTAATAACACTCAAATGGCTCAGCAGCATCCAGGAGAAAACAACCCACTTCCTTGACACATCACCTTCAACATTCACTCCCTTGAGTGCTAGAACATAGCAACAGTAGTGTGCCTTATCTGTAATATGCACCACATAACTGAGCAAGACTCCATTTTTCAAACCTGCAACCTATTTCAGGTGGAAAAACACGGGCAGTAAGACATCACCACCTGCAATTTTCCTTCCAAGGCCACTCACCAGCTGACCTGGAGCTATTGCTGGATCAAAATCTAGGAATTCACTTTCTAACAGCACCATTGGTATATCTGAATCCTGAGACCTGCAGTGGCTCAAAAAGGCAGCTCACTGTCACCCTCTCAAGGACAATTAGGTATGCACAGTCAATCCTCTTGTTACCAGCAATGCCCACATCTCATGAAAGAACTATGAAAAATTTAAGCTGCAATTTTTAAATGCATAACTTGAATTTACTTGAGAAGATTCTGAGGGATAAGATGTAAATTTGGAAAGACAGGGTTTCATTAGGAGCAGTCAGCATGGCTTTGTATGGGGGAGATCATGCCTCACAAATTTGTTACAGTTCTTTGACGAAGTGACCAGGAAGGTTGACAAGGGCAGGGCGGTAGATGTAAAAACAATGGCTGCAGATGCTAGAAACCAGATTCTGGATTAGTGGTGCTGAAAGAGCACAGCAGTTCAAGCAGCATCCAAGGAGCTTCAAAATCGACGTTTCGGGCAAAAGTCCTTCATCAGGAATAAAGATGTAGTCTATCTGGATTTCAGTAAGGCCTTTGATAAGGTTTCACATCATGGATTACTCTGGAAGGTGAGATCGCATAGAATCGGGGGGGGGGGGGGGGAATGGGCCTGGCAAACTGGATACACAAAATTGATAGTAGGAATCAGAAAGTTGCTTGTTGGACTGGACGCCTGTGAGTAGTGGAGTGCCTCAGGGACTGGTGTTGAGCCCATTACTGTTTGTTATCTATATCAATGATTTGGATAAGAATGTACAAGGCATACTTAGAAAGTTTGCACATGTCACTAAAATAGGCGGTATCATGGAGAGTGACGAAGGTTATCAGAAATTGCAGCAGGACCTTGATCAGCTGGGGAAGTGGGCCAAAATATGGCAACTGGAGTTTAACATAGATAAGTGTGAAGTCTTGCATTTTGGAAAATTAAATCAAAATAGGAGTTTCATAGTGAATGGTAGGGCCTTATGGAGTGTAGTGGAACAGAGGGACCTTGGAGTTCAGGTGCAGGGTTCTTTGAAAGTAGAGTTACAGGTAGCCAGGATGGTGAAGATGTCTTTTGGCACACTGGCCTTCATTAGTCAGGGCACTGAGTATAGAAGTTGGGAAGTTATGTTGCAGTTATACAGGACTTCTGTGAGGCTGTACTTGGAGTATTGTGTTCAGTTTTAGTCACCTTGCTATAGGAAGGATGTTATTAAACTGGAAACAGCGCACGAGCAATTTACAAGGATGCTGCCAGGACTGAACAATCTGAGTTATATGGAGAGGTTAGACAAGCTAGGACTCTTTTCTTTAGGGCATAAGAGACTGACGGGGGATCTTAAAGAAGTGTATAAGATCATGAGAGGCATTGATAGGGTGAATGCATTCAGTCTTTTTCCCAGAGTTGGGGAATCGAGGACTAGAGGACATCAGTTTAAGGTTAGAGGGGAACCTGAGAGACAACATTTCTGCACAGAGAGTGTTACACACATGGAAGGAGCTGCCAGCGGAAGTGGTTGAGGTGGGTACATGAACAACATTTAAAAGGAATTTGGACAAATACATGGATAGAAGGATGTGGGCCAATGCAGGAAAATGGGGTCAGCATGGATGGATATTTTAGTCGGCATAGACCAGTTTAGGCCAAAGGGCCTGTCTTCATGCTGTCGGACTCAATGACTCTAAGACTACATTTGCCATCTAATTAAGAATGCTAGATGGTTATAGTGGCATTTTTAAAATTTAGGACAGTAAAAATGCTCACAACAGTCACTGAGACCCTCCACAAGGTAGCCGTGGTTGTAGCTGTCTGTCCCACTGTGGAGAAGGAGTTAGAACACTGATGTGGAGTGTTAGAACACTGATGCGGAGTGTTAGATCACTGATGTTGAGTGCTAGAACACTGATGTGGAGTGTTAGAACACTGTTGTGGAGTGTTAGAACACTGATGTAGAGTGTTAGAACACTGATGTGGAGAGCTAGAACACTGGTGTGGAGTGCTAGAACACTCATGTGGAGTGCTTGAATACTGATGTGGAATGTTAGAACACTGATGTGGAGTGTTAGAACACTGATGTGGAGAGCTAGAACACTGGTGTGGAGTGCTAGAACACTCATGTGGAGTGCTTGAATACTGATGTGGAATGTTAGAACACTGATGTGGAGTGTTAGAATACTGATGTGGAGTGCTAGAACACTGGTGTGGAGTGTTAGAACACTGATGTGGAGCGTTAGAACACTGATGTGGAATGTTAGAACACTGATGTGGAGTGTTAGAACACTGAAGTGGAATGTTAGAATACTGATGTGGAGTGCTAGAACACTGGTGTGGAGTGTTAGAACACTGATGCGGAGTGCTAGAACACTGATGTGGAGTGTTAGAATACTGATGTGGAGTGCTAGAACACTGGTGTGGAGTGTTAGAACACTGATGCGGAGTGCTAGAACACTGATGTGGAGTGTTAGAATACTGATGTGGAGTGCTAGAACACTGATGTGGAGTGCTGGAACACTGATGTGGAATGTTAGAATACTGATGTGGAGTGTTAGAACACTTGGGGAGTGTTAGAACACTGATGTGGAGTGTTAGAACACTGATGTGGAGTGTTAGAACACTGATGTGGAGCTTTAGAACACTGATGTGGAGTGCTAGAACACTGATGCAGAGTGCTAGAACACTGATGCAGAGTGTTAGAACACTGATGTGGAGCTTTAGAACACTGATGTGGAGTGCTAGAACACTGATGTGGAGTGTTAGATCACTGATGTGGAGTGCTGGAACACTGATGTGGAGTACTAGAATACTGATGTGGAGTGTTAGAACACTGATGTGGAGTGTTAGAACACTGATGTGGAGTGTTAGATCACTGATGTGGAGTGCTAGAACACTGATGTGGAGTGCTAGAACACTCATGTGGAGTGCTAGAACACTGATGTGGAGTGTTAGAACACTGATGTGGAGCTTTAGAACACTGATGTGGAGTGCTAGAACACTGATGCAGAGTGTTAGAACACTGATGTGGAGTGCTAGAACACTGATGCAGAGTGTTAGAACACTCATGTGGAGTGCTAGAACACTGATGTGGAGTGCTAGAACACTGATGCAGAGTGTTAGAACACTGATGTGGAGTGCTAGAACACTGATGCAGAGTGTTAGAACACTGATGTGGAGTGCTAGAACACTGACGTGGAGTGCTGGAACACTGATGTGGAGTGTTAGAACACTGATGTGGAGTGTTAGAACACTGTTGTGGAGTGTTAGATCACTGATGTGGAGTACTAGAACACTGATGTGGAGTGCTAGAACACTCATGTGGAGTGCTAGAACACTGATGTGGAGCTTTAGAATACTGATGTGGAGTGCTAGAACACTGATGCAGAGTGTTAGAACACTGATGTGGAGTGCTAGAACACTGATGCAGAGTGTTAGAACACTCATGTGGAGTGCTAGAACACTGATGCAGAGTGTTAGAACACTCATGTGGAGTGCTAGAACACTGACGTGGAGTGCTGGAACACTGATGTGGAGTGTTAGAACACTGATGTGGAGTGCTAGAACACTGACGTGGAGTGCTGGAACACTGATGTGGAGTGTTAGAACACTGATGTGGAGTGTTAGAACACTGATGTGGAGTGCTAGAACACTGACGTGGAGTGCTGGAACACTGGTGTGGAGTGTTAGAACACTGATGTGGAGTGTTAGAACACTGATGTGGAGTGTTAGAATACTGATGTGGAGTGCTAGAACACTGGTGTGGAGTGTTAGAACACTGGTGCGGAGAGCTAGAACACTGATGTGGAGTGTTAGAATACTGATGTGGAGTGCTAGAACACTGATGTGGAGTGCTGGAACACTGATGTGGAATGTTAGAATACTGATGTGGAGTGTTAGAACACTTGGGGAGTGTTAGAACACTGATGTGGAGTGTTAGAACACTGATGTGGAGTGTTAGAACACTGATGTGGAGCTTTAGAACACTGATGTGGAGTGCTAGAACACTGATGCAGAGTGCTAGAACACTGATGCAGAGTGTTAGAACACTGATGTGGAGCTTTAGAACACTGATGTGGAGTGCTAGAACACTGATGCAGAGTGTTAGAACACTGATGTGGAGTGCTAGAACACTGATGCAGAGTGTTAGAACACTCATGTGGAGTGCTAGAACACTGATGTGGAGTGCTAGAACACTGATGCAGAGTGTTAGAACACTGATGTGGAGTGCTAGAACACTGATGTGGAGTGTTAGAACACTGATGTGGAGTGTTAGAACACTGTTGTGGAGTGTTAGATCACTGATGTGGAGTACTAGAACACTGATGTGGAGTGCTAGAACACTCATGTGGAGTGCTAGAACACTGATGTGGAGCTTTAGAACACTGATGTGGAGTGCTAGAACACTGATGCAGAGTGTTAGAACACTGATGTGGAGTGCTAGAACACTGATGCAGAGTGTTAGAACACTCATGTGGAGTGCTAGAACACAGATGCAGAGTGTTAGAACACTCATGTGGAGTGCTAGAACACTGATGCAGAGTGTTAGAACACTGATGTGGAGTGCTAGAACACTGACGTGGAGTGCTGGAACACTGATGTGGAGTGTTAGAACACTGATGTGGAGTGCTAGAACACTGACGTGGAGTGCTGGAACACTGATGTGGAGTGTTAGAACACTGATGTGGAGTGTTAGAACACTGATGTGGAGTGCTAGAACACTGACGTGGAGTGCTGGAACACTGGTGTGGAGTGTTAGAACACTGATGTGGAGTGTTAGAACACTGATGTGGAGTGTTAGAATACTGATGTGGAGTGCTAGAACACTGGTGTGGAGTGTTAGAACACTGGTGCGGAGAGCTAGAACACTGATGTGGAGTGTTAGAATACTGATGTGGAGTGCTAGAACACTGATGTGGAGTGCTGGAACACTGATGTGGAATGTTAGAATACTGATGTGGAGTGTTAGAACACTTGGGGAGTGTTAGAACACTGATGTGGAGTGTTAGAACACTGATGTGGAGTGTTAGAACACTGATGTGGAGTGTTAGAACACTGATGTGGAGCTTTAGAACACTGATGTGGAGTGCTAGAACACTGATGCAGAGTGCTAGAACACTGATGCAGAGTGTTAGAACACTGATGTGGAGTGCTAGAACACTGATGTGGAGTGTTAGATCACTGATGTGGAGTGTTAGAACACTGATGTGGAGTGTTAGATCACTGATGTGGAGTACTAGAACACTGATGTGGAGTGCTAGAACACTCATGTGGAGTGCTAGAACACTGATGTGGAGTGTTAGAACACTGATGTGGAGCTTTAGAACACTGATGTGGAGTGCTAGAACACTGATGCAGAGTGTTAGAACACTGATGTGGAGTGCTAGAACACTGATGCAGAGTGTTAGAACACTCATGTGGAGTGCTAGAACACTGATGCAGAGTGTTAGAACACTGATGTGGAGTGCTAGAACACTGATGCAGAGTGTTAGAACACTGATGTGGAGTGCTAGAACACTGACGTGGAGTGCTGGAACACTGATGTGGAGTGTTAGAACACTGATGTGGAGTGTTAGAACACTGTTGTGGAGTGTTAGATCACTGATGTGGAGTACTAGAACACTGATGTGGAGTGCTAGAACACTCATGTGGAGAGCTAGAACACTGATGTGGAGTGTTAGAACACTGATGTGGAGCTTTAGAACACTGATGTGGAGTGCTAGAACACTGATGCAGAGTGTTAGAACACTGATGTGGAGTGCTAGAACACTGATGCAGAGTGTTAGAACACTGATGTGGAGTGCTAGAACACTGATGTGGAGTGCTAGAACACTGATGCAGAGTGTTAGAACACTGATGTGGAGTGCTAGAACACTGATGCAGAGTGTTAGAACACTCATGTGGAGTGCTAGAACACTGATGTGGAGTGCTAGAACACTGATGTGGAGTGTTAGAACACTGATGTGGAGTGTTAGAACACTGATGTGGAGCTTTAGAACACTGATGTGGAGTGCTAGAACACTGATGCAGAGTGTTAGAACACTGATTTGGAGTGCTAGAACACTGATGCAGAGTGTTAGAACACTCATGTGGAGTGCTAGAACACTGATGCAGAGTGTTAGAACACTGATGTGGAGTGCTAGAACACTGATGCAGAGTGTTAGAACACTGATGTGGAGTGCTAGAACACTGACGTGGAGTGCTGGAACACTGATGTGGAGTGCTAGAACACTGATGTGGAGTGTTAGAACACTGTTGTGGAGTGTTAGATCACTGATGTGGAGTACTAGAACACTGATGTGGAGTGCTAGAACACTCATGTGGAGTGCTAGAACACTGATGTGGAGTGTTAGAACACTGATGTGGAGCTTTAGAACACTGATGTGGAGTGCTAGAACACTGATGTGGAGCTTTAGAACACTGATGTGGAGTGCTAGAACACTGATGCAGAGTGTTAGAACACTGATGTGGAGTGCTAGAACACTGATGCAGAGTGTTAGAACACTCATGTGGAGTGCTAGAACACTGATGTGGAGTGCTAGAACACTGATGCAGAGTGTTAGAACACTGATGTGGAGTGCTAGAACACTGATGCAGAGTGTTAGAACACTGATGTGGAGTGCTAGAACACTGACGTGGAGTGCTGGAACACTGATGTGGAGTGTTAGAACACTGTTGTGGAGTGTTAGATCACTGATGTGGAGTACTAGAACACTGATGTGGAGTGGTAGAACACTCATGTGGAGTGCTAGAACACTGATGTGGAGTGTTAGAACACTGATGCAGAGTGTTAGAACACTGATGTGGAGTGCTAGAACACTGATGCAGAGTGTTAGAACACTGATGTGGAGTGCTAGAACACTGACGTGGAGTGCTGGAACACTGATGTGGAGTGTTAGAACACTGATGTGGAGTGTTAGAACACTGTTGTGGAGTGTTAGATCACTGATGTGGAGTACTAGAACACTGATGTGGAGTGCTAGAACACTCATGTGGAGTGCTAGAACACTGATGTGGAGTGTTAGAACACTGATGTGGAGCTTTAGAACACTGATGTGGAGTGCTAGAACACTGATGCAGAGTGTTAGAATACTGATGTGGAGTGCTAGAACACTGACGTGGAGTGCTGGAACACTGATGTGGAGTGTTAGAACACTGATGTGGAGTGTTAGAACACTGTTGTGGAGTGTTAGATCACTGATGTGGAGTGTTAGAACACTGATGTGGAGTGCTAGAACACTGACGTGGAGTGCTGGAACACTGATGTGGAGTGTTAGAACACTGATGTGGAGTGCTAGAACACTGACGTGGAGTGCTGGAACACTGATGTGGAGTGTTAGAACACTGATGTGGAGTGTTAGAACACTGATGTGGAGTGTTAGAACACTGATGTGGAGTGTTAGAACACTGTTGTGGAGTGTTAGCCTTCCGAAGCTCCTTACTGGGTGCCATGAGCTGTCAGCCATTTCTGTGCAGGTAGTCACTGTATCTCTGGCCTGGCCTCTCAGAAACAGCCCGAAGGAAGGTAAGTTCTGGATTAGTGGTGCTGGAAGAGCACAGCAGTTCAGGCAGCATCTGAGGTGCAGTAAAATTGACTTTTTGGGCAAAAGTCCTTCATCAGGCTTTTGCCCGAAACATCGATTTTACTGCTCCTCAGATGCTGCCTGAACGGCTGTGCTCTTCCAGCACCACTAATCCAGAATCTAGTTTCCAGCCTCTGCAGTCATTGTTTTTACCCCGAAGGAAGGAAGGTGCCAGGAAACCTGCTCTCCTATAATCTCCTGCTCTCTTTTTCTCTGATGGTCGCCTCAGATCCTGCCTCCATCAGCCGCAGAAAATCTATCCCAGAGTCTTCAAATTTCACAATAGCCATACTTCTCCAGCCCTATATCAGGCCCTCAAGGTCACTGTCCTTCGGATAGCATTCCCTATTTATTAAAACTTCAGTTACAAATTTCCCAAATCTGGATTTATTTTTTATGAAGCTCTCCACCTCCAAAGTACACTTTGTCACTTCTCCTTTAATTCCCTCTAGATAACCCAGTGCTTTGATCAAATTTCTAATCACCTCCTGCTTCGTCTTTTGGCTAAGCATCTGTTTCCTCCATGCTCACATTAAACATAAATAGCAGTTTTTGTTGCTGTAAATCCTCAGATCAAACCCCTCACAAAACTCAAAGACAACCAAAAACTGAAATTGTGAGAGAAAGTCAGCAGATCTGGCAGCATTAGTGGAAAGAAAGCAGCATTAACGTTTCAAGACCAGTTACCCTTCTTCAGAACTGACTGTAGCTCAGAAAAGGTTGGTATATGTTCTGAAGATGGGTGCGGGAGGGGGCAGGAGTTAACGATAAGTAGAGATGGAACCTGGAGAGGGAGAAAACAGTTGGATAGACAAAGGAATGGGTAAAGGTCAGCGTGTGAGAATCAATACCAGCTAATGGGAACCATTAGTAGCTGACAATGAGTTGTGTGTGGTAGCAGCCCATGTGATGACAAGGCCTGCTGTTTGGAAGTTGAGGTAAAGATATGGGAGAAAGTGCTCAGACCTTAAAATTATTGAACTCGATATTGAATCCAGAAAGCTGCAGGAAAGAGATGCTGTTGAACTCACGAGACACACTTGGATTCAATACTATTTGGCAGTAATACTACAAAGTAAGCATGGAAGATCGGTATATAGGGCACGTTTCATAACTAAATAGTTATAAATTAGCAACAATGCTTTGTCACTGAAAACCCACTGGTGCCAACATGGATGCCTCACACAGTCAGCAGCTTACTTTGTTGCAATTTTCCAAGACCTAGCAGTTTAATCAAGGTGTGCAAATTTGATTATAATGAAAGCTAATTCAACACCACAGCGTGCAGTTTCTTTCCATAGGTTTCCCAACTGATTGAAGGAGAGCTCCATTCAGTGGCAAAGCACTTGTGAACAGGCCACGCAGCCCAATGAAAAGGGCCAGCAGCAGCCAATGAGTGTGAGGGAAAGATGGATTCAACCTCAGAGAGTGGTCTAACACCTAGCACTGAGAGGGAGGCTGGAAATGGAATCTGATCATGGCATCAGAGGAGTTATCTCTAGGTCCAGGGTCAATGGTACGGTTGGGTGTGAGATACTCATATGGAAAGGCTTGCTGATGGTGCGAGGTGGGGACTGGGGCAGCATGAGGAATCTTTTCCAGCTGCTCCTAGTAAACAAGCTTTGATACAAAGGCAGTTCATTCTTCCCAAATCTTCCCTTATCTCCCTTCAATGCTGGCTTTCCCATAGCCTATAAAGCAGGTTCAATCACTGCCTGTCAGGCTAATTAAAATATTGAATTTGCAGCCCATTTCCCAGAAGTTAATTGACTGTCCACTGATCTATGAAACCTGGGTTGGGGTCTGGTATGGGTGTTTAACATTTGGTTCAAGTCTTGGTAATCTATTTTTGGGATTAAGATTTAGAACTTTTTACAATATTCTTCTTGAACAACATTTCTTCTTAGGCCTATTAGCAGTCAAATTGAAATAAATGGAAACTGCATATTTACAGTTGCATAGGCAATATAACAAAGGAACAGTGGTGCAATGAGAATTGCACTGGAAAATCACTCTTAGGTTCTTCTGTCACATATGATCCTGTTGTGTATTGCATTCTTAGTTGAATGAGCCACTAGATAGGCCATTGTACAAGGAGCAACATAAAAAAGTATTTGGTGAAAGGCTCTATCTAATGGCCGTAAGCTGTTATGAAGGTATAGGGGTACTGTACCTTTAAGAGAACTGAAAAGCTAGAAAGGACTTAGAGAAGTACAGAGAGTTCGGAACAAGGTAACAATGTCACATTTGGTTGAAACAGCTAGCAGTAGCTGGGTTGCCACACAATGAAAACAAATACAAATTTGGCCAATCAGTTTAAATTATGTCCCAAGATACCAGACTCCAATCAAGTTTGAATTTAGTATTTTGATAGCCTTGGATGCAATGAAATGATCCAATGATTTGAGGTATTAATATCAGACATTATGAAGAGTTAACCAGATCAGCAAAGTGAACAGCCAGAAGACCAACAGATGTAGGCTGCTAGTCAGAGCTCTCTGAGAGGTACCTGTCTGGAGAAGGAGCTCACACAGAAAAAATATTGAAACTGACCTGGACAGAGAATCTATAGAGGAAAATCTACAGAGAAAACTCGGCAAAGCCGACTGGTTTTGAAACATGATTATTTTTCTATAATTCAAAATCGACATTTTTTTTATTCAGACTAGTATTTTAGAAGGGGAGGTAACAGATAGGTTTAAGACAAAGGAGTTGTAAGTAATTGTTAGTTAATATTGTCTGTTAGACTTAAAGAAATAACATTGTTAATTTCTATTTTAAATATTTACCTCTGGGATAGTTTTTTGCCTCCTGAATTTTAATAGGTTACAGCACAGGGGCAAATCTTTTCTGTGTTGCTGGTTTATGTTAGCAGAGGGGTTTACCCAGTGTCGTAACAAAGTTCAGTGCCCAAGTGTTAGTCTCAACCTTGCTTCAATCTCATTGTTAAAGAATATACAGACAAACAATAGAAGCTTTCAGCCAAAATCTATTTGCTCCAAGTAAAATCCAACAACCAGTCAGTTTCGATTAGTTTCAGTCCACTAAATTCTATCTTAATTATGTGTCATTCCCAATAATGTATTCAGGAAAACAGGTATAGATCAGAATTGGCATGTGACAATATCCAGTTGGGGAGACAACTACTGCCATTATGAGAAAAAAGGGTGATAGAGCTCACATTTATGAAAAAAATGGCCAATTCTTTACAACGTCTCAGGTTCATATCAATTGATGCTGAGATAGTCGATGGATGTGAATAAAAGACAACTGATGTGGTTAAATAATCACTGGGAAGGAAGCATCACAAATCTTCTTGAGAAAGTGATCACACAATCATATTTGACATACCAGAGCAGGGGGACTAAACAAAAGACAGTTTCAATATCACCAATGTGAGGAACACGTAAAGTGTTCTGTTTCACAGTGCGACCATGCATCAGAACATGAGTGGCATTCTGCTCTAATTAGATCCTCTTGTCAAGCTAAAGTGACATTCTAGCTAGAGCATAAATGAGCAATATGATGTATGAATTTCAATGCTCGAATGACACTATTAATGTAAACCATATGTTCCAGTGATAGGTGGATCATTTCAAAAAGCATACCCCTTTGGCTGCTCACATTAGGCAACATACCAAGCATACTCAACCAGCAAAATATAGAACATGATGTTCAATATTAGATGTGATTCCACAATTGGATAGCGCTTGGTAAGTAGTCCTGCCTGTGGTAAGAATTATGCTAACCACCAAGAGTAGCTTCCATATGCACACTAGAAGTTATGTATAGTCATACACATAGCTGTTCTGTGCAAATGAAAAAACATGTTCACACGTTGTGATTTTTCTAACTAAACAAAAGATAGGATACCACCATTCTCTAATATATTCCCATGCCAATGCCTTGACCAATTCTAGTTAACTTGCTGGGTTTGAATTTAAACAAAATCTTGGCATTTATTTGTTCCTTGGCAAATTCTCCATCTCTAGGTCTCTATCCATCAAGGTTCACTTGCCAACCAACAAATACATTATCTCTTGCAGTAAAAATAGTTGTTCCCTTTGAGATTTGGTATTCTTGCAATTGTGTCATGATGAATGCATGACAAAGTGCTTTGGCAGCACGTCTTCTTTTTACTGAAAATCAACAATTTTACTCGAGGGGTGCACATTTCTACAAGGCTCAGTGGTTAGCACTGTTGCCTCATAGCACCAGGAACCTGGGTTTGATTCCCACCTTGGGTAACTGTCTGTGTGGAGTTTGCACATTCTCCCTGTGTCTGCCTGGGTTTCCTCCGGGTGCTCCAGTTTCCCCCCCACAATGCAAAAGTGTGCAGGTTAGGTGAATTGGCCAAGCTAAATTGCCCATAGTGTTAGGTACATTAGTCAGGGGTAAATATAGGGAAGGGGAATGGGTCTAGGTGGGTTACTCTTCAGAGGAGCGGTGTGTACTTGCTGGACCAAAGGGCCTGTTTCCATATTGTAAGGGATCTAATCTAATCTAATTTAAAGACCTTGATTTCCTTGACACAGAATATGACTTCAAACCTTAAGCTCTACTGCCGTTTTAACTTAGTTTCTGACTTGGCAATCTTCAGGAACTTTCGGTGCAGATGAAAATTTTCAGCATTACTTTCAAATACAGTTAAGTCTACAATGGAGGCAATGTTTGGTACTTAAGTGTGGCAATAGCTGTGTTTTGTTTTTGCTGCTGTTTACCTATTATTTACTTATCTATGCTACTCAACTCTGTGATTTGCCTGTATTGCTTGCAAGACAAAGCTTTTCACTGTGCTTCGGTACACATGACAATAAATTCAATTCAAGTGTGGCAATAGCTGTTTTAAATATTTTACTTGAGCAACTGCATTCCTTTAGAAACAGCACTCATTTCATGAATATTTGTAGCAAGGGAAGTAAGATACCTGTGTTTGCTTCAATCTGTTGCTTAGTTGGTAATGTCTATACCGTTACGTACATTAAGTATGTCACTCCATAGATTATGTTTAACAACAAAAACTCTTGTGTCTGTCTATGCTTCTAGTCTGCACTTCTTGATTTCCATTCTGGTAAACATTAGCAAAGATTTTGATTTTATGCAACAGCTTAAAAGCACATTAGTGAACTGTCAGTCAGTTCCCATCATCAATCCCAATTTTTAATTAATTAACTTCTACGGAAATAAAAAAAATACACACTTGCTGGATGCACCAACACTGCACAGGAAATAGAGTGAGGAATATTTTTATCTTTGCTTCCTGCTGATTTTGTCAAAAACATTTTAAATACTATTTGAAGAGAAACAAAAGCTGAGTAAAAAACCTTTATAAAAGGAGAATTCATTATTGAACAGTTTGAAAAAAAGTGTCTGGGGCAAGGCAAAAATATTCAGCATTCCTCTAGATACGTATTGCAATTTTTGCTTCAGTTTGTTAAAGTGTAAAGAATAAAGCTGAAAGAGGTAGACTAAGGTCTGAGAGGGAACAGGTGACTGTTGTCAGAAAGTGGAGCTGAGCAACACAGGTGGAGGAAAGAGGGATGGCAGGGGTGAGAGGAGAAAGAGTAAAACAGATATTTACTAGGAAATGGAAGAGATTGAGGAGTAAGGTGAAGAGGAATTATGATCAAGATGAGAATGGCTGTGGGATGGTGGAGAAGGAGATGTAAGAGATTAGATTGTGATTGGCAGGACACAGAGAAAAAATGGTCAGGAGAACAGAAAGAGATCATGTTCCACAGGAGAAACTGGAACCATGATCAGGAAGGGAAAGGAAGGACAATGAGTTGGATGTGTTTAGAGGAGGGGCTGGGGAGGGGGAATGAGATTGTGGTCAGTGAGAATGAGCGAATGTGATTGGAGGAGTGAAAAATTAGTGTTTGGATATAAATACAATCATGTACAACTGTCCCTCTGAGTCAGCTGTAGTCATGTGACCTCTACCCTGAGGCACACATATTGTAGGCAGACATCTTAAGCTTACTTCATTAAAGCACACGTGTTGAACACACTGCTGTGTTATACACTCGAAACATGGTTTCAGAAATTTCAGAACTGTGAGAAAGTGCAGCTATTGATAGGAAGAATAAGGTCTGTGTAGAACTGTGAGCCACCACTAAAATACAAAAGCCTCAGATAAAAAAACTGGTTAAGAGAAAATGGCTGAAACTTATTTTTTGTAAGAGCTCCCGTCCAAATTACAGAGGATGTGAAGCCACATTTGAATTTCTTCCATGCATAATGGCAGAATTATGAAATGACACCAGACTGAAGAGTTAAAAGTTGCTACACTTTATCACAATGTAGGAGCAAAATACTGCAGGTGCTGGAATCTGTACTGAAAACAAAAAATGCTGGAGATCACAGCAGTCAGGTAGTATCCTTGGAGAGAAAGCAAGCTAACACTTTGGGTCTGGGTGACTTCTCAGAGCTCTGATGAAGAGTCATCTAGATTTGAAACATTAGCTTACTTTCTCTCCATAGATGCTGCCTGGCCCACTGTGATCTCCAGCATTTTTTTGTTTCCAGTACACTTTTATCACTGTTAGGAGCGGAAAAGAAAAAAGAAGATGCTTCAACAGAGTGTGAAATCTTCCAGATTCAATGTGAAGCAACACTCATTATACTATGGAAGTCACCAACCCAGCAGAGACACTGAAAGATAATAGGAGAAAGTGAGAACTGCAGATGCTGGAGATCAAAGTTGAAGGAAAAGTGCAGCCGGTCAGGCAGCATCTGAGAAGCAGGAGAGTCGACGTCACAAGAAGTAGTGATAAGCAGATGGCTCAAATGCATCAGAATATAAATGTTACCATGAGAGTTTTGGGGCTACAGGGGTAAATGAAGTGCCCAAGCAAACAACATGGAGTTATTATCCTGAAGTAGTTGAGATGAGAGATGATAAAATACATGTGTGCAACTCATTAAGGAACTGAGTCATAGTTTCATCGAGCTGCACAGCATGGAAACAGACCCTTCAGTCCAACGCGTCCATGCTGACCAGCTATCCTAAATAAATCTAGTCCCATTTTCCAGCATTTTGCCCATCTCCCTCTTAACCCTTCCTATTCATTTATCCATCAAGATGCCTTTTAAATATTGCAACTGTGCCAGCCTTCACCACTTCCTCTGACAGCTCATTCCCAAGCCAAGTCTGAGGATGGGCTGGATATGTGCTCTAAACATAAACAACAAAATCAAGGACATATTAGTCAATGCTGTGCTTGTAATGAATATGAAGGTAAGCAAGTTAGAGAACTGTTGATAGCACATGGCATCCCAGGCAGAGCATGAACAAAACAGAGAGTAGACATTTACACTGGCAGAAACTAATTAACTTGTCACTGTAGACTACTATCCTGACCATTGGCAGGTGGACCAGCTGACTTCAATGCCAACTGCTCATATCATGTTGTAGTCATTACAGCATTCTTGACATTGTCATTAGTGACAACGGTCCTCAGTTCCTGAGTGAAGAATTCAGTCACTTCATAAACAATTGAGAAATTCACCTATACATCATCTCCACACGATCCTCAGTCAAATGGAGCAGTAAAAATCGTCAAAGAAATCAAGAAAGTTAACTTGGGATATGCATATTTACTGAAGGCATGGAGTGCAGTCTGGACAAAGATTAATTCTGCCCAGCGTCCAAACTACTCTTCCAATAGCAATAAATCTACGGAAGCCAAAGAAGCAACAGACATGAATATCCAAATCAGGATGCAATAGCAAAAATCTAAGTTGAGTTTGACAAGATTGCTAAAGGGAGACACAAATGTTGAGGGATAGTCAGCTGAGAGTTGGAGATGGGAAACAAGATAAACAGTCCTGGTCTGCTGGCAACACTCCTGATCTTCCTGACCCACAGACCACATATACATGTCGAGGTGTGTACCTTAAAGGTTCTGCCTCCTTCTACCTGTAAAGGGCCCTGGAAATCAGGCCAAAATGTTTCGTTAATCTAAAATTGGAAACATCCAGCATTTTTGAAAGCTACAAATGACCTTTCCTCCCAGCGAAAGCAGATGGGCGACACGGTGGTTAGCATAGCTGCCTCACAGCTGCCTCACAGCACCAGGTGGGTTCAATTCCCACCTCAGGCAACTTTCTGTAAGGAGTTTCCACATTCTCCCTGTGTCTGTGTGGGTTTCCTCCGGGTGCTCCGGTTTCCTCCCACAATCCAAAAAAATGTGCAGGTGAGGTAAATTAGCCATGCTAAATTTCTCGTAATGTTAGGTGAAGGGGTAAATACAGGGGAATGGATCTGGGTGGGTTGCGCTTCGGCGGGTCAGTGTGGACTTGTTGGGCTGAAGGACCTGTTTCCACAATATAAGTAATCTAATCTAATGAGTTACCCTTCCACTGAAACTCCATGTGAGTGGGCTTTAACTTTCTTAAAGATTTACACTTCTTATCCACATCCAACTGTTGTCATGGGTTAAATCTATCCCCGTGGTATAGTCCTTCATACAACATTAGTGTAAGTTTCAGCCAACTACCCCTCCTAAATTGACAGAAAATGCCTATGTTAATAGAACATAGAACATCGAACATAGAACAATACAGCACAGAACAGGCCCTTCGGCCCACGATGTTGTGCCGAACTTCTAACCTAGATTAATCACCCATCCATGTACCTATCCAAATGCCGCTTAAAGGTCGCCAATGATTCTGACTCTACCACTCCCACGGGCAGCGCATTCCATGCCCCCACCACTCTCTGGGGAAAAGAACCCACCCCTGACATCTCCCCTATACCTTCCACCCTTCACCTTAAATTTATGTCCCCTTGTAACACTCTGTTGTACCCGGGGAAAAAGTTTCTGACTGTCTACTCTATCTATTCCTCTGATCATCTTATAAACCTCTATCAAGTCACCCCTCATCCTTCGCCGTTCCAACGAGAAAAGGCCGAGAACTCTCAGCCTATCCTCGTACGACCTACTCTCCATTCCAGGCAACATCCTGGTAAATCTTCTCTGCACCCTCTCCAAAGCTTCCACATCTTTCCTAAAGTGAGGCGACCAGAACTGCACACAGTACTCCAACTGTGGCCTAACCAAAGCCCTGTACAGCTGCAACATCACTTCACGACTCTTGAATTCAATCCCTCTGCTAATGAACGATAATACTCCATAGGCCTTCTTACAAACTCTATCCACCTGAGTGGCAACCTTCAAAGATCTATGTACATAGACCCCAAGATCCCTCTGTTCCTCCACCTGACTAAGAACCCTACCATTAACCCTGTATTCCGCATTCTTATTTGTTCTTCCAAAATGGACAACCTCACACTTGGCAGCGTTGAACTCCATCTGCCACTCCTCAGCCCAGCTCTGCATCATATCTAAGTCCCTCTGCAGCCGACAACAACCCTCCTCACTGTCCACAACTCCACCTATCTTCGTTCTTAGTGGGAGTTGGGAATCAGGGGGAGTCATTTTGAACCATAACTGGGATGATAAACTGGTGATGCATTTATTATCTATTTATTGACAACCATACTTGATTTTCATCCCAATGATGGAAATCACTTGGCGATGAAGGGTGATTCAAGTGAAGCCTTTAATGACTGCGAGAAAGTGAGGATTGCAGATGCTGGAGATCAGAGTCAGAAAGTGTGGCGCTGGAAAAGCACAGCAGGTCAGACCGCATCCGAGGAGCAGGAGAATTGATGTTTTGGGCATAAGCCCTTTATCAGGAATTCCTGATGTGCTGTTCCAGTGTGCTGTGCTTTTCCAGCACCACACCAGCTATGCTTTTCCAGCGCTTTTTGATTTTAATGACTGCCACAAACAGCACACAAAGAAATTTACAGCAAAGGAAGAGATCACATGGCATTAATAAGCTAGGTAAAAACAATGACTGCAGATGCCGGAAACCAGATTCTGGATTAGTGGTGCTGGAAAAGCACAGCAGTTCAGGCATCATCCGAGGAGCAGTAAAATCAACGTTTTGGGCAAAAGCCCTTCATGAGGAATACAGGCAGTGTGCCTGAAGGGTGGAGAGATAAATGAGAGGAGGGTGGGGATAGGGAGAAAGTAGCATAGAGTACAATAGGTGAGTGGGGGAGGGGATGAAGGTGATAGGTCAGGGAGGAGGGTGGAGTGGATAGGTGGAAAAGAAGATAGGCAGGTAGGACAAGTCATGGGGACAGTGCTGAGCTGGAAGTTTGGGACTGGGGTGAGGTGGGGGAAGGGGAAATGAGGAAACTGTTGAAGTCCACATTGATGACCTGGGGTTGAAGTGTTCCGAGGTGGAAGATGAGGCGTTCTTCCTCCAGGCGTCTGGTGGTGAGGGAGCGGCGGTGAAGGAGGCCCAGGACCTCCATGTCCTCGGCAGAGTGGGACGGGGAGTTGAAATGTTGGGTCACAGGGCGGTGTGGTTGATTGGTGCGGGTGTCCCAGAGATGTTTCCTAAAGCGCTCTGCTAGGAGGCGTCCAGTCTCCCCAATGTAGAGGAGACCTCATTGAGAGTAATGGATACAATAAATGATATTGGTGGATGTGCAGGTAAAACTTTGATGGATGTGGAAGGCTCCTTTAGGGCCTTGGATGGAGCTGAGGGAGGAGGTGTGGGCGCAGGTTTTGCAATTCCTGTGGTGGCAGGGGAAAGTGCCAGGATGGGAGAGTGGGTTGTAGGGGGGGCGTGGACCTGACCAGGTAGTCACGAAGGGAATGGTCTTTGCGGAAGGTGGAAAGGGGTGGGGAGGAAAATATATCCTTGGTGGTGAGGTCTTTTTGGAGGTGGCAGAAATGTCGGCGGATGATTTGGTTTATGTGAAGGTTGGTAGGGTAGAAGGTGAGCACCAGGGGCGTTCTGTCCTTGTTACGGTTGGAGGGGTGAGGTCTGAGGGCAGAGGTGCAGGATGTGGACGAGATGCGTTGGAGGGCATCTTTAACCACGTGGGAAGGGAAATTGCAGTCTCTAAAGAAGGAGGCCATCTGGTGTATTCTGTGGTGGAACTGGTCCTCCTGGGAGCAGATATGGTGGAGGTGGAGGATTTGGGAATACAGGATGGCATTTTTGCAGGAGGTAGGGTGGGAAGAGGTGTAATCCAGGTAGCTGTGGGAATCGGTGGGTTTGTAAAAAATGTCGGTGTCAAGTTGGTCGTCATTAATGGAGAGTAATGGATACAATAAATGAGATGGAGATGGGGAGGTTCAGGAAGGGGAGGGAGGTATCAGAGATGGTCCAGGTAAATTTAAGGTCAGGGTGGATTAATAAGCTAGCCAGTATACCAAGACCAGCAGAAAACCAACTCCCTTTCCATAATTTTTAAAAATTTAATGTTGCGTAGGTAACCCAATATATATGATTACAAAGAAAATTAACATTTATCAACAAAACAGTGCGTTAACATAAGTTGTTCCAGTTTTGTCAGTCTCTACAAATGCATTTTATGTTGTATGGCTCTCCTAATGGTATAAATCAATGATTGTTTGATATCTGTTTGTTTCCTGGACAATGATCCTTCTCCTGAGAGTATTGTTCCCTGACAAGGACTATTGTTAACTATTGTTGCTGATCTATTTCCATTGCTGAAAAACTGTGGACTTCTGGGATTAATGGCCATTCTAGAGGTTATGCAGGTGGAGAAATCAAATCTTGGTCAGATGTAGTGATGGCATAGATTCTGTAGTTGTAAGCAAAAAGCTGCATTTTTGATGATTTATCTGGTTAATGTTCATCACATATGATTGAGGTGACATGTGCTCTTCAGATCCCAAGCTGCCATATGAGCTGACTTCCATTGGAAATTTTGGATGTTTGCACTCTGACTGGATCTCCAATCCTCAATTTCGCAATAGCTTGGCAGTTTTATCATGTGAAATTTATCTTTCTGTCATTTCACCTTGATTCCTTCATTCATTCCTGCTACAAATTCTGCTTGCAGTAATTTTCCACAATTGTACAATAAGTTTGGCATGGTGTCACATTAGTCTTTTGAATGGACTACCATTCATGTTTTATCTAGGTGATTATCCACTGATTGTTTTATACAAGACTGTGCTGGATTTGCTGACTTCTTTGTGATCACTTTGGTAAATTTCACTGCAACCTTAGCCTCTCCATGATAATGTGGAAATGATGTATCATGTTGAATATTCCAATATTTTCTGAAGTAGCTGAATGCTTCATTCATGAATTGAGAGTAATTGTTATACATCGTTATGTCTGGAATGCAGTGATGACTAAATTGTGCTTTCAGGCTTTCCAAATTCTCTCTGGTAGTCATTGACGACAACCGGTCCAACTTGATATCATCAGAAAGATAGTCGATGGTGAGGCATATCAGATCAGACGAGGGTGAAGTGATCAAATCCAGCTTCATCCTTGGTCTGTCTGGAATGTCATGCATCCTGAGTGGCCCTTTACTTAGACTGGTGTTCATTAAAAGCAATGCAGCTGCTGACATGTTCCTTAATCTCATTGCTTATGTTTTGCCAATAAAGCACTTTCTCGTGCTTTCCTCAGATTAGACTCAGTTATTTCATGGCTTGTCTGCATACACTTCAACATATCTGTTCTAATCTCCTCAGTGGTGATGACTCTATTTCCTTTCAATGAGATGTAATCTTGGGTCATCGCTTTATCTGTGTCTGCCCAATACTCTCATATCAACAGGTGGGTCCTTGATGCACTGTCACGAGTCATTTGATTCGAGTGAAAGCTGCTTCTTATCACTGGCAGACAAATGCGTTGCCCCTTGATTTCCCATCACAGCCAGGAGGCTTGTAAATTTGGATTTTAAAAAGTACATGACACATTCATAAACTCTCTTCTGAGACATATAAACACATAGATGAATACTGATGTTGCACAGACTGTTCAAGATATTTGGAAACCTGAGGGACCTGTAAAGATTGTCAGCAGATTGGTTTCTACTTGTTCAATTGATTTACTAAAGAAGAATGTTTTTCAGAAAATCAGGTAAACATATGAGTTCTATGCAAAAGAAGACATGCTACAAAGACATGCTATTATGTGCAGCCCTGTAACAATGCAAATTATTTCATACAATGGGAGTTGGCTCTTTGGTCTCATTCATTAATAGAAGCCTTCAACTTTTTATCTCTGTGCAAATCATGGGGAAATTTTAATAGCAAATTCAGACAGCTAGGAACAAAACAATGATTCCTGGAGGATCAGAATTAGTAAGACAGACAAAGATCTTCAGTTATTACAAAAACAGGTTTTAACCTCCCCAGTCCTGAAATGTATAGCTCAGAAACATCAAGTTTTCAGACATCTTTGAGCAGACCCAATTACCCCCGCGGCATCATTAGCATAATTTTAGTATAGTATTCTAACAGCGGAATCATTAATGCTTTCTAATATTTTACCACTTTTTTATGCTTCAGGTAAACACATATCTGTGGTGTTTTCTGATTTGCACACTTTTTTTTCGATAACATTCCCTACAGTGTGGAAACAATCCACACCGCCCCTCCGAAAAGTAACCCACCCAGACCCATTTCCCTCTAACTGATGCACCTAACACTATGGGCAATTTAGTATAGCCAATTCACCTGACCTGCACATCTTTGGACTGTGGGAGGAAACCGGAGCACCTGGAGGAAACCCACGCAGACACAGGGTTGTGACTAGGTATTCTCATGCTGTTACATTCTCCAGACCAAGTATTTCAGACTGGTGAGCTTATGTATAGAAATAAACAGTTATTGATGTGTAGATTTTAAGCTTCTACAGAGCCCAGCAAATCTCAATTGGTCAGTAAATTTGACAGAAGCAATCCAGTGACGTGTGACAGAAGGATTTCCCATTGGCAGCTTAGTTAATATTAAGTCCAGCATCATCTTGTATTTTGTAGATTCTGAGGTTAGACTAGAAAATAAAAGTCATTCTAATGCATATGCACTTAAATTAGAACAGAAATATCACATTGGACAGCACAGTAAGAGGCCATTTGGTCCATCATTCCTGTGCTCATTGAAGTAAGTATCAAATTGGTCCCATTCCCCATAGCCTTGTGATATTTTCTCCTGTGCGTATTTTGAAAGTGTCTGTAATGTCAAAAATGATATACTAAAGTTTACTCTGTTATCCTTGTGCTGGAATTACTAAATGCTGCAAGATGATTGTTCTGCGACCACTGCCATTGTTATTCATTGAACAGAAGAATGAAAATGCAGCACATTATTTCAATGCATATCATTGTGGTACAGTGTAATCCGGGAGTCCAGGTACATGGTTTAGATAAAATTAGTAATGCAAGTACAAGTAATTAGGAAGACAAATGGAATGTTGTCATTTATCACAAGGTGAGCGGGATATAAAAGTAGGGAAACTTTGCTAAAGAGGTAATGAAAATGGAGTTGAGATCAATGATGATTTTATCAAATGGTAGACCAGGTTTGAGGGAGCAACTGAATCCTGCACCTAATTCACACATCTGTACGATGCAGCCACGAGGAATTGCTAAAAAAAACAGAATTGCACAGCTAACTTTCATTTACTTTCTCCCTCTTTTCCTGAAGGCAGAACCCAAACCTTAGTTTGGCATAGATATGTTTGGGAGCGTGCCATGTGAATCAGTAAAGGTGTATACTGACAACATAAACAACAGGCTCCAAATTACTGTATTTCTGAGGACAAATAAATGAAAACAATCACAGGTTTTAATGAATCTGCCACACATAAGGCAGAATTTTCCGTTCTCACAGGTGGTGATCTTGGGAAGGACATTTTAATGAGGCGGTGAGATGGTGTACCTGAACTATGTTGCTCTCCCATCTCCACCTGAATTAATTTCTGAGTGGGAAGGTCCATGGGATCATCCTGCTCTGCTGGCAATGGAGGTCCTTAACTGGCCAATTAATGACCAGTTAAGGACCGCATCCCACTGCTGCTGAGGTTAATCAAGCAGCAGGTGGACCTGTCACAGCAGCTTAAATCGTGCTGCCAGCTTTAGGGGTCTACATAGTGGGTGTAAAAGTCCCCCAATAACCACTGCACCCCTGACATTGGACACTCAGACTGCGTACGCTGCGTCACCACATAGCATACCTGTGTCCTGGGAGCTGCGTGAAACCTCGGACTACTGTGGGTGTTCTTTCTGCAGCACCTGTGGCACTGTCAAGCACAAGCACTGCCAACCTTTTACTGGCCAGTAGCTCTGCCTCTGGGGATCTGATGTCCGGTGAGGGTCGGTCAATGGCTTCGCCACTGCCTGATTGGTTTGAAGTTTAATGCTCCCTCCCTGGAAGAACCACCGACTATCTTGTCATCACTTCAGCCAGTATGCAAGACCCATGCTGTATCAACTGGATTCCATTCATAATGTCTTCAAAGATTTTCCCTTTCTCCCGTACTCTTTGGTTGAAAGCAATTGACTTGGATTTCCATTTCAATCCTTTTTAACATTTTAGTTAGTTCTGTCATGAATGGCATAAGGTGGTTCAGCCATTTGATCACAATTCTAAGGACCTTATTATAAATCCTGACATAATATACCCAAATGTTTATATTCTCGAAGTAAATTAGAAGGTTTCCAACTAGTGCTCTGCCTCATTGTCATAAGAGCAGGTTAAAAACTGAACCTACAGGAAGAGAGTATGGCCTTGACAGTTGAGTCCCATACATGAGTGAACATAAATCTTGCAAGGTTAAGTTGAGAAGGTTATTAAAAAAAGAAGGCATAAGGGATACTTTGCTTCACAAATAGCAGCACAGAGTACAAGGGTGAGAGTGTTAGGGCAAGCCTTAACAAAAGCCACCAACTGGTGTATTGTGGTTCATTCCAGGCATCACACACTTCAGGAAGGATGTAAAGACCTTGGACACTCTACAGAGGAAAATTATAAGAATGGTACTAAGGATGCAGAGCTTCCCGTTATGTAGAATGTTTGGACAACTTAGGATTGTTCTTCTTAGAGCAGAGAAAGAGAATTAGAGATTCGATACAGATGTTCAAAATCAGGAAGGGTTTTGACAGACCATTTAAGGAGAAACTGTTCCAGTAGCAGAAGGGCCAGTAAGTAGAATGTGGAGATTTAAGCTGCGTGGCAGAAGAACCAGTTATAACATGAAGAAAAAATTATGCAGTAAGTTTCTATGGACTATCTGAAAAGTTGGAAGCAAATGCAAAACTAACTTCTTAAAGGGAAATTGAGTAAATACTTGAAAGGAAAAAATTACAGGAATGGTGGAAAGAACAGGAAGGTCTAACTAATTGGATGGCATTTTCAAAAAGCTGGCATTATGGACTGCTTGCGAGTTCAGTTTCCAAAAGGCAGCAAAGGTCAAACTCATTTCTAACTTTAGTTCAAATTCGGCATATCTTCACTCACCAATGTGTCTTCCAGCATTTAATTAGACTACAGTGCCTACAGGATGAGAACGAAACTAAAGCCTTAAGTCAAGATGGTACCAATTGGCCAATTCAGGATAATTTGCAGAATGCATTAACTTGGTAAAATTCAGGTACTTCACACTCAGTTGAATGCCCTCTTGAAGAAATTGCAAACACCCAAATGCAAAATGGCACAACACCTTTCTAAGAATGTTTGTTACTATTCTAACTAGGCTGTTTCCCTATAACAGCAAAGGTTTCTGTGCAGTAATTGGAACCATTATGAAGCAGTTATCATGCAATACAATAGAACCACAGTAATGATACAGCACAAAAGGGGGCCATTCAGCCCATTATGTCCATGTTGACCCAGGTGTCCTTTCTACTCCCATCCTTCTGCACACGGCCCATAGCCCTGCAGCTTACAGCACTTAAGGTGCAGATCCAGAGGTCTCTGCTTCCAGCACTAACTCAGGCAGCAAATTCTAGGCATCCACCACCCTCTGAATATAAAAGTGCTTCCTCACATTCCCTCTAACCCTTCTCCTGCTTAGCTTGAACCCTGGTTTTTGAATCTCTGCTAAAGGAAACAGATTCCTCCTGTCTACTGTATCTATACTCCTCACAATTTTTTATACCTCAATCATGTCACCCCTCAGTTCCAAGAAAAACAACCCCAACGTCTCCAATCTCTCTTCGTAGTTACAATTCTCCAGCTCTGGCAACGTTCTAATAAATCTTCTCTGCACTACCTGCAAAACAATTACATCCTTCCTGTAATGTGGTGACCAGAATTGTACACAATACTCAAATGTGGTCTCTCCGGTGTCATATGTAGTTTCATCATTGCATTGCTACTTTTGTATTCTACATTTCTGCCAATGATGGAGAGCATTCCATATGCCTCCTTTACAACCTTATCTGTACTGCTGTCTTCAGGAACTGGACACTTGTATGCCAAGATTCCTCACTTCATCTACCCCTCTCAGTATATTCTCATTTATTGCATATTCCATTTTACTGACTGATCTCCCTAAATCTAACACTTATTAAAGTTGAACATTTGCCACTTTCTATCTATATCACTTTGAAACTCACAGCTCTCCTCTATACTATCCACTACACAGCCAATTTTTGTGTCGAGTGCAAATTTCTCAACTGTGCCCTCCATGTTCAAGTCCAAATCATGGAGACCAGGAGCTGAGACTGAAGGTGCCCACAGTAGTTGGACTCCCTGCCATCATTTACTACTCAGTCGAGACTAACTGCCGCTGGAAAATGTCTGGGAGAACACCCAGGATGGACAGAGTCAGTACAATTTCGATGAGCAGAATTCACATCTACTGGACATGAGGTCACTGAAGGGGCAAGTTCATAAAGCCTGAGATTTGCAATCTAATTTGCAATTATTTTATCGTCCATATTTAATGAAGTAGAGTGAACTTGTTTAGAGTTAAAGTGCTAGTCAAAGACAATTTCCACCATGCCCCTGATGCTTGCAAATCTAACATTGGCATATGATATGATGGACTCTACTGATACTGATGATCACAGTTGATGTGATGATCTGGAATAGGAAGGGGTCAGAATACAGCAGACACTCCCATTTTGATGTTATGCGTTTGGCATTTAACCTTCACCAAATTGGTGAACACACTAAGAATGAATGAATGATAGAGACTTAATCCTCGTTACTGGGTACTGTATGTCTCACTGTATGGAGGAGTGTGTGCAGCCCTCATCTGCAAGAATGTGCTCAGAGTTAAAAATCTGTTTTGCTCCTCATGTTTCTAGCATAGGTCATTGTCAGCAAAAGTGATGTATCCAGCTGCTAGTGGGATGCCAGTCACTGTGGCTGCCTTGCTGAAACACTGAGGACAGATGCAGATGAACAAGGCTCAATGGCAAGCCCAGGAGCAGCAGCAGGTCACTATGGACACTCAAGAGCACCATGCTTAAGTGAGGCTGCAGCTGCAAGACCCCTCAGGATGCATCAGACCCACAGGATGGCTCAGGTCTTGCCCCTAAATCCCTCTTCCTCGGGATGGGTGAGACACAATGTCAGCACAGTCCATACGTCCCGGGGCATTGTGATGGAAGAATGTTCGATGCTGGAGTGGGACCGGAGGGCTGCAGGAGTGGTAGGCCATCCCCTCCTAGTGGCTCTGAAGGTGACAGTCACTTTGAACCTGTCTGTAATTGGCTCCTTTCAAGGATCGACGGGTGACCTTTATGGGATCTCTCAGTCGTCCATCCACTTAATGCATCAGGGCAGTGACTGTCAGCAAGTTCACACCAATTTGTTTTGTTTCCCCATGACAAGGTCAGTGCTGTAGCGTCGCCAGTTGAATTTGGAAACATAACTTCCTCCATCCAGGTTCAGGGTGCCATATACTGTACACACATGACACTGGGAGGGCAAATCACAATATTGTAGAATTAATCGATAGGAAAGGGTTTGTTCCAACTAGCAATTATACTGTGCCCTAATTCTTCTCACCTTCACTCTAGAATAATTTAATTACAATTTGGAAGACAGTACAATGTTGGTTAGACTCATCTTCAAGTAGGATAAAAGGCCAACACAACATCGCGGGCCGAAGGGCCTGTACTATGCTGTACTGTTCTATGTTCTACAATTTGAAATATCCTTTGTGGAATACAGCTTCCAATGATCCCATTCAGGCTGGTTTGACTGCCAACTGCTGATAATACTGACTATGGTATGCACTGTTCATACATGGTAAGCCATATACCAACTTTACAAATGGAGCCTCAACTCTCGCATGTCAAACAAACTCAAAGAAGTGCAGAAATAAAATCAGAAATTGCTGGAAAAACTCAGCAATTCTGGAAGAAAAAGCAGGGTGCCTGGGCTCAGTGACACTTCTTTAGAACACAAGCATCATACCACTTAGTTGCAAATATGCGTGAGGAACCTTTACCAATGCAGCAAGTATCACATGGCATCAGGAAGTATCAAACATCAACATGCTGCAATAGGCCAGTTATTACCTTTGTAAAACTGGGCCAGTATGATTGAATTTCTTGGTCAACAATTTTTAACAAGACTACATTCTAGAACTGCTCATACTAACCTATCCAGAGGTCAGAAAATAATGTGCAAGCATATCAAGGGAAAAAATTTCAAAAGACTCATGAAAAACAAGAATACTATACAAAAAACAGAAATAGTAGGAAAATGTCAGTATGTCAAAAAAATAGTCCTCTTGCACTGTGCAATTTGTAATTGCTGTTTTATGTCATGGAGGGGGGCTAGAGAGTAAATTTTCAATGGAGGCTTTACATGGACATCAATTTGGAGTTGAGATCTGCTTCTCATTAAAAGCTAGATTTCTGGTCTCTGGAGTCAATTAAATTTATGGAAAGGGTGTTGCAAGGCTTTTCTTAATCCTGTAAAAGATAAATAAAAGTAGAGTTTCAACATTTTGCCAAGACCTGGTCAAAGCTAACTCAGGGTTAAATAAAGTCAGGGCAGATCCAAGGGAGAATTTAAAATTTCTCCTCAAAGTTTTGGATTGGACAATCCACTTTATTCAGTATAACGTACAGACATTTCTAATGTACCAACAAATCTCTTGTACAAAATCTGAGTGCATTTTTGGTGTTGAGATTCCTCATCATGTTTGGCCAGAGACCAGGGTGATCTGGGCACAAACCCATTAGCTTGTCTACAAAGTTTTGAGTTACTTACTTGTAAGACTACAATAAGCCCAAGTTTCCTTGATCCTTTACAAGCATCCTTTCATCTGAAAAAGTCTCCAGGCACTAAACTGGCCACTCACCCCAAATTCAAAGGTACAAACGTTCTCCAATTGCACTTGTTAAAGTTTTGCAAGAGCAACTGTGTTTTTATGGACAGCAGGCTATTAAAGTTATGTGTCAGTTTAATTGCAAAGTATAAGTTACATGAGAACAGGAAATACTGCTCTGCCTTCAGCTCCTTAAAAGTCATAATGTCAATAAATGAAGGAGAAACAAGGTCAAACGTATCATTTTGAGGCTGAACAAAAAGACTAGCTTTTCTGTGGGCCCTCTGACTGTTCACGCTATGCCCACATTAAATTCAGGTCTATTCTAATGAGATTAGGATTATACTTCAGGCAAAACTGCATGGAAAAATGAGCGCAGCTACTAAAAGGTGCAAAATCTGGAAGTTTAAATTGAATTCTTACCACCATTTGACTCTTGAAAAAAATAGAATGTAATCACCTCTATTTCAAAAGGTACAGAAATGAATTTAATTCCCTTTCAAAATCAATTTTTCTCTGTCAAACTTTCTTTGAAGTTTCCAAATTAATCTAAACGTTAGCCTGAGTCATTTAGGATTGGGTGGTTGGAAACCCAATTGCAAGGTCACTAAAAAATGACTTTGCAAGGAATCCCTGCCAAGAGTTAAAGTCACAAATGGTGACAAACATGGAATTCCCCCTCCCAGTACTAACTTGCCATGTACTTCTGCTTCTCTCCTTATTGTGTGACAGCAGTGTTAACATTTATTTCAGGGTCTTGCTTAATATTTAAAGTGAAGAGGAAACTAAGTAAATCGGATTTGTGAAACAAAAAGTGTTTTTACACATAGAAATATAGAAAATAGGAGCAGGAGTAGAACATTCAGCCCTTTGAGCCTGTTCTGCCACTCAATGTGATCATGGCTGATCATCCTACTCAGTGCCCTCTTCCTGCTTTCACCCATACCCTTTGATACCTTTAGCCTTAAGAAATAGAATCTAACTCCTTCTAGAAAACATTCAATTTTTTGACCTCAACTGCTTTCTGTGGCAGAGAATTCTACAGGCTCACCACTCACCAAGAGGCTGTGGGTGAAGAGCTTTTTTTAAATCTCTTATGAGACATGGGCATTACTGGCTGGGCTAGCATTTATTGCTCATCCCTACATGCCCTCGAGAAGGTGGTGGTGAGCTGCCCCATTCAACTGTTACAGTCCATGTACTGTAGATAGACCCACAATGCCCTTGGGGAGGGAATGTAAGGATTTTGACCCAGCGATAGGTAAAGGAACGGCGATATATTTCCAAATCTGGATGTGAGTGGCTTGGAAGGGAACTTGCAGATGTTGGTGTTTCCATGTATCTACTGCCGTTGTCCTTCTGGATGGAAGTGGGTTTGGAAGTTGTTGTTTATGGATCTTTGATGAATTTCTGCAGTGCATTTTGTAGATAGTACACTGCTGCTGGTGATGAAGGGAGTGGATTATTGTAGAAGTGGGTGTCACTCAAACTGACTGCTTTGTCCTGGATGGTGTCAAGTTTCTTGGGCGTTGACGGAACTTTACCCATCCAGGTAAATGGCAATATTCCTGATTTGTGCATTGTTTCTCCTTATCCCAGTTCTAAATGTCCCATCCCATATCCTTAAGCTGTGACTCCTGGAATCCCCCGTCATTGCCTTCCTGCATTTACTCTGTCTAGTCCTGAGATCTCCTCCTCTTTGTTCTAAACCCCAGGGAACATTGTCCTAACCAGGTAAAAAACAATGACTGCAGATGCTGGAAACTAGATTCTGAATTAGTGGTGCTGGAAGAGCACAGCAATTCAGGCAGCATGTCCCAATCCAGTCTCTCTTCCTACAACTTTCTGCCACCTGATGAATAGGTCTGGTAAATCTTTGTTGCACTCCCAGCATAGCCATAGCATCCTTCCACATCCTGCCTACTCACAATGCTCTAAAGTGTGGTCTCACCAAGGCGCTGTATAATTGCAGTAAGACATCCCTGCTCCTATTTTCGAATCGTCTCACTATGAAGGCTAGTTTGCTACTTGCCTTCTTCACTGCATCGCACAAGAAGTTGTCGTGGTATGGAATACACTGCCTCGAAATGTGGTGGAGGCAGGTTCAATTGATGCATTCATGAGGGCATTACACTTTTTTTGGACAGTAATGTTGTGCAGGAATATGGGGGAGATACAAGATAGAACTAGATTATAGAACTGGATTGAGTAATAGAGCCAGTACAGGCATGATTGGCTGAATGACCGCCTTCTGCACCCTAATAATTCTGTGATATTTCTGGGGTGGATTAGGAAATATTTTTGCCGAATGTTACTCTGGTAGAATAATTGGGGGAGGCAGGGTGTAAGAAAGTAGAGATTGTAAAACTGCTTATGAAAGGAGCAGTTTTATGAACAGAAGAGCCTTCTTACATACCATCCTTTATAAACTCATAAAAACAACCCCCACGTGGACTGTTTAATGATGCACTCAGAAAGAACACCAGCTGAGGTTCCCATGATCTGTCTGAATTTCACTCTCAATCCATCTCAGTGTGTTCACATTCTGCATTTTCTACATTTGTGCAAACCTCCAAAGTGAAGAATCCAGATTCGCATTAATCCCTCCTAGTCTTTATGCAGGGGTTTAATTATAAATGATGTGACTTAAGGCAGTAATGTAAAAAGAATATGTTGCCTGGTGACAGTTTTCAGAATTCAATCCAGTTCAGCAGAACAAAAATAAATTTTTACCAGTTGTATGTTCTAACCATGGGATTTTTCTAGAGCTTTCCTTTTTAAATTAGAGCACACCTCTTTGATGTAGACTTTGTCCAATAATCTTCTGTCCAGTTCTGAGGAAGGGTCACTCAACACAAAATTTCAACTTTGATTTCTCTCCACAGATGCTGCCAGACCTGCTGAGCTTTTCCAGCAACTTCTGTTTTGTTTCTGATCAAGTAGCTGAAATTTGGTTCTTCAATGATGAACAAGATCCCATGTGACACAATTCTTAAACATGGAACACAGAGAAGTACAGCACAGGAACAGGAATTCAGCCCATCATAATGCTATTTTTAACTAATCCCATCTGTCTCCACATGTTCTGCATCCCTCTACTCCCTGCCTGTTCATGTATCTATCTAAATTCCTCTTAAACTTTGCTAACGTATCAGCTTCTACCACATCCCTTGGAAGTGTTTTCCAGGCAGCTCTCACCCTCTGTGTAAAACTCCTGCCTTGCACATCTCCTTTAAACTTTCCCCCCCTCACCTTAAATCTATGGCCCTTAGTATTTGACATTTCCACTCTGGGAAAGAGTCCGACTGTTCACCTTATCTATACCTCTCAAAATTTTATATACTTCTATCAGGTGACCCCTCAGCCTCCAACACTCTAGCGAAAAAAATCCAAGTTTGTCCAAACTTTCCTATCCAGACAATACATTCCAATCCAGGCCATATCCTAGGAAAGCTCTTCAGCACCTTCTCCAAGGCCTCCATATCCTTCCTATTGTGTGGAGACCAGAATGGCCACCAATGGAGGGCATGGTGGCTCAGTGGTTAGCTTTGTTTTCTCATAGTGCCAGGGAACTGGGTTTCATTCCACATACGGGTGACTGTCAGTGTGGAGTTTGCATGTTCTCCCTGTGTCAGCGTGGGTTTTTTCTGGGTGCTCTGGTTTCCTTCCACAGTCCAAAGATGTGCAGGCTAGGTGGTCTGACCATGGGAAATGCAGGCTTACCAGGATAGGGTAGGGGGTGGGTCTGGGTAGACTGCTCTTCAGAGGGTTGGATGAACTAAATAGGCCAAATGGCCTGCACCCACACTGTAGGGATTCTATGAACTGCACATCATACTCCAAATGTGGCCTAACGAAACTGTTCTATTCCTGCAATATGACTTGCTAACTTTTATATTCAATACACAGACCAATGAAGGCAAGCATGCTGCCTGGCTTCTTTACCACCTTTTCCATTTGTGATGCCACTTTCAGGGAGCTTTGGTCTTAGACCCCAAGATGCCTCTGTACATCAATGCTCCTCAGGATCTGGATATTTATAGTATATTTTCCTCTTGCAGTTGACCTTCCAAAATGCATTACCTCACATTTGTCTGGACTAAACTCTATCTGCCATTTCTCTGCCCAAACTTTTGGATGATCTCTACCCTACTGCATCATTTGATATACTTCTTCACTATTCACAACTCCACCAACTTTCATGTCATCTTCAAATTTCCGAATCAGACCATTAACATTTTCATCCAAATCAGTTAAGGTTTAAACACAGGACTCACTTCTTCAATTGTCCAAAAATCAACCCTATCTTCATCGAGTCTCTCCTGCAAATCAATGACATCAAGACATTTTCAGTTAATTGAAAGGCAGGTAATTTATGATGACGTTGTAGTGTATGATTTATACTCCACAAGTGAAGTATATGTCTGTTGAGAAACATCACCTTTGCAGGGATAAAGGTTGAAAACAGGAAAAGGAAAGCAGTTATCAAGAAACGGGAGGTAAAAGGGTTGTTGATGGGAAATTGAAATACTGGGTGGCAGACTGAGGTGACAGGGAGAATACAGTAAGATCACGAGGTAAGTTGTCAGGATAGCTGCCAAGGTCAAATTATTTTCTGGAAAAGGTGTTGAAAGGCGTTGAAAGGCTTTTCTTAACCCTGAAAAACATAACCAAGAGGAGAATTTCAAGATTTTGCCAAGACTTGGTCAAAACCAGCTCAGGAGGTAACATTGCTGAGTACTATCCCAGTGGTAGGACAGGAAGGAGTGAGCCTGGAGATGAACAGCAGATTAGAGACTTGAAGCCATAGTACTGGCTAATGCAATGTATACTCAGATTGAAGGCATTTCCTTCTAGCTTATTGTCTGCTGCTGATTTATCCTTAGCCTTTCTCTTGGCAGTTTTGTAAGCGACGGTTTGCGTTGTCTGTCACCCTCAGGGGTAGGAGGAATGATGCTGGAATGGAAATTGAACCCATGATGTGGGAAATTTCTGAACCAGCTAACTAACTGCACCAGCTCCCTTTACATTAGGTCCTCATTTCAAATTTTCACAGAATTGATACAAGGCAGAGAGAAGCCAATCAGCCCATCGTGTCTGCCCTGGCTCTCCCAGTGAGGATCTCACAGTATCATTCTCTACCCATAAGACTGCACACTGTTTCTTTTCAAATTACACCTTATCTTCCTTTTCACTGCATCCATCACACTCTCTGTCTCAGGTAGCGCACCTCAGACCTTAACAACTCACTGCATGAAAAAGATCTTCTTCATTTTACATTTCCTTCTTTTTTCAACTATGCCCTCTCACTCTCATTTTTGTCACATGCAGCAACTATTTCTCCCTGTCTGCTTTGCCCAGACTCCTCTATGGAACCTCCTCTCAACCTTCTCTTCTCAAAGGCAAGTAGTTCTAACTTGTCCAATCTAACTTCAGAACAAAAGTTCCTGATCTCTGCAAACCTTCTTGTGTATCTTTTCTGCACGTTCTACAATGCCTTCACATCTTGAAGGAATTTAAGGGCTTTGCTTGCCAATAAACATAATGAGACATTGCATGGATGAATTAAGCACTGATGAACTCACCTTTGGGTATAATATTTACAGGAGATAAATAGAATTGGATAAGCAGAGGATAACCTGAAGAAGCAGGGGCAAATAAACATGACTAGAACAATGATCTTGATTAAAATAGGATGTCTTTTGAAGAAAAATCTCATAAAATGGACAATCAGCTCGGTCAGATTCTTAAAACCACAAACAGAATACAGTACTGGCATTGGGATCAAATGAGATGATAATTTATATAACATGCAGTGAAGCTATTGGGGACACTTGTTTCATTTCTATGTTTCTTGTTCCATCCTTATTTAATACAGCATTTCAATGCTTACATCTTTTATGGATTGTTATCCTCACATTGTTTGGTCACCATGCTGATAACCTTATTGTTTCAGACTATGGAACAGAATGCAAAAGGATAAGACATTTGAGCCTTTTATTAACTTATATTGCTAGTTATGGAATACATTGTTAAAATGATAGGAATAACTAGTTATTTTGTTTAAAAGAGGGATAAGTTGCTGGCAACATTTTCAGGTGATTAAGGTGCTATTAGTTGAGCTCCCTGGGATAAGAAAGAGACAATTCTGAAAATGCTCAGCATCTTAAGAAGCATCTGTGGAGATAGAAACAAAGTTAATGTTTCAGTCAGTGATCTCTTGTTAACATTTTCTATTTTGATTGCAGATTTCCAGCATCTGCAGTGTTTTGATTTTGGCTCAGTTCCTCTTACTGGACATGTATGGGAACCACCCAGGGTTGTAGATAAGGTTGGAAATGACTTTTCCTCCACCATGAAGTCAGATGTGCAAATGCTTGTGATTATTGCATGAAATTCATTTCCATTCATAACCCCTCCGATTCTTAATCAGTCAATGCCCATATTCAGTAAGACTTGGGCAACATGTATGATTGGGCTGATAAATGACAAGTAACATTGTTGCCATATAACTTCCAGTCAATGGTCATCACCAAGACGGAGAAACGAACCATCTTCCCATGATATTTAATGGCACTACCGCTACTGAAATGCCCACTCTCAACATCTGGGACCAGAATCTGAACTAGATCAGTCATATACTGTATCTACAAGAGCAACTCTCCTTCTGACTGTCTACTATCTACAAGACACAAGTCAGAATTGCAATGGACTTCTTCATGTAAGTGCAGCTCCCACAACATTCAAGAAGCTTTACATCACCCAAAACAAAGTGGCTTTTTTAAAAATTCATTTATGGGATGTGAGTTTTGTTGACTAGGCCAGTATTTATTGTCCACCCCTAATTGCTTAGAGGGCACATAAGTAGCAATCACATTGCTATAGGTTTGGAATCACATGTAGTCCAGATCGAGCAAGCATGACAGATTACATTTCCAAAACAGCATTAAGTGAATCATTTGATTTCTTATTACAATTGACAGTGATGACACGGTCACCATTAGACCAAAGATTTATCCAAGATTATTATTAAATTCATGTTTCCCCATTTGGTATGGTAGAATTCGAGTTTCTTGTCAACAACAATCAAAAATCTTTAACTAACTGTATAAAAGAACAATATTGCGTCTTCTACCTCATTGGCATGGCCTTTGACTTCTGGATCATGTCTTCATGGAGTGGCAGAGGTGAGTATGGAGGTGGACATGACATCAATTCCAGGTCAACAGCTGGAGTCAATGGCATATAGGCCCCTCAATGAGGCCAAATTCCAGACAATGGTTAATAGAGATGATCAGCTAGTGACACCATCATTAATTTCCCACCTCACTGCTCTGGGAAATACTTTAACCACTGAATAATCTTCAGAGGGTGTATCCACCTCAACACACCCTTTAACAATAGAAGCAGTACCCAACTCTGACAGAGGCTGCCAATACTTCAATACTGTAGGGTTTGCTATTGGTATCCAGCCTTGGGTGCCCGTCTGCCATCCTTAACTGAACAAAACTCCCAGAAGTCCCCACTTAATTGGCTACCTCCTCCAAAGTTTCCCTCAGTAATGTCCAGGTTCCTGATCCACATTTCATTCTGGATTGAGACCCAAAAGCGTAAATTCAACACATTATTTATCAATTTCTGATCTTCATAAAATGATTACTTAACATTGTTGATATTAAGAAGACAGAGTTAGTGCAATCAGACAGTGCAACACTTAACAACTGCATCACGCTTTCAAAATTAGACCAAGAGGCCTCATGGTGAATCTATGATGACCCATCACATCAAGCCCTGTATACCCATTGTCCAGCAATGCCTCCAATTAAAAATTATTTTCCTTGTTTTCAAACCACACCATGCCAAACTCCTCCATTTCTTTCTCTAACCTCTTTCATGTAAACACTGTGGACACAACAACAGGTTAAAGCCTAGGAATACTGCAGTGAGTAACTCATCTCCTGACTCCCCAAAGCCCATTAACAATCTGCAAGGCACAAATCAAGAGTGAGATGAGTGTGATAAATGCTCTGCACAAACCCACCCCCTTGTGATATGATGTATCGCCTGAAGAGAGTTTGTCTTCAACTGCTGTCAAAAATGATCTAACTCAATGGAATCTGATGTATTAGCTCTGTGACTTTCTAGTTTATCTGAAATAGCAGTAGTCAATGATTAGGCATGTTGTACTTCGCTCTTGGCAAACATTAACTGTATATAGTTTTATTTTCAACAAAATGAACACATGATTTTGTTTCACCAATCCTCATGTGTGATTGGACATTTATATGAAAGAGAAGAACATAATTTGGTGGCAATTCACAGTTTCTGAAGATTTTTGATTTTTAGGTATATCATCCGTAACATACTGGCAGCCAGGTTTTGAAGATTTGGTCAAGTAGACTGCAAGCCTGATTGCACATCCAACATAAAAAACTCCTGGTATGAAAGTGAAATAACCATCACTGTATGTAAGGAAGCTGCAGCTCTGTTGGGATTCTATACTCTGTTTCTTCGCTCTGAAAGTTTACATTGCTCCAGCCCGCAGGCATCATATCCTGGGAAGATTAATTAAATGTGGAACAGCCTAAATACCAAAGTGCTGCAAAGTTTGAGCAGGAACCGAGATTAAACAGCAGGCTTCATGTCTGTTTCGGCTTGAAGTTGTATCCCACAGGCATGGAAAATTCTAGTTCTGATGAAGGGTCATTGGACTCAAAACATTAATTCTACATTTTCCAATTTCTACATTTTCTACATTCTACATTTTCTCCAGCAATTTCTGTTTTTGTTTCAGATCTCCAGCACCTGCATTTCTTTGTTTTCTATAAAAATTCAATTTCTGCCACCTTTCATTTCAGAAGATTGTGGGAAGATTGAAATACTGCTGAATGGAGTGAGAAGAAGGATCTATTCAGAAACAGGTTTGACTGCTTACTTTCACTTTGACGGTTTCACCATTTTACTCACCAGAAAGATTGTTTTGTGGGCAAGATTAGAGTTAAACTGGGAAAGATGTGTGAGAGATGTTAGCAGCAGAATAATTACAGTTCAGCAATAACTTATAATGAGCTATGGCAGTGGCTGTCATAAACACTGCAGCTTTGAGGTAGGTTAACCTTAGAAAAACTGGGAGGGGCATGCATAGCTGTTAAAAGTTGCAGATAACATTAAAATCCTGCAAGATTGCTGCAAAATACCACAACATGTCCAACAGTAGGTTAGCTATGTCTGCCATGTGCCATGAATAGTATGGCTTTGTAGTCTCTATGGCATTATGTTGCTGGTGGTGCACAATGCTGGATTGACAACAGTTGCCTAGGTTCTTTTAAGGGTGGGAAGGGATGCCGATCTTTTGGGAGTTATCCAGTGAGTGGATTCTGAGATTATCACATGGTAAGATGGGACTACAATGAGAAGAGAGGGACGCCACATGTTATACTTAGCTCTTGGTAAACATTAACTGTATATAGTTTTATTTTCAACAAAATGAACGTAGTTGTTAATGAGGCAAGTCTAGTGAGATGCAGCAAGAAATCTCACCAGGCCTCACAGAGAGAACTCTTCCAAAACCTCACACAACTCATACTCAGCCAAAGCAAACTTAAAATTTAGTCTTGTTTTTTTCATGAAAATAGTTTGATTCTTAAGCGTAAACTTTTAGCTCTAAAAACAGGGTGGTTTGACAGCACAGCGGTTAGGAGGGATCCAGGTTCGATTCCAGCCTTAGTAATTGTCTGTGTGGAGTTTGCATATTCTCCCCATGTCTGCATGAGTTTCCTCCAGGTGCTCTGGTTTCCTCCTATAGTCCAAAGACATGTGGGTTATGTGGATTGGCCATACTATATTGCTCTATAGTGTTTAGGAATGTGCAGGATAGGTGGGGTAGCCATGCAAAATGTGGGGTTGCAGGGATAGAGTAGGATGCTTTTTGGAGGGTTGGTAAAGATGGGCGGCATGGCCTCTATGTGCACTGTTGGATCCTAAAAATACAACAAGGGTGCATTTTGTGATATGATGTGTATCTTAAACTGCTGTTCATTATTATCTACTTCAACAGGATGTGATGAATTAGTCCCATGACTTGTCAGTGAATCCGAAACAACAGTACAGTAATTGAGATCAGATGTACTATAGTTAGCTCCCAGTGAATGTTAATGTACATGATATTACCTCAAAATAAAGAACCATATTAATGTTTCAGTAATCTGAGTGTTTGATCAGTACATTTGCGTCTAAGAGAACATAGCATTTCCCAGTATACCTAGCACGCCAAGTCCTTTCCACGTCTCTGCTCCATGCACTGACCTACTCTCTCTCTTCACTTTGATCTTTCTTTCACTCCTCCAAGCCCCGCTGCACTACCACACCTGGTTTGAGCTCACTGGTCTTTAGCTTTCTTGATAGTTGTCATTTTCCTGCTTTCTTCCTTGAGCTGCAGGGTTCAACAAGACACAACCTTGATCTCAGACACAGCCACGTAATTCCAATGGTTGCATGCCATCTGTAAGGAAGCGTGAAGTGAGAGCCACAGGTGTTCACGTGTTGCTGACTTTATTTTCCAGGTATTATATAACTACAAGAAGTTTCAGCACAATGCGTTGTCATGGCATGCACATTTATTAATATAAAAAATTACCACAGGATGATATTAGGCCTGAAGTGCCACAAACACATCATCAATTCAAATCTCTAAATATAAGTGTGTTGTGAGGAAATGAAAATAATGGCTTCCCACTAATTGGATTCATAGAGTTGCACAGCATGGAAACAGACCCTTCAGTCCAACTCGTCCACGCCAAGCAGATATCCTAAATTGATCTAGTCCCATTTGCCAGCATTTGGCCTGTATCCCTCTAAGCCCTTCCTATTAATGTACCCATCCAGATGTCTTTTAAATGTTGTAATTGTAGCAGCCACCACCACTTCCTCTGGCAGCTCATAAGTCACACTGTTTGCCAAGTTTCCCACTCTTGCAGATTCCATAAACCCCTCCATGGATGGAGCAATGGTTACTCCTTGCACAAAGTCTCAAGGGAGACTGACATGTCATACCTGGCTCCCGACAGTTATAGTTATATTTAATCAGTTCATGTTAATTGTACCTATTGTTACCATGCATAAAATTATACCTCACTATGCGAGACAAGTGCCACTTCTTGTCAACACTCTATGGAGGTCTATCTCCCACTGTTGATAATTAGACAGACCCTTAGATTCAGCATAGAAAGGAGAGAGGGGACTGCATTGCACCAGTGTTAATAATCCAGAGCCCATAGTTAATATATCTCTCCAATCTTCAGGCTCTCTGCCTGTATTCCTGATGAAGGGCTTTTGCCCAAAACATCGATTTTACTGCTCCTCAGATGCTGCCTGACCTGCTGTGCTTTTCCAGCACCACCAAAATGTAAACTCTGGTTTCCAGCATCTGCAGTCATTGTTTTTACCTACTTAATATTCTGGCATATGAGTTCACATCCCATCACAGTAAAATTTAGAAATCAGGTCTTGTGGGCCAGAAAACCCAGGTTCAAGTGTCACCTGTATCACAGGTGTGTTATATCACATCTGAACAGATTGATCAAAGCTATCTTGAAAGAATGGTGACAGCAAACTACCCAGCAATAAGCCACCAGAATCAAGACAAAATGGTCTTCTATCAAACAGCTCCTAAATTCTTGTCCATTAAAAATACTGAGGTATTCCATGTAGTTGCTTCATGCGTTATTGAGACACAATGCTGAAACCAAATGCAAAATATCACTCATTTAGCTGGGTAAGCTGATGAACAGTCTTTTTTTCTTGGACTGAAGTAGATTCTTGGATATTGCTTTACTTTGATATGTTGCCCAGACCTCTCCTTGCCCTAATCTTAAGTGATCTGGAACAGCACAGCATGAGATCCATATGTCCATAAACTTTGAAACTGTCTTTAAATTCAACAGCTTATAACCAAACAGTCCCAGATAAATAATTAATGGAGGAAGATGACTCATGGAGTTCAATCCCCTGAAACTAGATTTAATGAAAAATAATGTACAAATGCCAGTATATATACAAATTCACAGTTTGCAGCATGTAGCCCTTTGGTCTACATTAGATACCATTTCCATAATCCATGCTTTTATAATTTCTGAAAAGTCCCATCTAATTCAATTTAGAATTGACAGCTCAATAGTGAACAATCGCAATCTGGTTTTAAAAATTCCATGGATTACTGATGAAATATGGTGCTCCTTCAAAACTGATTTTATCTGTCAGTTCTTGGCCATCTACAAACTGCCTGTGTAGACAATGTTAGCTGTGTGTTGCTTATTTAAACTTTTGCAATTGTATCTGAGATCACAGCAGGGCTGTACAGACTTTCATGGTTTGGCTGGAGTTCAGTTTGTTTCACTTTTTTATTATTCTGAAGGCATTCCCTGCCTAGGCTTCCTCAGTGAATGCTTTCAAAGCTAAGATAGATAATTTTTGGAATAGTAAAGGAATTAAGGTTTATAGTGAGAGGCGAAAGTGAGGACTGCTGATGCTGGAGATTAGATTCATAGATATGTACAGCATGGAAACAGACCCTTCGGTCCAACCTATCCATGCTGACCAGATATCCCAACCCAATCTAGTCCCACCTGCCAGCACCCGGCCCATATTCCTCCAAACCCTTCCTATTCATATACACACCCAGATGCCTTTTAAATGTTGCAATTGTACCAGCCTCCGCCACTTCCTCTGGCAGCTCATTCCGTACATGTACCACCCTCTGAGTGAAAAAGTTGCCCCTTAGGTCTCTTTTATCTTTCCCCTCTCACCTTAAATCTATGCCCTCTAGTTCTGGACTCCCCGACCCCAGGAAAAATACTTTGTCTATTTATCCAATCCATGCCCCTCATGATTTGACCTCTATAAGGTCAACCCTCAGCCTCCGACGCTCCAGGGAAAACAGCCCCAGCCTGTTCAGCCTCTCCCTATAGCTCAAATCCTCCAACCCTGGCAACATCTTTGTAAGTCTTTTCTGAACCCTCCCAAGTTTCACAATATCTTTCCTATAGGAAGGAGACCAGAATTGCACGCAATATTCCAACAGTGGCCTAACCAATGTCCTGCACAGCCGCAACATGACCGCCCAACTCCTGTACTCCATACTTTGACCAATAAAGGAAAGCATACCAAATACCTTCTTCACTATCCTATCTACCTGCGACTCCACTTTCAAGGAGCTATGAACCTGCACACTAAGGTCTCTTTGTTCAGCAACATTCCCTAGGACCTTACCATTAAGTGTAAAAGTCCTGCTAAGATTTGCTTTTGCAAAATGCAGCACCTCACAATGATCTAAATTAAACTCGATCTGCGACTCTTCAGTCCATTGGCCTATTTGATCAAGATCCCGATGTAATCTGAGGTAACCTTCTTCACTGTCCACTACATCTTCAATTTTGGTATCATCAGCAAACTTACTAACTAAAACTCTTATGCTCACTTCCAAATTATTTATATAAATGATGAAAAGTAGTGGACCCAGTACCGATCCTTATGGCACTCCACTGGTCACAGGCCTCCTGTCTGAAAAACAACCTTCCACCATCACTCTCTGTCTTCTACCTTTGAGTCAGTTCTGTATCCAAATGGGTTGAGAGTGTGGTGCTGGAAAAGCATAGCAGGTCAGGCAGTATCTGAGAAGCAGGAGAGTCAACGTTTCGGGCAAAAACCCTTCATCAGGAATGAGACCTGCTATGCATTTCCAGCACCACACTCTCAACTTATCGTGAGAGGCAGGTAAGTGGAGCTGATGCCACGAAAAGATCAGCCATGATCTTATTGAATGGCAGAGCAGGCTCAAAGGGCTCCTGGTTCTGCTCTTAGACCATGTGTTCTTATGTTCATTCAATATGTTTCATTCAGAAAAGACCAATGCTGTCAAATGAATTTTGTTTCAGCCCGATCAGGGATTTGATTGGTGATCTCAGGAACTACCAAGGCACAGCTGCATTCATATGATGCCTTTAACATAGTAAAATCTCCCAAGGCATTTCAGACAATTGCAGTCAAACAATACATTGAGTTTTATCCTCACTTCAAGGGCAATACTTTGAAAGAAAGATTTACATATTCACCCTTTCCAAAACAATCTAATTTCCATCCCATCGCATACAATGGAGTCGATGAAATGTGTACCATAACATAACTTTATATAGTAATGAGGTTTTTCTCATAGCAATGCCTTTCTTAATCATTTTCAGATATAGAAGGCAACTTGCCCAACTCTTCAAATCTTATGAAGAAAGCAGACATGACATTATGGAAAGTTCACCACTCAATGGTATAATATTACTGACATACAAGAATGGATTGGTCTCAGGCATATTTATTATTCATCTGAGGTACTGTTGAAGTCCTATGTGCTTTGTAGTTATGCTCACAACTTGCACAACAGGATTAGGATCTCCATGTGGAACTGGGTAAGAGTGAACCAGCCCAAAGTCTTCAGCCCATGGGCAATCATGTTGACGTAAATACACTTTGTAAGCAGAAGAAAATACCACATGTCTCCAATATGAGTATTAAGTATTCATTATTAACTTAAGAATTCTGAATTAAATGTAATATGAATCCTGGTAAATTAGACAACAAGTCCTGTCACCTTCTATATTTCCATATACATTGGATTAGGATACCCTTAGAATTTTTAATTGAATTATTTAAACATGCTGTCATTAGTGTAGCATTTCCCCCAATATTAACCCCACAACAACTTTCTGAAACAAAAAGCAGTATTCCACATCACATAGAAACAGCCATCACTTACGTACAAAAAATAGCACTTGCATCTCCATAATGCCTTTTACAATGCCTTTTAAATTACAAAAGCAACCACCCGATCACACACAAAAGAAGTTGCATCAAGACACTGTTCAAAAGGGCCACAACACACTGCAGTACACCAGAACTGCAAAAAGAGGAAGAAGAACATCTATACAATGTATTCACCAAAAATGGAGACCCCTGCAATTTCATCAACAGATGCCTAAGGGAAATACAACGAAATGAGGACATGCCGCAACCCAAAGGACTAGCCACACTACCATACATCAAAAACATTTCTGAACTGACAGCCAGACTACTGCGACCACTAGGACTCATAACAGCACACAAACCAACAGCCACTCTCAGACAACAACTCACCAGGACGAAGGACCCGATACCCGGCATGAGTAAAACCAATGTAGTGTACAAAATCCCATGCAAGGACTGCACAAAACACTATATAGGACAAACAGGAAGACAGCTAACGATCCACATCCATGAACACCTACTAGCCACGAAACGACATGACCAGCTATCTTTAGTAGCCACACACTCAGATGACAAGCAACATGAGTTCGACTGGGACAACACTATTATAGGACAAGCCAAACAGAGAACAGCCAGGGAATTCCTAGAGGCATGGCACTCATCCACAGATTCATTCAACAAGTACATTGACCTGGACCCAATATACCGGCCACTGCAACGGACAGCTGGAACTGACAACCGGAAGCGGCAGATACAAATCAGTATAAATGCCGGAGGAAACATCACAGAAGCGCTTCACAGGAGGCTCCCAAGCACTGAGGATGTCACCTCGACAGGGGACGAAACGTCTGCCACACAAATTCCCAGCTCGGCAAACAGAACCACAACAACAATGCCAGGTTATCCCAAAGCATATTACAATGAATTCAAAACTATTGAAGTATGGTTGCCATTGTATTGTTGGAAATGCAGTCAGCAATTCTTGCACAGCAAACTCCTAAATACAGCAGGATCAGGTCATTTTAATATTTATTTTAATGATGCTGATTTAGAGTTAAGTATTTGTCATATCACAGAGAAGAACTCCTCTGCTCTTTGAAATAGTGATCTGGAAATTTTTTGGTTCTTTTGAAAGGGTAGGCAGGACCTTATTTTAATGTATTTTCCAATACAGGGATTCCTAATCAAATATATATACAGACAATTGAAGCCATGCATTCCCTCAACATTTTAGCAGTAAGCCCAAAGGATACTTATTTATAATTGAGATGTCAATATTATGATAAGAGAGACTGGTACATTTTAACCATAAATTGACAGCTATCTATAAGCAATTTAAATTTTGAGATGCGTTTCTCTGTTAGTGTGTTTGCACTTTTGTTTCAGTGAGGTGGATGTCTTTTCACTGACAAATAGGTGAGCAGTTAAATTGTGCACTTATGACCACTGTTGCATCTGAATTCTGCTGAATCATTTATAACTTGACTCCAAGCATGTAGCCGTGTGCTCTGTAGGAACTTGCAAATTTTGAAAATGAAAAGTCTATAATAAGTGCAGTTTCCACATGTTACAATCTCATGGAAAGTTTGTACAACAAACAAAGCAATTACCTGGGGAAATCTTGTTGCTGGTAATTGTAATACTAACTGTGACTCACAACTACTCTTCCTGCCAATAGTAGACAAATCACCATCTTTCACTTCTGCTGCTTTTAAATGTTTGAAGTACACCTTTTCTCACACCTCATTTTTGCTTTTATTGCATCAATTCTACTTTAACAAATCTGGATTGTTTTTCTAAGCAGGTTGAGCTGAGCAGCATTAATCTATTTTTGGGTGATTACTCTCCTAGGAGACTCCTTATTAAAGGTGCTTTATAAGATACAAGTTCACGGTCTGTATTTCAAGGTGAGGGTTAGCGATTACAACAAAGGAATTTCAATTATTGCAATGTGACCTGGACATTTAATCCATCTGTCTTTATATACACTGCAGGTGGTACTTTAACTTACTTTCTAGCCCAGATATTTTCCCAATCAATCTGTTCAAGTTTGGAGTAGAGAAGGTTTGAATGCAGACCTGCTGGCACAGTGATAAGGCCACTACTGTAAGGCCACTACTGTTATGCCACAAGATCCCTAGGACATTAGTTTGTCCTGCTAAATAAAGACAGTGGGAAACATGCAGATTGTTAATAATTCTCTGATAACTGGCAGCTATAGTGCAAAAAAGTATCAAAACATGGGCAAACCAGATTATCAATGATATTAACCTTTTTGCTATCCATTAGGGCACTCGCTTTGGTCAAAACGTTGCTCTTAAAATCATCCGTAAAATAGACTAGTAACCTTGAATCTTCAGACAATTAGATATGTTTAGTTAACCTGTTCAGATGTTTTCTGATACCCTAACGAAGCAGGTGAGATTCAAACCCACCTCAGAGGTAGGGACACTACCATTGCTCCCCAAAAGTATTGAAACTAGCCTAAGACACTGCCATTCTACCTACTTTATACCAGTGTCTGCATTATGACAAAGCTGACAAAAAATGTGATCGGACAAGAAGGACATCAATCTAGGATTGTATATTCATTTCATTGAAATGGGTGTCCACCAACAGAGTCACAAAACAATTCCAACTAACATCCTGTTTAAAGTGTACAGAAGAATAAAAAATAGAATATTTTATGGTTAATCAAACAACATGTGAAGCAGCCATAGCAATCATTAGCTGGTCTGCAGAAACAGAAATGGATTACCATCACTTAAGATGCAAGCAGTTGACTGGGAAGAATGTTAGCAACACCTAGCATGGAGGATTTCAAGATTAGGGGGCATATTTTTAACCTGAGAGGAGAGAGATTTAAAAAAAGACGTAAGAGGCAAATCTTCTACACAGAGGGTGGTTCAACTGTGGAATGAACTTTCTGAGAAAATGGCAGCACAAGTACAATTACAATTAAAAGATATTTAGATTGATACATGAATAGGAAGGGTTTAGAGTTATATGGGCCAGGAGCAGGCAGGCAGTTTGGGATTATGTTCAGCATGGACTGGTTGGACCGAAGGGTCTGTTTCCATGCTGTATGACTCTATGACTCTACCTTGCCTTCATTTTTCATGTCAGGGTTTTCTCAAGGGACAAAGGACAAGGAGGTACCATCCTGAGTACTGGGACTACAGGCAGAGGGAAGGAAACCTGGATATGATTATGAGGCAATGCCAAAGGAGACTGTGACTCTATCAGGACATTGATGAAGTTGTTAGGAAAGAATGAAGTGTTTAGTCACAGTCAACCTCTGTCAGTGCAGATTACTGAAGTGTCTCACTGGCACACACCAATGTGTCAACCAGGTAAAAGATGCCCTCTCCTTCAGGGCTGATAATACATCAGATTCACAATTCATGAGCTCAAAAGATGCAGGGTCAGAATTGGGCCATTCAGACCGTCAGTCTGCTCCACCATTCGATCATGGCCGATATGCTCCTCACCTCACTTTTTCTGCCTTCTCCACATACCCATTCAACCTGTTATCAATTAAAAATTGATCCGCATCAGAGAGCGGCGGGAGCTGGGTGGAAGTGAAGGCATAGCTCAAAGCCGGTCGGGAAGGTAAGTGATTGTTATTTAAGAACGTACCTCGATGCCAACGGTCTTTTCGCATCAGAGAGTTGGGGGAGCTGGGCGGAAGTAAATGCAGAGCTCAAAGCCGGTCGGGAAGGCAAGTGATTGTTATTTGAGTGGGTGTGTTCTGTATCAATGAGGCAGAAAACTCAAAAAGGGATCATGCTGTAAGGTTGAGTGAAATAGGAGTTGATGGGAAGGGTGAGGGCAGTAACAAATTAAAAATACTATACATGAATGCACGAAACATTAGAAATAAGATGGATGAGCTTGAGGCTCTTTTGGAAATTGGCAGATATGATATTGTGGGGATAACGGAGATGTGACTTCAAGTGGACAGGGCCTGGAAATGAATATTCAAGGCTACACATGCTATCGTAAGGACAGACTGACAGGCAGAGGGGGTGAGGTGGCCATGTTGGTAAGGGATGATATTCAGTCCCTTGCGCGGGGGGACCTAGAATCAGGGGATGCAGAGTCAGTATGGATAGACCTGAGAAATACTAAGGGTAAAAAGACCCTCTTGGGAGTTATCGACAGGCCCCCAAACAGTAGTATGGAAGTCGGATGTAAGTTAAATCAGGAGCTGAAATTGGCCTGTCGCAAAGATGTTACTACAGTTGTTATGGGGGATTTCAACATGCAGGTAGACTGGGAGAATCAGGATGGTATTGGACCTCAAGAAAGAGACTTTGTGGAGTGCCTCAGAGATGGATTCCTAGAACAGTTGGTGCTGGAGCCGACCGGGAGAAGGTAATTCTGGATCTGGTATTGTGCAACGAACCAGAATTGGTCAGGGACCTCAAAGTGAAGAAGCCATTGGGAAGTAGTGACCGTAATACAATAAGCTTCAATCTGCAATTCGAGAGGGAGAGGGTACAATCGGAAGTGACAATTTTTCAGTTGAATAAAGGGAACTATGGAGCTATGAGGGAGGAGCTGGCCAAAGTTCAATGGTGCAATACCTTAGCAAGAATGACAGTGGAGGAACAATGGCGGATATTTCTGTGTATAATGCAGAAGTTGCAGGATCAGTTCATTCCAAAAAGGAAGAAAGATCCTAGGAGGAGGCATGGGTGGCCGTGGCTGATGAGGGAAGTTAAGAAACATATAAAGTTAAAAGAGAAAAAGTATAACATAGCAAAGACAAGTGGGAAAATGGAGGACTGGGAAGCTTTTAAAGAACAACAGAGGATTACTAAGAAGGAAATACGCAGAGAAAAAATGAGGTGCGAAGGTAAACTGGCCGGTAATATAAAGGAGGATAGTAAAAGTTTTTTTAGGTATGTGAAAGGGAAAAAAATGGTTAAGACTAAAATTGGGCCTTTGAAGACAGAAACCGGGGAATATATTACGGGGAACAAAGAAATGGCAGAAGAATTGAATTGGTACTTCAGATCTGTGTTCACTGGGGAAGACAAAAGCAATCTCCCAAAGGTAACAGTGGCTGAAGGACCTGATCTGAAGGGAATTTATATTTGCCAGGAAATGGTGTTGGAGAGACTGTTAGGTCTGAAGGTTGATAAGTCCCTGGGGCCTGATGATCTACATCCCAGGGTACTGAAGGAGGTGGCTCGAGAAATCGTGGATGCGTTGGTGAATATTTTCCAGATTTCAATTGATTCAGGATCAGTTCCTGGGGATTGGAGGGTGGCTAATGTTATACCACTTTTCAAGAAAGGTGGGAGAGAGAAAGCAGGAAATTATAGACCAGTTAGTCTGACTTCAGTGGTGGGAAAGATGCTGGAGTCTATTATAAAGGATGAAATTACGACACATCTGGATAGTAGTAACAGGATAGGTCAGAGTCAGCATGGATTTATCAAGGGGAAATCATGCTTGACTAATCTTCTGGAATTCTTTGAGGATGTAACTCTGAAGTTGGACGAGGGAGATCCAGTAGATGTAGTGTACCTGGACTTTCAGAAAGCTTTTGATAAAGTCCCACATAGGAGGTTAGTGAGCAAAATTAGGGTGCATGGTATTGGGGGCAAAGTACTAACTTGGATTGAAAGTTGGTTGGCTGATAGGAAACAAAGAGTAGTGATAAACGGCTCCATCTCGGAATGGCAGGCAGTGACCAGTGGGGTACTGCAGGGATCAGTACTGGGACCGTAGCTTTTTACAATATATGATAATGATATAGAAGATGGTATTAGTAATAACATGACCAAATTTGCTGATAATACTAAGCTGGGTGGCAGGGTGAAATGTGATGAGGATGTTAGGAGATTACAGGGTGACCTGGACAAGTTACGTGAGTGCTTAAAAATGTGTTCCTGGAAAGGCGCAGCTGGTCAGGCAGCATCCAAGGAGAAGGAGAATCGACGTTTTGGGCATATGTCCTTCTTCAGGAGGGTGAAGGAGGAGGGTGTGCCAAGCAGGCTAAGATAAAAGGTAGGGAGGAGGGACTTGGGGGAGGGGCGTTGGGAATGTGATAGGTGGAAGGAGGTTAAGGTGAGAGTGATAGGCTGGAGAGGGGGTGGGGGCGGAGAGGTCGGGAAGAAGATTGCAGGTCAAGAAGGCGGTGCTGAGTCTGAGGGCTGGGACTGAGAAAAGGTGGGGGAGAGGAAATGAGGAAGCTGGAGAAATCTGCATTCATCCCTTGTGGTTGGAGGGTTCCTAGGCGGAAGATGAGTCGCTCTTCCTCCAGCCATCGTGTTGCCATGGTCTGGCGATAGAGGAGGCCAAGGACCTGCATGTCCTTGGCGGAGTGGGAGGGGGAGTTAAAGTGTTCAGCCACAGGGCGGTTGGGTTGGTTGGTGCAGGTGTCCCAGTGGTGTTCTCTGAAACGTTCCGCAAGTAGGCGGCCTGTCTCCCAATGTATAGGAGGCCACATCGGGTGCAGCGGATGCATTAAAGATGTGTGTGGAGGTGCAGGTGAATTTCTGATGGATATTGAAGGGTCCCTTGGGGCCTTGGAGGGAAGTGAGGGGGGAGGTGTGGGCGCAAGTTTTGCATTTTTTGCGGTTGCAGGGGAAGGTGCTGGGAGTGGAGGTTGGGTTGGTGGGGGTGTGGATCTGACAAGGGAGTCGCGGAGGGAGTGGTCTTTCCGGAACGCTGATAGGGGTGGGGAGGGAAATATATCTTTGGTGGTGGGGTCCGTTTGGAGGTGGCGGAAATGACGAAGGATGATCCGATGTATCTGGAGGTTGGTGAGGTGGTAGGCGAGGACTAGTGGGGTTCTGTCCTAGTGGCGATTAGAGGGGCGGGGTTCAAGGGCGGAGGAGCGGGAAGTGGAGGAAATGCAGTGGACAGCATCGACAACCACGTCTGAGGGGAAATTGCTCCCACTTCCTCCAAACCAAAGGAGTAGCCATGGGCACCCACATGGGCCCCAGCTATGCCTGCCTCTTCATTGGATATGTGGAACAGTCCATCTTCCGCAGCTACACTGGCACCACCCCCACCTTTTCCTCCGCTACATTGATGACTATATCGGCGCTACCTCGTGCTCCCACGAGGAGGTTGAACAGTTCACTCACTTTACTAACACCTTCCACCCCGACCTCAAATTTACCTGGACCGTCTCAGACTCCTCCCTCCCCTTCCTAGACCTCTCCATCTCTATCTCAGACGATTGACTCAACACGGACGTATACTATAAACCGACTGACTCCCACAGCTACCTAGATTACACCTCTTCCCACCCTGCCCCCTGTAAAAATGCCATCCCATATTCTTTTTTAAGAATTCTTTTTTAAAAACTAGATCGTGTGATGTTAGGGGGTAAATACATATTTTATTTTAATTCAGTTGGGTTTTACAGAGAAAAGGCAATAGACAAAGGTATCCCTTAGTGCTATTATTTCTGTAATGAGTTTATGAATTGAACTGAATGCCATCCATCTTTTACATTCACTGAGATAGACTAGAACATCACTGCAAACATTTACAACCCTCTAAGAAATACATTTTACAGTATCTGCCTTATTTTTCACTACTTGAAATTTATGTTCTTTATTTCAACTGGTTTAACTAAAAATAATATTATTGAGAAAAGACATTTTATCAGAGTGTCTTGCAACTGTGAGGACATTCACAAGAATTCCAATATCATGGGTAGTAACATTTTATGCTGTACGAACACAGAGTGTTGATTGTTTGGTAAGCGAACTCTGTCACATCTTAATGGGATACATCCTGTACTCAAATTCACCTTTGAAATGAAGCAGTCAAATGAGCTCACTTTCCTTGACATGCTAGTTGAGAAACTGTCCTGGGCTAACTTGACTACTGTAGAGAATCTACAAGCCATCCTTTGCTGATCAACACACATATTGGAATTTCTACAGTTCTAGACACCATAAGATTGCCCTTATTGGAAAATCTGTAAATGGGATCCAAGTCATTTGCTCATCATTTGAACTTGATGCTGATATAAAGTGCACCAAAGGCCTCCTGTGACATAATGGTCTACGTGCTCAGAAATGTCTCGCCAGATAGTGTGCAAACTCATGGGCCTAAGACTGCAACTTTTGTTCCTGAAAAGTAACCAATCTTCTTCTGGTTGACCTGGAAGAATTAGCTGTAGCAAAGATTTGAATAACAGATAAAGCTAGCTGTTTCAAGTTGCTACTATTCAATAGCAATACATATAGTGTTTGTCTCTATCATGATGTTATTGTCAAGCTAAGAAAGATGTTCTGCCTACGACACAAAAACAAATCCCAAATACATTTCAGTGCTGGTCTGATGCTAGCCATTATGCTTGAAAGACTGGTGGGATAATGTCAAACATCACGTATCTTCAGCTGTTCACAACAATACCCAGCTGACAATACCTAAACAGCCCACTATTAAAAAAATCAAACGCAATTTACACGTGCAAAATCAAACCTACTTACACTAAGACATAGGGCCCTGTCCTTTGTAGACAGAAAGAACAGGTGCACATATTCCACCTGTGATAGCCATTCTCCGGTTTATTGCTCAGAGAAATGCCTTGACAAATCAGAATCAACCTATCTGGTTTCAATTTAAATAAAACTTGGCAGTTAAGTGTCAGTCAACAATTAACTACTGCACTTTCCATGGCAATGCTTCTACCTATCAAAGTCTACTTGCCAATCAGTCAGCACTCTATTCTCATACAATACATATTTTACATTGGTGTTCTTGAGAAGGTCCTTATAAGTGCAAAATGAACAGCTTTGACAAATGTGTCTTTCATCAGCAATACTTGAGCCCAATACTTTCAAATGGCTATTTAAAATAATATTTTTAACTGATAACATCTTCATACTACTTTTTGCTTTGTGCCATTTATCTAAGGTTTTATACAGAGCTTCTGCAAAAGTAATGATGGATCAGCTGGAAGACTCCCATCTTAATCTAGACCCCTTATGCCTCATTCCACCACCCCCTTCAACCGTCTCTCATTGGCTATACAGTTTAAGGTTCTCTAATCTTTTCTTACAGATTAAACTCATTTAAAACAACTAATCTACCTGCTTGTCTTTGCATCTCTTTCCAATACATGTATTTCCAAAAGAGGTATTTATAAATTCAATAGTGAATTATACAGGACCTCTTTCCATATGATGACATTCCATTGATTGTCCTTCAATCTGCTTAGGTTACTGTACCAAGAAAGGACAATTAATTTTGTTTAAAATAACTGACCTTCACTCAGCAAATCTAGCACACACTAATGTTGACAATGTAATCACTTTGCATCTGAGCTATAATGTCCAATGTACTTTATTGATTCCCATTTTGCTGATTGCTATACTTTGGTTATCTCATTGCATCAAGTCACAGAAATATGATTCCTGTATCTGCAGCCAAGATAAACATTTTTTTGAATTTATTGATTTGGAAGCATTAATAGTTAATACATGAAATGCTACCTTTAATGGACTTCATATTAAAACTGTTAAGTTACTCATTAAAAATCTTGCTTCAAGTTTTCCATTTTCAGTCAGCCTACTAATTTTAATATATTGATGCAGGTATTTAGTTGACATCCTACACAATGTCTCCAACCACAATGCTGCTTCAAACTTGCTCATTTCTCATATCTTCCTACTCTCATGACCGAAACAATTGCTCTTCCGTTAACCTCTATAGTCAAAGAACTAGTAAAACCAAAATGCATTTGAGGGATATTGTAGACTAAGGTTATAAACCAAGACATTATTGAAGAGGTGTTAAACCCATTTTTTATATTGCTGGATCAAACATGCAATTAACAACGTCCATACATTTATTACCCCAATATTTAAAAATATTCTAAAGGCAAAATTCTTGAATTCAGAGTATTTGAAGGTTGCAGAGTTACCATTATTTTCAGGAACGGCATCTGAATTTATTGCTGACAAAATGTTGTCTTGCCATTAGCACAATGGTAATGATTTATCTACTTCCTTGGGAGGTTTGACAAGAGCGGTTTTGATTGCCAATCCTTAACTGCCCTGGAGAAGTGGAGATGAAACTCTGCGTCCATATCATGTCAGGACGGTGAGGGAGGGAGTTCCAGGAATTTGACTCAGTGACAATCAAGGAATGGTGTAATATCTCCAACGCTACTCGGAGAGCAACTTGCAGGTGGTAGTGTTCATCCTTCAACTCCTAATTGATAAAGTTCATGAATTTGGAAGGTGCAGTTAAAGAAGCCTTTGTGAATTAGATTAGATTAGATTAGATTCCCTACAGTGTGGAAACAGGCCCTTCGGTCCTACTAGTCCACACCGACCCTGGTGGAGCCAAACAAGAAGGAACAGCTCACTTTTGACCACATAATAGAGGGAGACTCATTAATGGATTCCCTGTCCTGTGAACTCCTGCAGCAATATCCTTTGGCTGAGACAATTGGCCTCAAGCAATGCAATTACTCCAGGCCATGGAGTGCTTCCTCCCTGTCTTCTATTAGCCTTGACCATGAATGAATTAATGTACTGTAGAGATACACCCTAAAGTTCATTTCACTCTTATCTAAAACAAAAGGTGGAACAATGAAGATGACTCATTAAGAATCAGAATTAAAAAGGTTAACAGATAAACACAATAGGTGATTATTTGAGAAAATACTAAACAAAGTATTTGTTTTGCAAAGAAAAAAACGTGTCTATAACAGCACCAATAACAAAGTAGTTCATAGGAGTGCTATCAAAAAGAACCTGACACTGAACCACATCATGCAAATGACCAAAGTTTTGTCAAGGAGGGAGATTTTAAGGAGCACCTTCAAAGAGTAAAGAGAAGAAAACAGACACAAAGGTTTAGGGAGAGAATTTCAAGGTTCAGAGCCTTGGCAGCTGAAGGTATGACCACCAATGGTTTGATTCAAATCGAGATGCTCAAAAGGCCAGAATTAGAGGGGCACAAACATTGCAGGAGGTCATGAGGCTGCAGGACATTACTGAGATAGACTGGGTGGGGACAGAGGCGAATACAAAAACAAATAAGACTTTTAAAAGCAAAGCTTTATTTAGTTAGTAACCAATGCAGTTCAGTGATCAAAATGGCGATGGGTGAACAGGGAGTATTGTGAATTAGGACATGGACAGTACAAATTTGAATGACCTCAAGTTTACCTAAAGGACCTTAGAACATGAAAGAAAGGCATCAGTGTGATGGTAAAATTAAGTTTAGAGATAGTAAGTGCATAGATGCGGGTTTCAGCAGTCTGAGCTGAGGAGCAGAGTCAAGTGATGCTATGGAGAATGAAATAGAATAGTCTTAGTAATGATGTAAGGATGTGGTTAGAAGTTCACTGCAGGTCAAATATGACCATTACGGCTGTAAGCAGTATGCTTCAGCCTCAGAAAGTTGACATCAATTCCTGGCAAAGGAAGTTACTGGAAAGGATCAAATGCAATGGTTTTGATCTTCCCAATATTTATTTGGAGGAAATTTCTGCTCATCCAGGACCTTACAACTTAGTGACAGTGGAGGGGCTGAGGGAGTTGTGTTAAGTTAGGGCTAGGTATTATCAATGCACAGATGGAAATGTGCTTTTGGTTTATGTAACTGAGGGACAATATTTAGATAAGAATGAGGAGGCGGCCAAAGCTAGAGTTTTTGGAAGGTCAGAGGTAATGGTGTGAGAATGGGAAGAGAAGCCATTGCATCAACTTTCTAGTGGCAATTAAAAAGAAAGAATTGAACCAGATGAGTGCAAACAAATTTAAAGCAACAACATACAATAAAAATTGGTGTTTACATAGGACAATCAACATTGAAAAATGTCCCAAAGTTCTTCATGGATGTGTAATCAATAAGATCAACTTATAGGCTGAAAATTGGCTGCCGTAAAAAAGAGACACAAGAGGCTTGACCAGGGTCAAAAATATGTGAGATTTAAGAGGAAGTGCGGGGCCTACTGGGGGGCATGAGAGCTGAATGTGCAGCCTCAAAGTGAAGTACTGGGTTACACAAGAACTTAAAGTCAGAGGAGTGGACAATTTGAAGGGACGGGCTGTGGTAATGAAGGACAAAGCCATGAAGGGATTGAAATCCAATTATAATTTTAAATCAGAGGTACTGAGGGACTAATCGGGAAAGTGACAAGAGTATGATGGATGAGCAGATAGGATGTAGTTAGCTGGATTTTGTTGAGTTAAAGTTTACAGAGGGTGTAGGAATGGGATGAAAGTCAAGAAAGCACCAAAGCAGCAAAAACAAAAACATATGATTTCAGTAACAAGTGGGCTGGGAGGTAATGTTGTGAAATGGGAAGTAGATGAGCTTATTAAAGTAAAAGAGTCAAGAGGTTGGAAGTTCATCTCAAGATCAAGTAGGATTGTGACAGTACAATCCGAACACAGCTGCAGATGGAATCATTGGACAGGGCACAGAGTTTGTAGTGGAACGCAGTAATTCTTTCATCCCAATGTTCAAATTAAGTTCATCCAAGACTGGATGTCAGGTCAGCAGTCCAGTAATTCAGAAATGTGGACAGGCTGAGACAGATGGGGCAAATATAGTGCTGCCTGGCATCAGTGTACATGTTAAAGCTGATCCCAAAACTGATAGTGCTGTCACCAATTAGCAGCATTTCAGTGAAGAAGAGGAGGTGGTCAACTACAGATCCTTGCAGGACTATGGAAAAGTAGCGTTAAAGGAAGAAGATAAACCATTTGTGGATTAGCACTAACTACAATCAAACAGATTTAATTACAAATAAATATTGCTATCCCATTCTGAAGACAGAAGAAAAGGCATTAAAGGAAGGTGAAGTAGTCAAATGATTCTAATATATAAAACTCAAGGATGCATTGTGCAAAAAAAGTAAAGTTAGCATGGTCCAAGTGGACCTTACGGTTGCCCTTTCATTAGCAAGAGATGATTTGGTGGTAGTTTAACCTGAGGCACACCAAATCTTAGGCAAGGGGACAGGTTGTGGGAATTAAACCTACAATGTTGGCATCACTCTGCATTGCAAGCCAGCTGTCCAGCCAACTGAGTTAACCAACCTCTATTTAATGCATTATGTGCCATGGTCACAGGCACAGAGGGTGCTATTTATGATTTTAATTCAGAGCTGTTTCACGGCTGTACAAATAAAACGTCTGCATACTGAACTGAACAATAATTCTATGACGTTCAAGATAAATCTCAACTTATGTCTAAAATTTTTGCTTTTATTGTAATCTCTTCAAGATTGTAATTATAGATCAATCAAACCAGAAACTGATGAATGGAAGAATCTCTGTAGAGTTGGCATTAAAAATAGATGACACACTTCCTGCTTCTGGTCTCCAGCATAAGCTCTGAAAGACTGCCTAGTTCATGTTTGATTTGCATATGATTTGCGTTAGCAGGCATAGAGCTCTCCCTTTTGTGTTTAGTGCAGTTATCTGCAGTCCGCACATCACACCTGCACACAAAGCCACTACACTTCCTCTACTGACTTTGACTTCTGTTAATTCTTCAAGGTTGGAAACTGACTTTGTCAGTTTCAGGGAAATCAGAGTTTTTTTTCCACCACAGTACACATGCCCACCTCCAGAAACGTCAACTGTCCAAAGGGTAGATGTTTCAAAAGAAAGTGAAAAGAGCAGTACAAAGGAAAATATATCAGTCTCTCAAACAAAAATGGAAAACATTGATCATTTGTCACCCTCGGATATAATGAGTCTCTAGACTCAACTACTCATTCATTGTTGTGATGTTTTCATCATTTCCATACTTTGTAGTTGTTTGAATCCACGTTTTCAGATTATGGACCTTTCTCATCAAGTAAAGAAAAACATTTTTCTTGGTTCAGCTTCTGTCGTTATTTTCTTGCTTTCTTGAAGATGGTGATTTTTGCTCAGGTGCAGGTTTCTTCATATCTTCACCAGCCAGTCAGGTATGAACTTACTAATTTTGGCAATTAACTAGACCATAAGGAGGGTTTACAGAGAACCTTCACTCACTGTTGATGTACAAACATAATCGAACTGTGGTCAACAGGCATAACCATTTTTCCTTTCTTTATAGTGCCTTTCGCATCCATATAACATAGGACATAAATAGGTCATTGCATCCATTTAATTTGCTTTGCCATTCAATGAGATCATAGCTGGCATGATAATCCTCAACACCACTTTCCTGCCTTCTCCCTAAAGTCCTTGATTCCTTTACTGATTAAAAGTCTATACTTCAGTTTTTAATATACTTAATGTCCCAGCCTCAACAATCTTCTGCAGCAAATAATTCCACAGATTCATGATTCTCTGAGATGAAATTTCTCATCTCTGTCTTAAACGGGTACTCCCTTATTGAGAGATTATGTCCCCTGGTTTTAGTTTCTCCCACAAGAGGAAACAAACTCTGTTAAGTCCCCGAACATTCATAAATATTTCAATAAGGTTGCATCTTATTGTACAAAATTCCATGGGCACAGGCCCACCACAAGTAGGTTACAGAAGTGTCATCTAGCAAAACCTGAGCCATACTGAGGGATAAGAGATCAAATGGCCCAAAGATTATTCAAACAGATGGTTTTTAAAGGGTGTGTTAAAGGAGGAGAGACAGTTAGGGAGACAAAGAGGTTTAAGGAGATAATGTCAGAGCTTAAGAGTCAAACAGTTGAAGGCCTTGCAGCCATTGACGCAATGATGGAAAGTAGATATGTTCAAGAATGATGATTATGATAGATTCTTCAACTGCTTCAACAAATGAGTATTCAGAAAGCTAAAAACAAAAGCCTGTTTCCAATGTTAGCAGGCGTCATCTCATGTGTGAGGTTATATCACACCTTGATTTGCATAACTATTACAAATACTGATTATGAAGTTAGTGTTGGAGGCATGGATGGAGAGTTCGAATTTGTACAGTGACTACTGTCCTGAAGATACTTGATTCTGTTCTGCTCAAATACCAAAATCAATTAATGAAGGGGACATCGCCACTTGGGAATGTCTAAGATTGATTTTTCCCAGGTATTGAGATCCAGCTTGGTTGGCTTTCAAATTCCTTTTCTCTCGAAGTTTTGGATGGCTTGTTTGGCTGCAGTGCGTTAATCGTCATAGGGTTCACATGGAGGATTCCCACATCCGAAAGCCAGTACCCAGCTGAGCATGGACCCATTTCACACTGAAACATTTGTTAATTAAAATAGGCAACGTTGCCAGCCCAAGGACAATTGTACTGTCTGCAGCACTTGCTGCTAATTCTATTTTGTGATATATAGTGATCTTGCCAGAGACATTTCTGGTCTCTCTCACTTAGAACCACACCATATGTCTCATTTACCCACTCTGCTATTTGAGGAGGCTCTTACACTCATTTCGTCTTCTTCTATTTTGAGTTCTTCTGCCCCAAAATTTTTACTTCGTTATTTTCACAACTTGGAGCAGATTTGCAGCTGTTCCTTTTGGTATTAAACAGAATAAAGCAACCTATTTAAAAAAATAACCTCTTCAACTGGACATGAGCCAGTATGTCTCATGCACATATGTGTGGTTACACCAAAAGTAACTCATCCAGTTTCATTCTGTCAGACAGAGGAGCTGCAGTACCGCACGCTTCTCAAAAACAAACTGATTCAATTGCATGGTGTTTGACCATGAAGGACCTGTGGCAAGAGTCCATTGAGCTAATGTTGGCCACATGTCCTGGTCCATGTTTCTCCTTCCTGCTGATCAAACTTGTTGAAGAATGAAATTTAAAATGTACAGAACTCATTTCAAATTGCAACTTTGTATCATAAAATTAATATGATACCCCAAAGGCAACTAAGTTTTAGTTCAGTTTCCAATGGCAGGAATTCACAGCAAAGACCTGCCAGCATTTTAGAGCTTATTACAATTAATTGAAAAATAAAAGACTCAGGAAATTAAAATTTAAATGGTTAATAATTTTCTAGAAGCCATGCTTAAGCTACAATAGCTGGGAAGTATACTGGAAGCATTATCTGCAGCTTATTATCATTTTTTGTAGATGGTCTTGCATTGTCGCATACCATCATTCGATGAAAGAAGAGAAGATATTTCAGTCTACAGCATCAATATTCATTATTTTACGGAACAAACTTTCCTTGCACATTCCCAATGCTTTTTCCTGGGATAGTGGGAGGCTGAGGAAAGAGAGAGAGTATAAAAACAGGGACAATCTTTTTGTCATAAATTATGGCAACTGGACCTGAACAGCAATGTGTCCTTCCATTTCCAAAGCAGGTCAGTACAACAGTCATTAGGTCCTAGAGGTCAGATTGTTGTTTTATTATCTGACTCCAAAATCTAGGAGTTCTTGACACAGTAAGTACCAGGCATGCTCTTCTCAATTCTTCAGGATCTTCTGGACTCAACAGATAACCTTTAAGAGGGAGCATTGGAAAGCACCAACTGAATCAAATGTCCCTCTCGGCCTAGCAACAATACATGCCATTGCTGCCTGCCTTCTACCCATTCCATTCATCTGGTAGGCTACTGCTCAATTTCCAACTGGTGTCCATAGCTCCAGAATTATGGCAAGGAACCCCTTCCCAATTTGGGAACAGTCAGCAGGAAATTCTGCATTAAATTCTTCCGATCAGCTGCTGTGAACTAAGTTTCTGCTTATCTTCTGCCAAAATAATAATAAATATTAAGATAACTCCCAAACTAAAATTCCTACACACACTCTGAAGGCACCAAGAAAGAATTGTTATTGTTTTACTCAGCACATTCCTTTTAATGCTACCTGTTTTCTTAACAGGTAGAATATTGAAGTTTCCATTGTTTCCATCTGATTAGGAAACACAAATCCCTTTGAACAGCATAAAAATCAACAATCAATGCTCTAGGTGTACAATTTACTATCTACAATCACACAGCACAGAATACAACATACGATCAAAGACTGAACTTTTATTTCTTCTTTGATAAGCTGAAGTGTTACTATGACATTACTGGGCTGCGGCATCTTCAGCTGTTTCATCACTGACGTTCCTTCTGTTATAAAATCCGAGGTGGAAGGTTTATTAGTGATTCCACAGAATTCAATTCCATTTGAAGTCACTCGGGAATCAAAGCTGTCCATGGTGGGTGCATGGTGGCTCAGTGGTTAGCTCTGCTGCCTCAGAGTGCCAGGGTCCCAAGTTCAATTCCGGTCTCGGGCAACTGTCTGTAGTTTATACAATCTCCCCATGTCTGCGTGGGTTTCCTCTGAGTGCTCCAGATTCCTCCAACATTCCAAAAGATGTGCAGGCCAGGTGAATTGGCCATGCTATGTTCCCCATACTGTTAGATACATTAGTCAAGGGTAAATGTAGTGAAATGAGTCAAGGTGGGTTACTCTTCAGAGGATTGGCATGAACTTGTTAGGTCGAAGGGCCTGTTTCCATGCTATATGGAAATGATGACCACATGTTCAGGCAGATCAGTGGCAAGTAACATTTGTATCATATTAATGTCAGGCAATAGCCATCTCTTCTTGACATTTAACAACATTGCCATCACTGAACTCCCCCACATCAACATCCTGGTTGTGCCTTTTGACCAGAAACTTAACTTCGCCAGCCACGTAAATACAGTGGCTGCAAAAGAGGCTGAGGATATGCAGAGAATAATTCACTTCCTGACTCCGAAAGCCTGAGCAGCAACTACAAAGCACAAATTAGGAATGTGATGGATTGCTTGCCTGGCTGAGTGTAGCTGCTGAAAACCTCAAGATGCTCTAGGACAAAGCAGCTGCTTAACTAACACTCTCTTCATCATCTTGACCTTCTACTCCCTCTGCCATCAGTAGGCTTTGGCTGCCACTTCAGTACTGCATTGCAGTAACTCACCAGATTTCTTTGAGCATTTTCAAGCCTCTAACCTCTTCCACTTAGAAGAACAAAGGTATCAAAAGCAGAAAAACACCAGTACGTGCCAGTTTCCCTCCAAGGCATGCACCACCTAACCTTAAAACAAATTATTGTTCCTTCATTGTTGCTGGGTCAAAATCCACAAACTTACTTCCAAAGAACAAAGGGTTATACATTGGCGAGATGGATTGCATTTTCAATTATTCCTGGTGTTAGAAATAATAATATTCAAATGATTGCCTTTTTGTGCAGTAAGGAGACCTGTTAAATCATCAGGGACAACTCACTGTTGCATTACTTGAAATAACGTTAGCTGGTTGCATGGTAATTTCAAAATGTACAGAATAATGAAGAGATTCATAACAGGATTAGGGGGTGGTAGAGTAGGGTTTGTTCACTCTGTCCACTTTTTTTCATTCTTTTTCTTTTTCTCTCTCTTTTTTTTCTTTTTTCTTTTATATTACTTACCTCTTGATGAAGAACTCAATCACAGTGACAGCATCGGCGGCGAGTAGGCCCAGTAACGTGGACTGGAGTAGACCCAGTAACGTGGACTGGAGTAGGCCCAGAAACATGGACTGGAGTAGACCCAGTAATGTGGACCGGAGTAGGCCCAATAATGTGGGCTGGAGTAGGCCCAGTAACGTGGACTGGGGTAAGCCCAGTTACGTGGACATGAGTAAGCCCAGTTACGTGGACTGGAGTAGACCCAGTAACGTGGACTGGAGTAGGCCCAATAATGTGGGCTGGAGTAGGCCCAGTAACGTAGACTTGTGGCAGTGGCATTAGAGGTGAAGTAGGCTGGTTCAGTCCAACCCAGAGACATATGAAGAAATGCACTTTGGGTGGAAGAATGAGTTTGGGTTCCCAGCAGTGACTGTATCCAGTGAAGATTCATGGAAACAGGGACGAGTTTGAACCTAGTACATGACCCTTCGGCCTCAGGTAGCGGCTGCATCACAAGGTGGGCCCAAAATGAGCTCAGTATCAGCGGAGTCGGGTTTGGGCCAGTGCGGTACCCAGCAGCAACAGGGGCATCTGCATTAGCAAAGTCCAGCAAGGAATCATACTGGCAAGGATGTTGGTGGAGGCAAGATAGTGCCGAAGAGTGGAGGCTTTCATTCCAGTGGTGGTGGTATGGTGAAGGGACTCATGTCTGGCCACCACGCCCATGACTCATGACAGAGCACTTAACAAGAAGGACTGTCATGTTGGACACTTGCTTTATTATTTTATTTTTCTGCCTTTATATTCTATACTTTGGTTTATTTTTCTGTGTTTTAAGATGGCGCCGGACAGTGGTGACACTATACAGTGGTGTCACTTTCTCATTGTATTTTGTAGCAAGATACATGTGATAATAAATAAATCAAATCAAATCAAAGAATCTTTGACATTATAAATAGAGGCCTGGACTACAAAAGCAAGAAAGTTCTTCAAAACCATTATAAATCCTTTGTTATATTCCAGCTGATGTACTTACATGCCCAGATTTAAAGAAGGAAACCAAGGCCTTACAGGAGGCTTCTTAGAATAGTACAGGGAATCAGGATTCAGACTATCAGCTGTGTAGTCAGACTAGGGAAGTTGGGCCTGTTTTCCTTAAAACAGAAAATAAATGTTGAGGTTTAATAGAGGTGTTCAAATCATAAAGGCTTTTGGCAGGGAAACTTCTTTCAGTGGGAGAAAGGTCACTAACCCAAAATCTCAGCTTGAAGGTAATGACAAAAGAAGCAGAGAATTAATTTGCTTACTTGACAATGTGAGTGGCTTCACTTGCTTGCTGGCTCAGCATCTTAGTGAAAGTTGACTGAGCTTGGAACAAACGTAGCCAACCAACATACAGTAGAATGACCACTGACCTGCATAGCAACCTTATATGGCTCACAGAAGTCTGTCCCTTTAACATGAAGACCTCACTTACTAATTAATAGAATGACAAAATTTGAATTCTATCTGTCTATCCTCCATGTACATAAGTCCACACCACTGTTTCGAGGAGTGAATACTATTGTGTGCATAGCATTTACGGGCCAGTACTGTCATAAACAAATATAGAGAAATGCAGATAGTTTATTTTCATTATTGCTCTTGGGTGTATGAGAATGCATTGTATGAGAAGATCAAATGGAAATGGTCACACTTCAATATCTAGGTCAACTTAAGTTTCTCTCTATTACTTCTGTGCGTAAATTCTCAATGTGCGAATGTCCCACAGCACATCTCAAAAGTGAAAATAGACAAAAACTAATGCTGTGCCAAAGGAAATGGAGCTTGTAGGTATAATCAAAATCCTGTTCAAAGACATGGGGTTGAAGGAGGCTCATAAAGGAGGAGAGGGAATGGAAGAATCATACAGGTTCCAGGAGGGAATTCTGGGATGTAGGTCACATTGTTAATGTTGAGGAAAAGGAATTTCAAAATGATCAAATTGGGAGGAATTCAGAACTCTGTAAAAGCTAAAGAGTTGGGAAAAGGTACAGATATAGATGAAGGGGAGGACCATAAGGGATTCATGCAAAAAAGTGAGAAATATCAATTTGAGGTGTTGGGGACTGGGTGGGGTCGGGGAGGGGATGTAGATTTTAAAAATTTCGTTCATGGGATGAGGGCATTGGAAGCTAAGCAGCATTTATTGTCCATAGGGCAGTTAAGAGTCACATGTCAGCCAGATCAGGTAAGGATGACAGTTTCCTTCCCCAAAGGACATTAGTGAACCAGATGTGCTTTACCTGACAATCAACAATGGTTCCATAGCCAGCATTGGATTTATAATTCCTAATTTTTATTGAATTCAAATTCCACCATTTGCCATAGCAGGATTTGAACCTGGGGTCCCAGAACATTACCTGCATTCCTGGATCAACAATCCAGCAATTACACCACTAGTCCATTGCCTCCCTTACACATGGCTGTGGATGTGGTGGTATGGAGAAGCTGGCCAGGAAAACAATGGCATAGTCATGTCTTGAGACAGATTGCAGCAGCAGCAGCAGACTGCCAAAGCAGTGGCAGGAATCAATGATATGACAAGGTGGAAGTTGAGAGTCTTTGTGCAAGAGTGGAAATGGAAATAAAACTGCTCAGCTTGAGATTGGACTTATGGTGAGACTGCAAACAGTAGAAATTAAAAGGTAAATATTATTCTAAGACATTGAAATGCATGCTCAGCCATTAATGTTTCAAGTGTGAATGTAAATAAAATTAAATGAAGATCTGTTTGTTTTGTCAATGTTCATCATTGAGGCACATTCGGGTACAAATTCACTAATAGCTAGGCAATGATCTATGTGCTCGATGAAAGCATGTGATGTTCAGTTCAACTATTTCATTCTGCAACAGGTATACAAACCACAAAACAATTACAAAAGGAAGTGTATGCTAGTGGACGGTAACACTAATTCAACTAGAGAACTGAGAACTAACCTCCATAATGTGTCACAACAAAAGAAAGCATTGTTTTTAATCATTCTACACAACAAGAAGGCCACAGTCTCGTCTACACCAAGAACTATAACTTCATTGTTTTCCTGTTTTAATACTTAAGGGAAAAGACAAATAGTAGCAAAAATGCTTTCAAATAAAGCTCTTACAGTCATGGAGTCATAGAATAATACAGCACGGAAACAGGCCCTACCGTCCAACTCTGACCACACATGCCAGTCTGACCTGGTACCATTTGCCAGCATTCAGCCCATATCCCACTAACCCTTTCCTATTTATAAGCCCATCCAGATGCCTTTTAAATGTTGAAATTGTACCAGCCTCTACCACTTCATCTGGCAGCTCATTCTATACATGCACCACCCTCTGCATGAAAAAGGACTCAGGTCCTTTTTAAATCTTCCCCCTCTCACTTTAAACCTATGCCCTCTAGTTTTGGACTCCCCAAGGAAAAGATCTTGGCTATTCACTGTATACATCCCGGTCATGATTTTATAAGCCTCTATAAAGTCACCCCTCAGTCTCTGATGATCCATGTAGAAAAGCCCCAACCTATTCAACCTCTCCCTATAGCTCAAACCCTCCAGTCCTAGCCACATCCCTGCAAATCTTTTCTGCCTCCTCTAGAGTTTAACAACAATCTTCCTATACGCAGTATTCCAAAACTGGCCTCACCTGTCCAGCTGCAACATGACATCCCAACTCTTTATATTCAATATTTTGAACAATGAAGGCAAGTGCACCAAACACCTTCTTCATCACCCTCTCTGTCTGCCACTCCACTTTCAAGGAACTATGCAGCTGCACCAGTAGGACTCTTTGTTAGGCAACACTGCCCAGGGACCCACCATAAACTGCATAAGACCTGCCTTGGTTTGCCTTACAAAAATTCAACACCTCACATTTATCTAAACTAAACTCCATTTTCCCTTCCTTGGACTATTGGCCCATCTGATCAAGATCCTCTTGTACTCTGAGATAATCTTCTTCACTGTCCACCACACCACCTATTTTGGTGTCATATGCAAATTTACTAATCATATTTCCTATATTCACATCCAAATCATTTATATAAATGACAAAAAGCAGTGCACCAAGGACTGGTTTTTGTGGTACACACTGATTACAAGCCTCCCACTGTCTATCCTACCTTCAAGCCAATTTTTGTATCTAATTGGCTCGCTCCCCCTGGATCTCATGTGATCTAAACTTACCCGTTCATCACTGCCCCCCAACCTATCACCTTCTCCCTCACCTTCATCCACCTATTGCTTTCCGAGCTACCTCCCCCGCCAACCCTCCCATTTATCTCTCAGCCCCGATCCACAAGCCTCATTCCTGATGAAGGCTTATGCCCGAAACGTCGATCCTCCTGCTCCTCGGATGCTGCCTGATGCTGTGCTATTCCAGCACCACACTCTCGACTCTGATCTCCAAAGTCCTCACTTTCTCCTAAACTTACTCACCAGTCTACCATGAGGAACCTTGTCGCACGCCTCACTGAAGGCCATATAGACAACATCTACTGCTCTGCCTTCATCAATCTTCCTTGTCACCTCTGCAAAACAGTCACTCAAGTTAGTGAGACATGTTTTCCCACACACAAAGCCATGTTGACTATCCCTAATCAACCCTTGCCTTTCCAAATGCATATAAATCCTGTTCCCTCCAACAACATACATACCACTGACGCTCCTCAGGGCCTTTTGTTCCCTGACTTTTCTTTACACATTTCTTAAATAATGGTACCACATTAGTCAACATCCAGTTCTGCAGAATCTCAACTGTGGCTATTGATGACACAAATATCTCAAATATCTCAGCAAGGGGCCCAGCAATCTCTTCCCGAGCTTCCCATAAAGTCCTAGGAAACACCTAATCAGGTCCTGGGCATTCACCTACCTTTATGCATTTTAAGACCTCCTCCTCCTATAACATAAACTCTTTCCAAAACATCACTATTTATCTTTCCAAGTTCCCTAGCTTCTGTGTTCTTCTCCCCAGTAAATACTAACACAAAATATTCATTTAATATTTTACTCATCTCCTGTGGTTCCACGCAGATGGCTACGTTGATTTTTACGAGACCCTATTCCTTCCCTATTCTATTTTGCTCTTAATATATTTATAGAATATCTTTGGATTCTCCTTAACTCTATTTGCCAAAGCTATCCCATGTCCCATTTTCGCTCACACCTACCAGCCTTGCCCTTTACTGTAACAAAATCTACTATCTCTGGACTCTTGTTATCTCATTCTTAAACACTTCCAAACTGATCCTTTACCTGCAAATAACCTCTCTCAATCAACTTTTGAAAGTTCCTTTCTGATACTGTTAAAATTAGTCTTACTCCAATTTAGAACTTTAACTTTGCAATCAATTCTACCCTTTTTCATAACTATTTTAAAATTAATAGATTATAGATTTTGAAAATACTTATCATTCATATATTCCTTCATCAGAAGATGGAGTATTTTACATATAATGATATTTTACCTTGAATTATTATTTTTCCACAATTCCTATCAGATGGTGATGCCAGAATACTTTTTAAAGGGGAATCATACTTTTTGATTTAAAAAAACCTTATTCTTCCACAGGATGTGGACTGGCTACCCCAGCAATTGTTATTCATCTCTAAGTGCCTTTGAGAATGTGGTGGTGAGTTGTCTTTTTGAATCACTGCAATTCATGTAGGCATTTCAGTTACATGGTTTGTCTGAATAATTTAATAAATCATATAGCAGCAGCTTAAAATCCAAAGTATTTCAGATGCTGAAAATCCAAACTGTTCAGTTCCAAGGCTGGGTTTATATACTTCAAATGTCAACTGACTTTGGTTTTCTTGACAAATGAAACAACTTGCTGAGTATCTCCAGTATCTTCTGTATTTGTAGCTGTCCATAACCAGCACTTTAGACATAATGCAAATGTTGGTTAGCAGTCAAACAGGATTGCATCAATAGCACATGTGTCATATTGATCTCCAAAAGGCAATGAGTCTTTCTGGCCTTTGGCACTTCGATCTTTCCAAATTCCACCTTTTAGCTCTCCCACTATCTGTGAGGCCACAGTGAATTTGCAGGATTTTGATTGCCAAACACACCTGAACTACATTCAAACCTGAAGGAATAGTCAGCTATTTATAGTGTATGACACAGTGCTGCACCATTTTGTCTACTCTCAACTGAATGATGTCCAATACACTGGCCACCAGCTAATTCTGGCTAATTTGGAAATCAGAAAGAGATCATTTTTAAATGATACCTAAATAAGTAATAGGCCACCTCTCTTAGTATGTAGTCAAAGTACTCATTCTGTGGTCCATGCATTTGTATTGCAACATTACTCATTATTTTCTTGTAAAATGGGAAGCAGAGTGTAATCGATGTCAATGTTTCACTTCCTTGTTACGGAATGGTGAAATATGTTAGTTAAATAATTCTTTACATATAGATATTAACCTGTATCAAAAGAACATATGCTCAGCTTGTTTAAGAAATTTGCACATCTGATAATGACTAGTCCACAATTTCTGTAGGACAACTTCATTTTAAACATCTTGCAGTGCACCATGTAGGTCTAAGTGTTACAAATGAAGGAAACCGAGAGATTTCATATTTTGAGTCTGGTCTGAGTTCTGAAGAAGATTCACATCAGACTCGAAATGTTAGCTATATTTCTTTCCATAGATGCTGCCAGACCTGGTGAATTTCTTCAGCATTCCCTGTGTTTGCTTCAGATTTCCAGCATCCACAGTATTTTGCTTTTACTAAACCTTGAGATTTCCTGGATCTCTAAGTATCATTCCTACGATTTTACATTTTAAATTGTTGATCAGAAGTAACCTGAGAGAAGACATTTGCACATTTGCTTCCATGTATACTATAAGTTCTGCTTAAGCACCATGAGCTGAATAGTAAGAGTTGATACTTTACATCTATGCCATTACTAAAGAAACACTTCATAAATAAATTAAAGAACAAGTTCAACATCGATTGTACCTGTTGCTAGTCTCCTAATGACCAAGAACTTCAAAGCATAAAATTCAGAAGTGATTGAATGGCACAAATCTGTAGTCAGGTATCTCTCCTTTGTAACATTTTGGATAGTGTGGCAATTGAGATGGAAGTAGGTTCTTTTGATTCATTCCACTATCACGTTATTAATTTTCTCTCCCAATGAGGACACCACCCAGCCAAAGAACCACCCAACAAGATGACTCAGATGTAACTTAGAAGCTGCTTCTAATTCACTTAAAAAAAACCTAAAGAGAACATTTGCTCTGATATATCAACCTTCCCTTTACTGAATAAATGGTGGTCCAACACAAATATCAGAAACTAAAAAGTAACCTGTGTTTTAAAATGAGCTCCTGTTTTATAATGGGCTCCATTATCACAATAATGCAGGTGTGCCCAAACTCCACCTTGATTGCAAGAGGGAAAACATTGCACAACTTTCCCACACTTTGAAATGTTTATTCCTGCATTATTTGTGTTCAGTTTATCTGTTTTTGTCTAGACATGTATTAGCACACATTAAGTAAATGTTGGACCTGGCTCTTTCTCCTGTTGATTTGAATGGAGTTGGGGCAGGTGAGGTTCTAATGTCTGCCAAAGTGATACCACTGCTAACCAGCTGTAATTCCTACCCAGGATTTTCATTCAAGATGGAGGGCTGTTTGGTAAGAAATCAATTGTAAGTCAACATTGGATCCATTAGATTCTATTATCAGCGATTGTTTTGGATTATTGAAAAACATATATGTATATAGTATGTATAGATAGAAACAACTTGGCAATAACACTTCAAGCTGTCATTGTCCCACTTAAGTGAGACATTAAATTGTTGTCACCCCTATCACTAACAGCATGTCGTCATGGGTTCATCCAGTTCAAAGTGGTCTCAGGACACCACTTAAATTCGGATGATCCATAGCTGGTTCTATACTGCAGGAAGATTCTATTCATTGTTATAAGTCACTGAAAACCAAAAAACAACACTGAAGTAGGTGAAAAGCTTGCCATTATTTGAAGGTCCCCACCCTTTTTTTAAGTACAGAATAGAACCGAGTTATCAGTTGAAATGTTTTTCAATAATCCAGCAACTCTGATGGGTGTCAAGATATTTTACCACATGTTCTACTTACTACCAGAGAATTCTAATCAATCATTTCTGGCCTATAACCTAATTGCTTCATTTCATGTTTCAATGATAACAGTACATACTTGCTATCAAAGGTCCACAGCTTCATAGTTTGAAATGCAATTCTGGACTATATAAATCATTCTATTTCTATATCTTTAGATTTTCTTTGATAAACCTTTAGATCATTGGCATCATGTTTTTGAGTGCAAGACAACCACGTATGCTGAAATAAGGCTCAGAGTCAAAAAGTCTGGCACTGGAAAAGCACAGCTGGTCAGGAACGTCTGATGAAGAGCTTATTCTCAAAACGTCGACTGTCTTGCTCCTCGGATGCTGCCTGACCAGCTGTGCTTTGCACCACACTTTTTGACTCTGATCTCCAGCATCTGCAGTCCTCACTTTCTCCTGAAACAAAGCTCAGTTGGCTAAACGGCCCTGAGTCAAAGGGAACTGAACACACATCCTGCCAGCCCCTTGACCCCAGTTAATTTCAAAGCAAGATGATGGAAAGACAAACCTCGTTCTTTATTTGTCTCACCTTGAGCTATTGAAATTCATCCTCTCTGACTAAACAGAAGCTGAGCCTTTGAAAATGTTGAAGGCAGAGACAGACAGATTCTTGACCAGCAAGGAGGAGAAATGTGGAGTAATCAGGTTAACCATTTCTTACAGCAAGCTCAAAAAACTGAATGGCTAACTCACATTCCTACACTGAACATATTTGTCTGAGTGCTCCCTTTGTGCTGTTAACTAATACATTTGATTTATCTGATTTTGTTTTTCATGAAAGTCATACCAATTCTATGAATTCCTTGCCAGAAAGACTAGGTCAAAATTACACTTTTTTTACATAAAGATGAATGAGGTGGGTAGTAGATTAATGGGACAGACAAGGGGGGGGGGGGCTAGAAAAGCAGAGATGAAGAAACTGCAGAGAAGCAACCTGCTAATCAGAGTAGTTAAGAATCATAGCATCCTTCCAATGTGAGTGCAGGCCATTCAGCCTATTGTGGAGAAAGTGAGGACAGAAGATGCTGGAGATCAGAGTCGAGAACGTGGTGCTGGAAAAGCACAGCAGGTCAGGCAGCATCCAAGGAGCAGGAAAATCGACGTTTCGGGCCGAAGCCCTTCATCAGGAACGGCCCAAAAGATTAAATTTCCTGCTCCTCAGATGCTGCCTGACCTGCTGTACTTTTCCAGCACCACACTTTCGACATTCAGCCAATTGTGTCGACACCAACCATCGAAGAGCATCTCACCCTATCCTTGCATTTCCCATAGATAATCCTCCTATCCTGAACAGTATAGGCAATTTAGCACAGCCAATCCACTCAACCTGGACATGTTTGGACTGTGGGACAAAACCGAAGCACCCAGAAAAAATACATTCAAACAGGGGGAGAATGTGCAAAGCTCCACACAGTTGCTCAAGGCTGGAATCAAATCTGGGTTCCTGAAGCTGTGAGGCAGCAGTACTAACCACTGACCCACTGTGAGGACAGAGATAAGGTGAGACAGGGGAGCTGGAAGAGTAAAGGTCAAGGAAAAGAGCAGAAATAAAATAAACTGAACTGGAAACAGAAGACCTGACTGACAGAGAGAGTATGCAGCTCGAGGAGGAGAAACAGAATGATAAGTTGTATAAAAGAGATAATGGTGGGAGATAATGAAAAATAGACTGTACAACAGCTGTGACATTATGGTTAAAGAAGGCCATTTGTGTCATGATGCATAAAGCAAACAGTGGGTGGATAAATTGTAGCAGTTTAGAGGAAGGGTGTAGCTAAGCAGGCAGAACATGTGACAAAGACAGGCATTTCATTAATTACTATACTACAAAGTGTGAAATGGAACAAACTATAAACATTGCAACCATTTTATCTGTGCACATCAATAATATCTGCCAACTGCTGCTTAAAATGACAGAAGCTAGACAGAATTGCAGTGACAAAATTGAAGCACAAAGGTAAATAACAAGAAAGTGGAGGCAAAGTAAAAAGTGAAAGAGATAATGAGGTTGAAAGTGAGAAAAAAAAGAAAGCAGAAGAGCAGATAAAAGGTGCAGTGCTAAAAACACCAACATGTCAATGACAGAGAAAGTTAAGAAAAACAAATTTGTTTCAGTGAGAGCTCCAAAAGCATATTAAAACAAATTATATTAGGGTTTAAAATATTGTGTCAAATGGTGATTATCATGTAGTCTATTCAAAAAATCACACAAAAAATGCCTGATGCGTCGGCTTTTTCATTCTTCTCAAGATGAGAGTGCAAAAGTTTAAGGGAGATGTGTGAAGCAAGATTTTTACAGAGGGTGGAAAGTGCCCGTACCGTGTTTCCATGGAAGGTGGTAGAAAAAGGATGTGACAGCAAGGTTTAAGAGGAATTTAGGCAGACACCTGAACAGGCAGGGCTGAGAGGGATACAAACCATGTGCAGGCAGATAGGATTAGATGACAATAACTTCATGGTCGGCATAGACATGGATGGCGGAAGAGACAGTTTCTGTGCTGTGTATTGTTCTATGTTCCAAGCAAAATCAAGTCTGCAAAACACATTTCCATTAAGATGTTTATACTGAGGGACAGTGAACACTTGAATTGGAACAGCTTCTCACAAAATGCACAAACGTCTGCGATACAATGTTTACACAAAATACATTATACATGCTGCTGAAGGCTTCTGCAGAATGTAGCATCATAGAGTCATAAAGATGTACAGCACGGAAACACACCCTTCCTTCCAACTCATTCAAGCCGACCAGATATCCTAAATTGATCTAGACCCATTTGCCAGCATTTCACTCATATCCATCTAAACCCTTCCTAGTCATCTATCCATCCAGATAGCTTTAAATGTCTCCACCATTGCATCTGGCAGCTCATTCCCTGCACACACCAACCTTTGCGTAAACAAATCGTCCCTTAGGTTCCTTTCCAATCTTTCCCCTCTCACCCTAAACCTTTACCCACTAGTTTTGGACTCCCGTATGCTAGAGAACAGACCTCAGCTATTCACCCTACCCATGCCCCGCATGATTTTATAAACCTCTACAAGGTCACCCCTCAGCCTCTAAAGCTCCAGAGAAAACAGCCCCAGTTTATTCAGCCTTTCCCTTTAGCTCAAACCCTCCAACCCAGGCAACACCTTTGTAATCTCTTCTGAACCCTTTCAAGTTTCACAACATTCTTCCAATAGGACAGAGATCATAATTGCACACAATATTCCAAAAGTGGCCGAACCAATGTCCTGTACAGCCGCAACATGACCCCCCAACTCCTATACTCAATACTCTGACCAAAAAAGGAAAGCATACTAAATGTTTTCTTCACTATCTTATTTACCTATGACTCCACTTTCAAGGAACTATGAACTTGCACTCCAAGGTCTCTTTATTCATCAACACTCCCCAGGAACTTAGCATTAAATGTATAGGTCCTGCCCTGATTTGCTTTTCCAAACTGCAGCATGTCACATTTATCCAAATTAAACTTCATCTGCCACTCCTCAGCCCATTGGCTTATTTGATCAAGATCCTGTTGTACTCTGAGGCAACTTTCTTTGCTGTCCACTACACCCCCAATTTTGGTGTTGTCTGCAAACTTACTAACTATACCTCCTATTTCACATTCAAATCATTTATGTAAATGATGAAAAGCAGTGGACCCAGCACTGATCCTTGTGACACACCATTGGTTACAGGCCTCCAGTCTGAAAAGTAACCCTCTACCACCACCCTCTGTCTTCTACCTTTGAGCCAGTTTTGTATTCATACGACTAGTTCTCCCTGTATTCCATGAGGTGCGGGATGTAGACGAAATGCGTTGGAGACATTTCGTCTACATCCTGCCCTCCGCCCTCAGACCCCACCCCTCCAACCGTAACAAGGACAGAACGCACCTGGTGCTCACCTTCCACCCTACCAACCTTCGCATAAACCAAATCATCCGCCAACATTTCCGCCACCTCCAAACAGACCCCACCACCAGGGATATATTTCCCTCCCCACCCCTTTCCGCCTTCTGCAAAGACCGTTCCCTCCGTGACTACCTGGTCAGGTCCACGCCCCCCTACAACCCACCCTCCCATCCTGGCACTTACCCCTGCCACCGCAGGAACTGTAAAACCTGCGCCCACACCTCCTCCCTCACCTCTATCCAAGGCCTTAAAGGAGCCTTCCACATCCATCAAAGTTTTACTTGCACATCCACTAATATCATTTATTGTATCTGTTGCTCCCGATTAGGTCTCCTCTACAGTGGGGAGACTGGGCACCTCCTAGCAGAGCGCTTTAGGGAACATCTCCGGGACACCCGCACCAATCAACCACACCGCCCTGTGACCCAACATTTCAACTCCCCGTCCCACTCTGCCGAGGACATGGAGGTCCTGGGCCTCCTTCACTGCTGCTCCCTCACCACCAGACGCCTGAAGGAAGAATGCCTCATCTTCCTCCTCAGAACACTTCAACCCCAGGGCATCAATGTGGACTTCAACAGTTTCCTCATTTCCCCTTCCCCCACCTCACCCTAGTTCTAAACTTCCAGCTCAGCACTGTCCCCATGACTTGTCCGGACTTGTCCTACCTGCCTATCTTCTTTTCCACCTATCCACTCCACCCTCTCCTCCCTGACCTATCACCTTCATTCCCTCCCCCACTCACCCATTGTACTCTATGCTACTTTCTCCCCACCCCCACCCTCCTCTAGCTTATCTCTCGACGCTTCAGGCTCACTGCCTTTATTCCAGATGAAGGGCTTTTGCCCGAAACGTCGATTTCGAAGCTCCTTGGATGCTGCCTGAACTGCTGTGCTCTTTCAGCACCACTAATCCAGAATCTGGTTTCCAGCATCTGCAGTCATTGTTTTTACCTTCCCGCTCACAAAGCCATGCTGACTATCCCGAATCAGTTCTTGCCTTTCCAAATACATGTAAATCCTGTCCCTCAGGATTCCCTCCAACAATTTGCCCACCACCAATGTCCGGCTCACCAGTCTATAGTTCCCTGGCTTTTCCTTACCAACTGTCTTAAATAATGGCACCACATTAGCCAACCTCCAGTCTTTCGACACCTCACTCGTGATTATCAATGACACAAATATCTCAGCAAGGGGCCCAGCTTCCATAGAGTCTCACAGAGTTCTAGGGTACAGCTGATCAGATCGTGGAGATTTATCACATTTATGTGTTTGAAGACATCTAGCACCTTCTCTCTGTAATGTCAACATTTTTCAGGATGTCACCATCTATTTCCCCACATTCTGAATCTCCACAGTAAACACTGATGCAAAATACTCATTTAGTAACTCCCCAATTTCCTGCGGTTCCACATTGGCTGCCTTGCTGATCTTTGTGGGGCCCAATTCTCTCCCTAGTTACCCTTTTGTCCTTAATGTATTTATAAAATCCCTTTGGATTCCCCTTAACCAAAGCGATCTCATATCCCCTTTTTGCTCTCCTGATTTCTCTCTTAAGTATATTCCTACTGCTTTTATACTCTTCTAAAGATTCACTAAATTTCTGCTGTCTATACCTGACATATACTTCCTTCTTTTTCTTGATGAAAACCTCAATTTCTCTAGTCATCTAGTATTCCCCACATCCACCTGCCTTGCATTTCACCCAAATAGGAACGTACTGTCTCTGGACTCTCGTTATCTAATTTATGAAATTTCCCATATTCCAGCCATCCCTTATCTATGAAAATCCGTACCCAATCAACTTTTGAAAGCTCTTGCCTAATACCATCAAAACTGGCCTCCCTCCAATTTAATAATGTATGGAAAGACCAATTGTATTGGTTGACCATGTAATATTGGCCAATAATCTGACCAGAAACTCCAACAATTTCCTAATATCCTGTTTTGGAAGGGCTTAAAATAAAAGGTGTACATGGAGCATATCTGCGAAAGTGCATTTCACAAACATCTGCCTATGAGGGAACTTACTGACAACTGCTTTACTGTCAGAAACATTCAGTGCACCATCTGTTAATTGATAACTAAATTCCACAAGCTTCATTATTAACTAAATACAAAACATTACACTACTTCTAAACAGTAAAAAAATTCCTTTCACTGATATATGACTAGTTCCACTTGAATGAAACGTTGTTTCAAACAATTATTTTCTGTCTATAACTTTTAAGCATTAATCTGAACAAGACGCAATTATCTTGTGAAAAAAAGAAGGATCCACTGCAGGTTGTGAAGTTTCTTGTATTTGACCAGCTAGGAGACTGGTTATTCAGCAAAATTTAAATTGGAACAGGCTCTGTATTCTGGCTGCCTGATGTCTCACAGCTTTTTAAAGCTTATTTCTGGCTGAATTCAATGCTCTGGAATCTACTGCAAACAACTATTTTTTTTGAAAGCACATAGAGTCATAGAGTCACAGAGTCTTAGAGTCATAGAGCTGAGAAACAGACCCTTAGGTCTAACTCATTAAGCTGATCAAGCTTCCCAAACTAAACTATCCTACTTGCCTATTTTTGGTCTATATCCCTCTAAACCTTTCCTATTCATGTACCTATCCAAATGTCTTTCAAATGTTGTAACTGTACCTGCATCAACCACTTCCTCTGCCAGTTCATTCCACACCAAACTACCCTCTATGTGAAAACCTTGGCCCTGAGGTCCTTTTTAAATCTTTCTCATCTCACCTTAAAAATATGCCCCAGTGGTTTTGAACTGCCCCACCCTGGGGAAAAGACCTTTGCTATTCACCTTATCTATGCCCCTCATGATTTTATAAATCTCTATAAGTTCACCCCTCAACCTCCAATGCTGCAGTGAAGAAAGTCCTAATCTATCCGGCCTCTCTTTATAATTCAAACTGTCCAGTCCCAGCAACATCCTAGTAAATCATTTCTGAACCCTCTCCAATTTAATAATACCCTTCATCAAGGAGGGCAACCAGAACTGTACACAGTAATCCAAAAGTGACCTCACCAACATCCTGTACAACCTCAACATGACATCCCAACTCATATATTCAATGGTCTGAGCAATGACAGCCTTCTTAACTATCCTTTCCACCTGTGATACAACTTTTAAAAACCTATGCACCTGAACCCCTAGGTCTCTCTGTTTGACAACAATACCCAGAGGCCTACCATAAACAGTAGAAGTCCTTCCCTTGTTCATTCTACCAAAATGCAATACCTCGCATTTATCCAAATTAAACTCCATTTGCCACTCCTCAGCCTATTGGCCCAATTGATCAAGCTCCCTTTGTAATCTTCGATAACCTTCACTGTTGACTATACCATCAATTTTGGTGTCATCCGCAAACTTACTAACCACACATACAAAAGGGGATCTGATTGAGGTGTATAAAATTTTCAGAAGCAGAGACAGAGTTGATTGTAAGAAGCTTTTCCCCATTGCCGACATGTCTAAGACCAGAGGACATTGGTCTAAAGTGAGCAATAAATTGTTTAGAGGAGATTTGAGAATTATGTTTTCACTCAGGGGCTGGTAGAAATATGGAACACACTGCCTGAGAGGATGGTGGTGGCAGGTACTCTCATAACATTTAAGAATCATCTGGAAGAACACTTAAAATGTCAGGGCATGGTAAGCTATGGACCGAGTGCAGGTAAACGGAACCAGTGTAGTTGGTGTTTGTTAGTTGGTATAGACATGGTGGGCCAGAGGGTCTGTTGCAATGCTGTATGACTCTATGAGTCGAAGTAACTAGGGATGGGTAATAAATGTTAGCCCAACCACCAACACCCAAATCTCCATGGCCAACTCAACACTTCTATTTAAAATTTTACATCATTTAAAAGCTGGATGTGTGTTTGTGCAGATGCATGTTAATGGCTGTCATTGAGTGTATTTAAGACAGATATAGCTCAGTTCTTGATTGGTAAAGGGATCGAGGAATATGGAGAGAATGCAGAAAAATGGGGTTGAGAAGCATAGCAGGTATGATTGAATGGTGGAGCAAACTCAAAGGATTGAATGGCCTAATTCTGCTCCCATTTTTAATGGTCTCATGAAAGAAATAAACTTGAATAGACATTTAAAAGGTGATCGTGTTAATATATGCAAGATAGTAAAGAAGAATTAGAAGAAGCAAATGATAAGTTGATAAACTTATAGCAAGCCAATACAGATTTAAACTGAAAAAGAAAAGCAAATTTGGAATTTATATCAAAATTTTCTGACACAGAGTGGTTTTGGAATTCTGGATAGAGTGAAGATTCTGGAAGTGAAAACTCTGAATTTATTAAATAGAAGCTACTTTTTCATACAGATGAACTCAAAAGGGCACAAGGCTGTCTTCATCTTTAAGGTCTGATTTTCCAATGGCTGTAGAATTGTTTCAAGTGTATAGGGGAGGAATCCCCATTATAGCAAACTACAAAAGAATTGCTTGGGAAATTGAAGGTCTCACTAGGCAATTCCCCTGCACCTGGAATCTTCTGAAAGTATCTATTTAAATTAGAAATCCAGAGGGTTCTGCTGAAGTTATGCAAGTAGCTAGTCATAAAATACCACTAAATAGAGTCTTTGAGATGTCCAGCAGGAAACAGACCCTTCCTTCCAACTTGTCCATGCCAACCAGATAATCTAAATTAATCTAGCCCCGTTTGCCAGCACTTGGTCCATATCCCTTTATACCCTTTCTATTCGTACACCCATCCAGATGTCTTCCAAATGCTGTAATTGTACCTGCCTCCACCACTTCTTCTGGCAGCTTGTTCCACACATCCACCACCCTCTGCGTGAAAAAGTTGTCCCTTAAATCCCTTTAAAATCTTTCCTATCTTACCTTAAACCTTTACTCTCTAGTTTTGAACTCCCCTCTGTTAGGGAAAAGACCTCAGCTCTTCACCCTATCCATGTCCCGCATGACTTCATAAGCCTCTATAAGGACGCCCCTCAGCCTCTGAAGATCCAGGGAAAATAGCCCCAGCCTAAACTGCCTCTCCCTCTAGCTCAAACCCTCCAAAACTGGCAACATTCTTGTAAATCTCTTCTGAACCCTTTCAAGTTTCACAACAGCTTTCCTACAGGATGCAGATCAGAACTGCACACAATATTTCAAAAGTGGCCTAACCAATGTCCTGTATAGCTGCAACATGACCTCCCAACTCCGATACTCAATGTTCTGACCAATAAGGGAAAGTATACTAAATGCCTTCTTCACTATCCTATCTACCAATGACTCCACTTTCAAGAAACTATGAACCTTCACTCTAAGGTCTCTGTTCAGCAACACTCCCTCGGACCTTACCATTAAGTGTCTAAGTCCTGCTTTAGCCTAACTCCTGATTAGCTGTGAAACTAACCTCCAAATTACTTCAAATTCCCACAACTACACCACCCGCAACCCCTTAAAAACCCCAGACTCTGACCCACACTCCCTCTTCCCTACCACCAGACTCAAACATCTTTACACCGGTTAAAACACTCTCTAACTCCACTCAATATCCTTTGTACTATAGACAAGTTAATTGTGTCTACTGTAATTCTTTGTGGAAATGATATTGTTGCATACAAGAAATGAAAATATAATTTAGCTTGTAAAACATGAATTACTGACTGCTCTGCCTACCATCTTTATTGAGTTCAACTACATACATATGTCAATCTAACACTGAAGTGAACTTTGCACAAGACTATGAATAGCATCAATGTTTTGAACAATGGTTCACAACCTCCTGAGACTCACAGTGTGGAAGTAGGCCAATCATCCAACACCAACCTTCCAAAGAGCATCTCACCTGGACCCACCCTGTATTTTCCAAGGCTAACCAACCTAGCTTGTACACAATTGGCAACTTAGCATAGCCAATGCATCTAACCTGCACATCTTTGGACTGTGAGAGGAAACGAGGAACCCAGAGTGTCCCACACAGACACAGGAAGAATGTGCATACTCCACACAGTCACCAGGGGCTGGAATTGAACCCAAGTCTTTGGCGCTGTGAGGCAGCAGTACTAACCACTGAGCCACTGTGCTGCCTCATTCCATTAAAATATTTGAGGAAGTCTGTGAAATAAACTGAAACCATCCTTTGTTATGAAGTTATAGGTCAGGCATGCTCCACCAGCCGTCTCTGTTACTGATGGCGTCCTGAAGGCAAACATGCCACACACCAGGAAGTATGCTGGCAATGTCCCAGCACATACAGAAGCACAAGCAGCTGAAGGGAAGAGAGAAAATCCTAAAACACTCATTCATTTTGCAGTGAATAAGTAGGCAGTGGCAGGGATACATTTGAAATGGTGTCAGTGTTCTCAAAAGAAGCCACTGAACCAAATTCCACACCATGAAGAAGCAGTGAGCTGTTGTGGAGTGAAGTATTTAACAGGCACACTGCTGAATCTTCAAGTTTAATTTTCAATAAAGAGAAGATCAAAGTTTTCACAACATCAGTCATGTTAATATTTGCTGTAAAAGACAGCCCTGACAAAATTTCACGCAAGTCTATTTAATTGGACATTAATGAATTTTACATTCAGAAATGCATATGTGCAAGACAATTAAGGTATCGTAATTTAGGTAAGAATTCATTCTTATTAATTGTCCATTTGAAAAGGTGTCCTTCAATCAGCCATGGGGTTTTGGGGATTTCCAGGTGCTCAGGCCCTGCAAAAATGGTTTTATGGCCGACGCAGTCACACTTCCTGTGAATGTTAACTTCTAATATTGTGGCTGATAGAAAGCTGCGTGAGAATTTTTCTGGTCCCCCGGTGTTGCAGGCTCAGAGGTCAGAGGGTAGGTGCCAATAAAATAGCTGGGAATTCACAGGGGGATGTCTCCCCATTACAGACCCACTTTCAAAGCACTTTCTCCGTGGAGGTAGTGGTGCAGATTGGTTGGATGCTCCATGGAGTGGTCAGCTCATTGCACCATTGCAAGTTCTACGAAGGCTTATTTTACAGAGCTACCAGCATTTTGCAAATGGCAGAAGTTCTGATCCCAGCTGCTGGTAATATTGGACAAGTCAGACCCTAGAGAGAAACCTGGTTTAATCAACCATAAGTCTTATTTCTTATATTCTTTTAAAGTGGAGGTCAGTCACTGAGCATATTCACAAGAGGCTGCCAATATATTTTTAACAAATGAATGTAAAAGTTTAGTATGAAAAATATAAAATATAAACTACATTACACTATAGGTCGAACTGCAAAATGAAAGCCCTTATCTCTTATTCCCGAAGCTTGTAGAGCTACCTCTAAATTGTTTAGCAATCCTGAAAGAATGATATGCAAGACAGGTAATAGTTCTGATGCTTTGAAAGAATACTATTATCTCCATTGGACTTATTTTCCTTTATTTCCATACAATCTGACAGCGTTTTGTACTGAGTTTTTTAATGTGGAGCTTCATGAAATGGAAAGAAAATAAAGGAAAATAAATGTAATACAGATATCAGGAAAGATCAGGGGGTCTGATTTGGGTAAATAGTTCCAGTTAAAGAGCTGGCATTGATACAACTGCTTCTTTCAGTGCCATAACTTTGATCGGTTTTTGGAAAAACAAATTTGACATAGAGGATTTTTCCTCTTTGAGTCTATAATTTGAGTCTATAAAGGATTTAAGTTTTCATTTGGGAAATATGCTGTTTGTTTCTTCAAATTTAGTCTGGCAATCTGAAATCTGCACAGACTGAATTTGACCCATTGACTTTTTCACCTGGCTCCTGAATCACTGCTGAGTCACAATATTCAAGAGCTGATTTAACACTGGACCCTGGAGACCAGGCAAGCTGTTTAATCTGCCCTGCCATGTCTTTCCTTTAAAATGAATAGAGGTGGTCCAGCAGTGCTCTCCAAGGACCAAACAGCATGAGAAATGGACAGTCAGAAGCCTGCTTGTGAAGTGAATACAACCAGTTTAAAAATATTCTGAGTACAATAAAATCCTTTGTCTTCAATGTCTGTTGCTGTTGTTGAATGGTGAAACATTCAGTTTTTGGGTTGGTGGGGATGGATGCATTTTTGTCCCTGGAGTTTGAGTTTTACAGTATTTACGATAGATCTCAAAAAGAATTTCTATTCCCTTAATAAAAATTGGCTAATTTGGAAATGGTTTTAAAAAGCCAACACAACATAATGGACTGAATATCTTCCCACTTGCCATGTGATTCTACAATCTGTAACACTATTGGTTTGTAACAGACATCAACTACTCAATACCAACTTGGATAAAACAAGAGGGAAGCTGAATTGTCATCTAATGTCAAAAGCATGTAAGGTATCATGTCTTTACTTATCCTCTCATTTGCTGGCCACTGACTATCTAACAAATGTTGTGTTACAGTTCAAGCAGGGAGTCTAAGGTGCTATGGTAACGTGAGCACTCTAGTCTCAAACAGTGGATAAAGATAATAGAGACAGCAACACAAAAACTGACCAAGAATCTCTACTGCTCTTACCACCTGCTATCAGTGTGAGTTGGAAGGATTTGCAGGTCAATGCTCAACTTGGTTGAGTCATGTTATGAATGTATTTTCCTCAGCCATCAAGTCCGGGTATGGGATTCAAACCCCAAATTCTAATTCAGAGACACTATTCACTTCACCACAAGATTTGCTCACTGCAAGTTACTCGATTACAAATTGATATAGAGTAGTTCTCCAATTGCAAAAGATACCTGTATCACTTTATTATGGACAGTTCCAGTTAACAAAAGAGGTCTGTTTTAAAAAAGAAGAGGCTTGCACAAAGATTTTGCCACCACATTAAAGCAGCAAGGAGGTAGTACCTGCATCAGTCTTTTATTCTGGATTCAGTTCATGATGATGGGATGAAGTTTGCTCAATCTGATCTGTATTTAAATAATTTTGGTTAGACTCAGTCTAATTCCTTGTGGACACGATCTAAAGCAGATTACTAACCTGAATGTGCCATCAATTGGCAATGTGATGAGCCTTGGGATAGTTAAATGCAATTGCCATGGTAAGAATGTTCATACTGGTTTTTCTGAGATTCAAGCTAAGACCCAATGTTGGGGTGGAATAATTAAACCTTACCTGACATAGGAGTGGAAATATGGGTGCATGTATGCCACATGGACAGCAGTGGCTCAAAAAAACACCCGCCACCAGTTTCTCAGACCCATTAACACTGGACCATAAATATTGGCTTCGCTAGCAGCAGCCCCATGTCTTGGTTAATTTTTTTAAATCTAAAGGAGTAACATTCCTTCACTCAATTAGCTGAAGCGACTAGAATTTTTAAAGTATCAGATGGGTTTTACAGGGTTTAACATTATGTTAGTTTATAATATAACCGGGACTCACGGAGATCATGTATGGTTTGTCAGCGTTTATACATTACCATTCTTGTCAATGTGCACTGTGTGACAGAACAAAATGTTCCATGGCACCACTGCTCATAAGTGATGGGGATAGCCAAAAGTTATCTCCTCAATAAACAAACTTCTCCTCTATTTAGCTGCACTAAAGAGGAAATCATTCACTCAAAAAGGGGTACATTAAGAATATATCGCCGTTGTTTTAGGGTCTGTTTTATACCTTAAAAAACATATTTGAAAATAATAATTCATAAAATCATAGAATTGTTACCACGAAGAAGGAGACAATATGGCCTGTTGCGTATGTGCAGCCATCTGCGAAAGCACTCACTGTTAGCTTGTATGTTTTTCTTTTCAGATAATTATCCATTTTCTTTTGAAAGTTGTTATTGAATTTGACTCCATCATCTCCTCAAGGTATTGTATTCTTGATCCTAACCACTCACTGCATTAAAAGCATTCCTTCTCCAGTTGCTATTGCTTTTTTTGTCAATCAAATTAAATCCGTGGCTTTTGGTTCTCAATCCTTCCATCTATGGAAACGATTTCTCCCCATCTACTCTGCTCAAATCCTCTAGGATTCTGAATATCTCTCAAGTCCTCTCTCACCCTTATATTCTCTAAGGCCCAGCTTCTTCAATTTATCTATGTAAGTGAAATTCCTCAACTCGGATTTTCTGCATCCATTTTAATGCCATCACATCCTTCTGGAAGTGAGGTACTTAGAACTGGATGCAACACTTTAATTGACTGAAGCCAATCCAGTATTTTGTAAAGATTTAACAGAAATTCCTCAGTAAAAACTTCAGAAAAGTTGAAGAAATTATGGTTTGTATGAACACAGGTTTTCCCCTCCATGTTATTAAGAAACTTGATTTAAGTTACAGTCTTATTTCTGGAAAGTTCCTCTCATGAGTTCTTTGAAAACACAGTCTTGCTATTTAAAATGACTTCATCTTTCATTATAGCTGTATGGGGTTGGCTTGACACCCTCAAGTTGTCAAACTGCAAGACTCAGTAATGGAGAAGGATTCAACCCCATTGCTCAATTCTTCAATCTGGACTTCAGCATTGCATTCATCCATTATCTTCATTCATTTTGCATGTACTCATCACGTTAAAAATATATTTTAAAATGTGGCTAATGCATACAATCATGCTGAAGAATGGATTACTTGTCTATATTAGTACACTCAAGTGTCACACAACTTACATACAGAGTATCATCATCAGTAATTTCTTATATTGAGGATAATTCTTTCTTGTGGATGGCTGGGTTTAATTAAAATGGAAATGTTGGTTATGGATTTGCAGATGGGCTTCTAAGCTTTACAGTTCTTCCCACAGTGACAGCATCAGTTCGGTAAAAACAATGACTGCAGATGCTGGAAACCAGATTCTGGATTAGTGGCTGGAAGAGCACAGCAGTTCAGGCAGCATCCAAGTAACTTCGAAATCGACGTTTCGGGCAAAAGCCCTTCATCAGGAATAAAGCATCAGTTGTCAACCAGTAGGGACTACTGCTGGTTATTGGTTCAATTGTCCCCTCCTTCAGTCTCTGTCACTGCTTTCTGCCAGTAATTGCTCTTAATAAGCGAAAGAATCAAAAATCTGATTCTAATGAAGAAATATGGCAGTGTACCTCAGTGGTTAACACTGCTGCCTCAGGTTGCCAGGACCCAGGTTTGATTCCACCCTTGGGTTACTGCCTATGTGGAGTCTGCTGCATGGGTTTCCTCCGAGTGCTCCAATTTCCTTCCACAGTCCAAAGATGTGCAGATTAAATGGATTGGTCACATCAAATTGCCCATAATGGCCAGATCAGGCTAGGTGGATTAGCCATGATAAATGCAGAATTATGGGGAGGGGTAGGGTTTGGGTCCCAATGGTTTTCTCCTCCGAGGGTTGGTATGTACTTGATGGCCCTTCCACACTATAGGAATTCAATTATTCTATGAAGTATACTTTCCTGATGAAGGCCTTATGCCCGAAATGTTAATTCGCCTGCTCCTCGGATGCTGCCTGACCTGCTCTGCTTTTCCATCATCACACCCTCAACCATGAAGTATACTTACTCAAGTTTCCAAGAATCAAGATATGAAATCTGATACTAAACTCAATGAGTTTCAGGTAATAATTCTCGACACACTTCACCACAGTACTGACTGGAACCCTTTAAGTGCCATATCATGGACTGAGAATAGTGTCATTAATGCTATCTGAGAATGATCTTATGAATAGTGTGCATGAACAAAAGAACAAATATATGCATTCTCCAAAACCCAGACTTGTCAAGGATAGAGGCTATGATAATCTCACATCAACTGAAATGGATGGGCAAGTTGTTAGAACAGCAACTCAAGACTGTTGATAAAGGTTCTCTACCTAGAGCGACACTAGATCAGCCAGGAACCAAAGGAAATGTTATTTGTAGCTATTTTCTTTTAACATTAATATATAGAAAGAAAATGCTCAATCATGACCAAAACGGCAAATCTTTCTTAATAGTCTGAAGCAAAGTCTCAGAGCAATACCAGTCATCTTTTTAATTTTGGAATTAGGTTATTATTTTAGAGCAATTCCTGTTGAATTAGGGACAGTCATCATTTATTCATCATTTTCTGCCATTTATACCTCCTCTGGACCCACCTTTTGTTTCTTGTTCCATTTCCAACTCACATCATCATTACATTTGTTATTTAATTGATCCTAAATTTCAGTCAATTTCAGGCCTTTTCTTTGTCCCTTCCTCCTCTCCCAATTTTCTTGTCTCTATTTGCTTAAAACCTTAAAATATCTTTACCGTTTTCCAGTTCTCATTAAAGATGACCTGATAATGTTATTTCTCTCTTCACAGCCAGATCTACCCAGAATTTTGAATATCCACAATATTTTCCTTTTGTTTTTCCTTGTTGCATATGTGTGCTCATTAAGAAATCAGTTCAGATTTTCATAGGTTGCTGACAGCAAACAGAGGCAATGTTCAAATTGTCTAAAACTGTCTTCAAATTCAGCTCCCAGAAGATGAACAAATATTGTAGTAATAGACTGAACTGAGTAGTACTACAACCTCTGCTTCTGCTGTTTCAAATTTGCTGACATTCTCAATTAAAATTACAAGCTACCAATGAACAACAGAGCTCCAGATCTTCAGCAAATGGGTTTTAGTTGTGCATGCTACCAATCACCATGCAAATTTTTGTTGAAAGCAGACAATGTGTAAGACAAAAAGCAGCATAACACTCCCAGCAAGTTAGACAACAAAGGACATTGAGGAATGGAACTTTCAATCAAAAAGCTAACAACTGATACTTATGCAATGTGCAATAATTACGTATGTACATTGAAGACTTTTTTTCAGACTGTGACTTTGAGTGACTACTGAAAATTCCAGAAAGAAAATGCATGCTTTCCCCATAAACTTTCTGTGGTTACAGACCCAGCTCAAGTTCATAATTATACTAACTGTGCAGCTGGTTTGAATTGTCTTCATTCTGAAACCAAACCGGCCAAATCAATTCATGACTGCTGACTGCTAACAGGAATCAGCCCCAAGATCAAACACACAGAATTCCTCTGGAAATTATATCTATGCTGTCCTTAACTTTTTTCATAAAACTTGTTGATCCTGCCTCTAACTGTATTTGTATTTGTATTTTCCTTATTTGGAAAACTGGCACTATGTCACACAAAGGAACTCTAAAGTTCACCTTCAAATTTTCACATCATTTGCTTCCATCTCTACATAATATCTCAGTCCAGATCTCATTTCTGTAAATCTGGACAGTTCAAACATGGGTGAAACGCTGCACCTGAATAACAATAATCCAGTTTCCAAAGGTTGGGCAATTCACTTGTGAGATAAATTTTATGAATTAATTAGCTCAATTTAACGCAGAGCTCTGGACATGAAGTGCATATATTAGGAATTTGGGCATTTAGACCATTTACTCCTTGCAAAATATCACACCCATGAATTAATGACCACCACATTCATATTCCTAGCACATGTGCACTCCCAACAAGAGAAGCATGACAACATAACTGCTAATCCAAACAAAAGAAATCCAACTTTAAATTTCTTTCTGAAACTGTTCTGCACATGCCAAGTGTTGGGAATGCAATTTTGTCCCAATAACAGGCAAGTTTTCTCCACAGGTTTCAGGATTTTTTTCTCAAGGTTAAATGGGGGTCAGAAGATGTACAGTATGCAGAACAGTCACCAGCTGTGATTGTCATTGAATAACAGAGGACTGAGTCATCATTCAATTATTGCATTTTGGTAAAGTGAACAAGGGCAGGACTTATACAGTTAATGGTAGGGCCCTGATTTGTGTTGTTGAACAGAGAGACCTAAGATTCAGGTACATAGTTCATCAAAAGTTATGTCACAGGTAGGCAGGTTGGTTAAGAAGGTGTATAGTATGCTTGCCTTCATTGCTCAGACTATTGATTATAGCAGTTAGAACGTTATGTTGAAGTTGTCCACGTTGGTGAGACCACGTTTGGACTACCGTGTACAATTCTAGTCACCTTGCTATAGGAAGGATATTAATAAATTGGACAGGGTTCAGAAATTATTTAATCAGGATGTTGCCAGGACTGGAGCATTTCAGATAAAAGGAGAGGCTGGATAGGCTTGGACTTTTTTTAACTGAAATTTTGGAGATTGAGGGATGACCTTATAGAGATTTATAAAATCATGAAGGGCATAGATAAAATGAATAGCAAAGATCTTTTGCTTAGGGTGGGGGAGTTCAAAACCAGCGGGGCATATTTTTAAGGAGAGAGGAGAAAGATTTAAAAGCGACCTGAGGAGTAACTTTTTCACACTGAAGGTGGTTCATTTGTGGAATGAACTGCCAGAAGAAGTGGCAGATGCAGGTACAGTTACAACAATTAAAAGACATTTAGATAGGTACATGAACAGGGAAGATTTAAAGGGATATAGGCCAAATGCAGGCAAATAGGATAGTTTAGTTTGAGAAACTTAGTTGGAATGGACAAGTTGGACCAATGGATCTGTTTCCATGCTGTATGACACAATGACACTATGAGTGGACTCTCAAAAGCAGGAGAAAGAGCCTTTCAACATAACTGAAGCTGTACAATGCTTTTTTGGATAAGTGAGACAGAGGGCATGGAGACGCTATCTCTATAATTCTTTTATTAACATTATTTGTGTCGGGATTTTCCCCTCTTCAGGGTACTTTAAGACTGTATTGAATCCAGGCAAACAGGGAGAGTGGAAAAGTCTATTCAGAGTGTAGGACCCTCAAAGCGCCATTGGGGAACCTGTATTTTATAAAGTTCTCATTGTTTTGCTTGTTCAAGAATGGTCAGGATGCAGAAGGAGGCCATTTGGCCCAATGTGCCTGCAATTATTCTTTTAGCTCTTTAATCTAGTGCCAATCTCCTCTCTTTTTTTTCCATGATCCTGTACTTTGCTTCAATTATAAATAATTATCCATTACCCCCTTGAATATCTCATTGAAGCTGTCTCTAGCACACTTCCAAGCACTGCAGTCTATACCCACTAACTGCTTGCTGGCTGAAGAAAACAATCTTACCTAGTAGCTACTTCCTTTGAAAAATAGTTTAAAACTGGATCCTCTGGTTGTCAAGCTCATTCAGTTTCTCTCTATCAACTCTACCCAGATCCCTCATGATATCTCCTCGTGGGTTTCCCTTTTCCAAGTAAAACAATCCTAACTTCTGTAATTTTTCCACACTGGCTCAACCCTGGAACCATTTTGTAAACTTCTTCTGCACTATATTCAATGCATTCACATGCTTCCGATAGTGTGGTACACACAACTGTACACTGATGGTTATTTCTCCTCACATCATTTATAAGGGTCACTTCAATGCAAATGATTCAAGGTGAATTAGTACCCATTGCAAATAACTATTATTAATAGCAATGGCTAGCTCACCAGGGAGAAAGCAACCAACCTTTGTGCCAGAGGGTGCAAGCATTAAATCTGGCTGTTTCCATGTCTTTGAAACTTAGTTATGATTGCCAGCTTTATATAATGGTGCAAGTTATCTCTGGATTTCTTTTTTTCTCAGTTCAGATTTCAAAGTAACAAGTGATAGTTCAATAAAGAACATTGGATGTTGAAAATCTGAAGTAAAAACAGAAAATGCTGGAGAAAATCAGCAGGTCTGACAACATCTTTGGAGAGAAAACAGAGTCAATGTTTCAGGTCCAGTGAGCCTTCAGAGTGATAGTATGTTCTCTGATGAGACAGAAGAGCAAAAGAAGGCCACTTCAACGATCAAGTCTGTGCCACCATTCAATGAGATCACAGCTGATTTGATACACTGTAGCTCCATTTTCCTTCATTTTCCCTATAGCCCTTGATTCTGTTACTGATTAAAACTCTATCTATCTCAGCCTTGAATATACTTAATGACCCAGCCTTGACAGCCATCTGTGGTAACAAATTCCACAGATTCACCACCCTCTGAGAGGAGAAATTTCCTCTCATTTCTAACTTAAATGTGCCATCTCTTATTCTGCAATTATGTCTTCTGGTCCTAAACAACCTTTCCACATCTACCTTGTCAAATCCCCAAAGAATCTTCGATGTTCCAATCAGGTCACTTCTCATCCTTTAAAATTTGAAACGAGTACTGTCCCATTCCACCGAACCTCTCCTCATAAGGCAGTCCCTCCATACCTATTAACAGTCTTGTGAACCTTCTCTGTACTGCCACCAATACCTTTCTCCAATACCTTCCAATATATCTGTCCTCAGATATAGGTCTAAAAACTGTTCACAGTACTGGTCTGACTAGTGCCTTGTATAGGTTTAATAAAACCTCCTAATTTTGTACTCCTTCTAAATAAAGACCAACATTTCAAATGCTTTCCCTGTTCCTGCTGAACTTGTATGCTAGCTTTTTATGATTAATGGATAAGGACTCTGAAATCCCTCTGATCTATAGCTTCCTGCAGTCTTTTGGCATTTAAAATTAGATTCATCTCCTTTGTTATTCCAGCCAAAGTGCATAAACTCACATTTTCACATATTGCATTCCATCTGCCAAGTTTTTGCCCACTTGTTTAAACTGTTTATATCATTCCATAGACTCTTTGTGTCATCTTCACCACTTACCTTCCTACCTATTTTTGAGTTATCCACAAACTTGTCTATCAGCCATTCACTTTACTCACACAAGTCATTCATATATATTGGCACTGAACCCTGTGGCACTCCTCTGAATCCTGAAAATGCCCCCCTTATCCTAGCTCTCTGTGTTCTTTAATTAATCCTGTTTTGATGCTAATAACCTACTTCCAATACCATGGACTCTTACCTTATTAAGTAGCCTAACGTGTGGTAATTTATCAAATGCCTTTTGAAGATGCAATATAATACAATCACTGCTTCACCTTTCTCTGTCCTGCTTGTTACCTCCTCAAAGAATTCTAATATTTCCCCTTCATGAAGCCACGCTGACTCTGCTTAATTATATGGTGTATTTCTTTACGCACCAGTGTAATGTCCTTTATAACAGACTCTAACATATTCCCAATTACAAAGGTAAAGCTATATCTAAGCCCTTTAGGGAATGATTTCTTCACCAGGCAGCTAATGAAATATGGCCTGTATTATAGCCTACAAAATACTTAATTTCATAAATAATCTTCACAATACAGATGCAAGTCTAATCTAAGGACTGGACTTAATCCCTATCTGATAATCCTTCATATCATCCTTGCAGCATCTAATCCTTAAAATATCTTGAATCTTCAATGCCAACATGTGCCCCTGTAGCCTATCTCTTTAATATTTATTGCTCCTATTTCAATTTATACCCCTCTGCCCTTGCCATATTACTGATGATGTCCTTATATCAAATTAGTGGCAACATACATCAGATCATGACCTCACTGACTATCCTTTTGCCCTTATAACTATCAAACCAACTCACCCAATATCCACATTGGGCAGGATTCATTACTCATACAATAATTAAATAAAATTCTAAATGTGGATTTCAATATATTGAGAAACGAGTGCTCATTCAGAAGAAGGCAATTGCTACATTGACATTCCTTCAACTAGATAATGCCTTATAACAGTACACATTTCAGTCAAGTGCATAGTCCCTTAAACAAAAATTATAGTCTCATTTCAAACCTCTATAGTCACTTGCAGCTGTCAATCAAACTGTGAGATAGCAGCCACCTTACTATGATAATAGGAAATTGTAAAATTACTCTGTTAGCTCTAATCCACTAATAACAATCCTAGGCTAATGTCAACAGGTAGTTTGAAATAGCAGGCAGTGGTTTAATAATCCAGATGTGTCTTTCACAGAGTTAAAGGGTATGAGTTTAAAATGTTTGACAACTTTACAGATCTCTTTGACACTTGCTCTTAACAGTTTCTCTTCACATTTCATCATGTCACTTTTGACATTTATTTTGACAGTTCCAATGAACTTCATAGTTCTAAAAATTGATGTGCTTTTCATGCACGTTAATGACTATGTTTAGCAATCCCAATAAAGCACTTTACATCTCCAAAAGGATATATCAACAATCTAAATTAATGGATTAGTGGTGCTGGAAGAGCACAGCAGTTCAGGCAGCATCCAAGTAGCTTCGAAATCGACGTATCGGGCAAAAGCCAGGGCTGACTGGTGAGTCCTTCACGAACATTCAAATGGACTGGGGGAAAGCGGGGTTTGGGAGGGTGTTTGTGATGGTGGTGGTGGAGAGAGGTGGTGGAGAAGGAGACCTGTTGGAAGAAGACTCAGTGAGTTATTCTTTGGGACTAGGTCCTGCTGGCTGGAGGAAGGGGAGATGACAGTTGTGATGTGGAGGCAATAGTATTTTTCAAGAAGGGGAAATGTGAAGAGTGCATAAGAAGGGGGTTCTGTGGCAGGGTTCATTTATGGTCACAAGGACCCTAGCATCAAGGGGGTCACGGTGTATTTTTGCACTTTTTATAGTCACCTTTTATGTCAGGGGAAGCTTGGTAGGATCATGTAGATGGGTTCAATGAGAACTCGAGAAGGGGTTGGTGACATACACCATGGGGATGTTAATAGGTAGGTAATAAGGGACATTCAGAAAGTGTGGCGCTGGAAAAGCACGGCAGGTCAGGCAACATCCGAGGAGCAGGAGAGTTGACATTTTGGGCATAAGCTCTTATGCCCGAAACATCAACTCTCCTGCTTCTCGGATGCTGCCTATCCTACTGTGCTTTTCCAGTGTCACACCTTTTGACTCTGATCTCCAGCATCTGCAATCCTCACTTTCTCTTCGGTAATAAAGCACGTTCTGTAAGGTATGGCAAAATATCTCACTAAGCCTCACAGCAGGAATTCTTACAAAATACTCAATGCAACTCACACTTAGCTATAAAAATGTAAAATTCAGCCTACAGTCCAGAACACCCCATTTCTGGCTGATTTCTGACTTTGCTTTTGTGATTAAAGAGTCTCATCATGACAATTAATTCATACATTTTCATTCACGTTTTATAATGTTAGGTTAGTTCATTTTTTAGTCAGAGTACATTATTCCTGGTGGAGCCAATCAAAACATGTGTATCATGTATGGTGGAACAAAGACTGCTGGGAAATTAATTTTGGTATGTATGCCATGTGAGAAAATATTGTATTATGACTTTAGTTCCAATAGTATCATATTTCTAAGAATTTCAGATGATCTTGTTGTTGCTATAAAATGATTATCAAATAAAAATGATAGCTAGCCACGTAAGGAGAAATGAGGGCATGCAAAGTTCATATCTCTTTGGGTGGTTCAGTGAGAAATTATCTGATAATCACTCCTGATTAATACCTAGGGTCATATTACAAGGTAAAATGTGCCAAATAACTGCAAGATATTACTGTTGCAATATATTTTTTTTTAAATTAGAAGTTATAGCAAGCTTTGAAATCATTCCAAACAACAAAGCAGCAATGAAACATCTTTACCTAAACTTATGGGGTAAAATTGTTTTTTGCACAAAATGCATTATAGTGGAAAGGCAATCACATGACTTCAAAACTAAATTGACAACACTCAAAATAAGATGTCAACCAAAATGTCAACTCTCCTGCTCCTCGGATGTTGCCTGACCTGCCGTGCTTTTCCAGCGCCACACTTTCTGAATGTCCCTTATTACCTACCTATTAACATCCCCATGGTGTATGTCACCAACCTCTTCTCGAGTTCTCATTGAACCCATCTATATGATCCTGCCAAGCTTCCCCTGACATAAAAAGTGACTATAAAAAGTGCAAAAATACACCGTGACCCCCTTGATTCTAGGGTCCTTGTGACCATAAATGAACCCTGCCACAGAACCCCCTTCTTATGCACTCTTCACATTTCCCCTTCTTGAAAAATACTATTGCCTCCACTTCACAACTGTCATCTCCCCTTCCTCCAGCCAGCAGGACCTAATCCCAAAGAATAACTCACTGAGTCTTCTTCCAACAGGTCTCCTTCTCCACCACCTCTCTCCACCACCACCATCACAAACACCCTCCCAAACCCCACTTTCCCCCAGTCCATTTGAATGGTCGTGAAGGACTCACTAGTCAGCCCTGAGTGGGAGGTGCCAGGCCCTGATTGATGCCTGGACACCTCCCTAGCCAGGTTAGCCCCTAGCTTTGACTGACCGCTATGGAATCACAAGACTAACTGTGACTCAATCCCTGGACTATGAAGGCACCGAATCCTGGCTGTGGACATTCTGATTGGACGCCTTACCATTGCCAATTCCCTAGACTGGTATGGGAGGCTGTCTTTAACATATTTTGATTAGATTAGATTAGATTCCCTACAGTGTGGAAACACGTCCTTCGGCCCAACTAGTCCACACTGACCCTCCGAAGAGTAACCCACCCAGACCAATTCCCCCATTAATCCCTGATTAATGCACCTAACTCTATGGGCAATTTAGCATGGCCAATTCACCTAACCTGTACACCTTTGGACTGTGGGAGGAAACCGGAGCACCCGGAGGAAACCCACGCAGACACGGGGAGAATGTGCAAACTCCACACAGACAGTCGCCTGAGGCTGGAATTGAACCCGGGTCCCTGGCCCTGTGAGGCACCAGTGCTAATGACTGAGCCATCATGCTGCCCCTAAAGCCACCGTGCCGCCCCTAGCCACTGTGCCGCTCCTTACGATGGGACGCTGACTGACAGGTACCTCCATAGCTTTCAGGATGAATTACACTCCTAAGACACATAAGCAGGCAATTTGCTGATCAGTAATCCTCTGTCAAGGTGTTGTACATTTTTGCTGCACATACAATGTGTCCATTGTGTAAACCATTGACGTAGAGTGCACATGTGAAATTGACATAACATGATACGTACAGCAAAAATGTACAAACCTTGACAGAGGATTACTGATCGGCAAATTGCCTGCTCATGTGACTGTGCTAACAGGGACAACAGGCAAGGCATGGATGCTGCAAGCAAGCAGTAAGCACTAAGTGAGCAAGCAAGCAGCCGTGAGACTCACCTTGGTCCAATCAATGAGGTGGGTCTCCATCCATGTGAACTAAGTATCTTTGCTGCAGCATCATGTGTATGTCACTTGCTGGCGAGCCCTGCAATGTAAGTCTGTGCTTCCTGATCAGCCTGCAAGTGCAACTGAGGCATGAGAAATGTCAATGCCACTGTCCGTTGACAAGTGGTGCATGTGGTTGGTGCCCATGCTGATGTTGGCCCTAAGCAGCATGGAGATCCTTTGGAACCAGCCGCTAGCTAAAGTTACAAGATACTCAAACTGATTTCCATGTTTAGAATCCTTGACATAGTTTTTCTGGTATGTTAAGATAGGAAGCTAAACACTAATGAGATGAATTAGCATTAATGAATCATTTAACAAGCCATTAACATACCGGTTAATAGGCAACTCACCACTGCCTAGCATGAAAACTCACCTCACTACTTGTCAAATCCATTAAAGTTGGAGCGAGACGCTCCCAACATCAAGACAAGCCTCACCAGACTTCTCATCTGATTCTGCCACACACCTTGCCATACCCCATGTTATATCGAATCCCTACAAGAATCCATCGCATGTTTTGGTCAGAGAATTCTCAATTCATGCTTCACTCATGCAATAATTTGTTGAACTCTCAAAAAACTCAAATCTGATGAGAATGACAGGTAAAAGGATGGATAGCAACAATTCACTCATAAAAGTACAATTCTTACACGTGTTAAACAATGAACTGTACATATCATAAAACTGCTGTTTGGAGCCTTCCACAAAATGTCTTGTCAAAATATTTTACCAGCAGCTTTCAGGCCACTGGAACCCAACATTGGTGTGATGTGTTGGTACCTATGGATAACCCATGCTGTTATTCATGTTGATATCTAAAGGCCTGACCTCTCAGCGAATATTAACAGTGAGATGATAAAAGAAAGCAAGTGTTTCTCCACAGAGAAACAATGCACTCACCCAACCTATTGACAAGCAAGAAACAACTTGCAGGCATTTGTTCAACTGCCTGCCCTCCTTTGAATTAAAAGCAACATGCACGTGGTAAAGGGCAAAAGAAAGAAATGAGAAATCATAACTTCCAAATTGAGAAACAGAACATTACTTTTTAAAAAACACTATTGCATGAGATTGTCGAAGCTATACTCAAATTATACCGAATGTCTGCAGAACAGTAAATAAGTATGAGCACATTTCAATCAAATGTGAATTATGGTCTTCTATCCCTAAGATTGTTTATGTAATTTTTAAAGTCATGTCTGCACTGTACTTGAGGAAGTATCCAGAGTCCAATAGTGAAACTATATACATATTTTGTAATGCAATATTTTTTATCCCTAAAGAGACTTGGGTTTTCTTGGAATTTGGGTACCACTATAACTAGCACAGCCTATACAGTGACAAAACAGGGAAAGCTCACACAATATATAATTTCCCCCAGTAATATTTGAATCAAAATACACAGCTACATTTTCCTTTGTGTACTACACAGTATTCAACAAAATGTGTGATCCATCTTACCATTGCACATTGTGTTTTGAATGATCTGTTCATGCACCCAGACAGTTGTACCTCATCTTCCGCCTCGGAACACTTCAACCCCAGGGCATCAATGTGGACTTCAACAGCTTCCTCATTTCCCCTTCCCCCACCTCATCCTAGTTTCAAACTTCCAGCTCAGTAACTGTCTCCTTGACTTGTCCGGACTTGTCCTACCTGCCTATCTTCTTTTCCACCTATCCACTCCACCCTCTCCTCCTTGACCTATCACCTTCATCTCCTCCCCCACACATCCATTGTACTCTATGCTACTCTATCCCCACCCCCACCCTCCTCTAGCTTATCTCTCCACGCTTCAGGCTCACTGCCTTTTTTCCTGATGAAGGGCTTTTGCCCGAAACGTCGATTTCGCTGCTCGTTGGATGCTGCCTGAACTGCTGTGCTCTTCCAGCACCACTAATCCAGTATTTGGTTTTCAGCATCTGCAGTCATTGTTTTTACCTACAATATTTGTTAAGCCCTACTTAATGGTTACAACATTCTCAAATCTTCTTAAATGCATCAGAATAAGTAAATGTGAATTGTTGCAGAAAATATGATCAAGGTGAAACAGAAATGAATTTCAATCTCATAAAGATGAAAATGTTAGCATGACTCAAGCAAAGGTCCTTGTGCCACTGAGTCAAAGTTCATGGCTTTAGGCCCATTTCAGGATTTGAGCACTAATTCTATTCTGGCCATACTAATGCCACACCATGAGCAAATCATGCTACACTGTCAGATGATAAGACACTCAGGTAAGTAAACCAAAGGCCAATTTGACTGCTAGGGTGGATATAAAAGATCACATGTAGCTATGCAAAAACGATCAGGGAAGTTCTCCTATTTTTGTGGCTCACATTTATCCCTCAACCAAATCAGGTTAACAGATAAAAATCCCTCACGCTTCCTGTTCACAAGTCAGCTTTTATGTTTTTCTGCACAACTATGACTATACTTTAAAAGCAACTAATTGCCTGTAAAGTGCTTTGGAAGATCCTGGGACAGAATATAGAGCTATGTGTAAATAAAATTATCTTTTTTTTCACCTAAACCTCTTCCTGACTGACAGTAGTATAGCAGTACACCAGATCATAAAAATATATTATTGTATTGTCACCCATCCTAATTGCCCCAGTATAAAAACACATTGTCCCCTATCAAATGAAGACTCCACTAGTTAAAGGCGCTGAGTTTCAGTAACAGCTACATGCCTATCTCCAATAAAGGTTCATTCAAACCCTGAATAAGTGCTGAAATCTAACCTCCAATAACTGCTTCATTAGGTGCATGAGAGAACATGTTGCCTCAGAGCAAAAGGCTTTATGCAGGACAGCACATATGGCATGCAAGCCATCTTGTAAAGCGAAGTTTGATGTTATTCATCATACCTCCTAAAACTGAAACACAATGTAAGGGACTTGAAGAAAAATAGTTGTTGGTTATGAGGCTTAACCCAACCCTTCACATGACTGAGCGACAGATCAGTATCAGCTAGAGCCTCTCTCTCTCTAACATGTCCTTTTATTGTAAGCTTGCAAATGTCTCTACTTCAAGAATTCCATTTTGAAAGTTAGTACTGAACTTTCTTCCTTCACCCTTTCATGCTGCGCATTCATAATAATTTCATGCACATAGGAAAGAAAAATAACCCTTGGTTCTCTAGTCTTTCCACATAACTGAAGTCTTTCATCTCTGGTATAACCTGAATGAATTTTCCATGTACCCTCTCTAAGGCCTTGACATGTGATTTTACCTTGCTGGCCTGTTGCCTGTGAGATTACTTCAATGTAATTGGCTGTCTATCCGACTGGCTGACATCACTGCTGGTGTATGCCTGGAGATCTCTAGACTTGGCGTCATATACAAAATGCCATCAGAATACGAGAAATCTGAAGCACAAGGATTGCTAGATCTTTATAGGGAACTTTCTTCGAAGTCAGCACTGCTGTTGCTGTACTGATGACTGTAAAATTCAAGCCACTGAACAGAATTTAACACAAGTGGACGTGATAATGGCGGAGAGGCAGGAAAATTTGGCAGAAGCATTGTAATCAAATTTCAAGTATCAGAAAACATCTAGTGATTAGGTTATTAGAAAGAAACAGATGCAGGAATCCTGCTGTGATGGCAGAGATGTCAATTAGTCCCATTAATGGATGGTTAAGAGCAGTTATCCGTATGTCCACCAGGCCTCCTACAAATTCCTGGTGACCCTCTCTCTAACAATCCCACCCTACATTCCACAATCCAATGGCTTAGGTTCTTCATATAAAATCCCAACCAGTCCACTGAAATGTTTCCCCATCACCAGTGTTAGGCTGGCTGGTCTGCAGTTGTTGAATTTATCCTTCTCTCCGTTTCTGAAGAGGGGTGTGACAGTTGGATCTCCCAGAACATGCAATCCAGGAATTTCTCATCTCCCATATACGATGCAGCGACTCCAGCGTCTTGGTTAGAAACCTTGAGCTTGTGTTTAACCAACTGGAGACACTTCCTGCACACGTAAAATGACCTGAACTTCACCCACACAGTGCGGGAGTGGCAGGGAATAGGCCCCAGCAGACCTATCATTTTCTTTAAAGTTCACACACTCATATTATATATACATATATAATACATATGGGTTTTGCTTAGAATTCCCATTTGTTATGTAAACCAGATTCTTAATTTATGTCATTCAGAGCCACTTTATATTGGTATCCTCTAATTGGTTCATTTTATTTCTACCAAAGTTAGTACCAAAATTACTTATTTAGTCATAGAGCCATAGAGATGTACAACATGGAAACAGGCCCTTTGGTCCAACCTGTCCACATCAACCAGATATCCCAACCCAATCTAGTCCCATCTGCCAGCACCCGGCCCATATCACTCCAAACCCTTCCTATTCACATACCCATCCAAATGTCTCTTAAATGTTGCAATTGTACCGGCCTCCACCACATCCTCTGGCAGCTCATTCTGTACATGTACCACCCTCTGTGTGAAAAGTTGCCCCTTAGGTCTCTTTTATATCTTTCCCCTCTCACCCTAAACCTATGCCCTCAAATTTACTGCTATCCATGGATTTAAATAAGAAGTAACTACAGGAAAAGATTGCCTTACTCAACTATTGGGGAAGGAGGATGGCGAGGTGGTTTAATATGCCCACCTTCATTTTATTTCTCTATTCCCTATCGTCCAAGCAGCTTTTCATGTGTGGATATACAGGCTTTGCAGGGTCCAAGGTTTGAATATTCTAGTTCCCGCCTCTGCAATTTATAGAATCCTAGAATCCCTACAGTGTGGAAGCAGGCTTTTTGACCCATCAAGTCCACACTGATCCTCTGAAGAACATCCCACCCAGACACTATCCTGAATTTCCCATGGCCAATCCACCTAGCCTGCACATCTGTGGACACTGTGGGCCATCTAGCATGGCCAATTCACCCTAACCTGCACATCTTTGTCAAAGCTTGGTACTCATGCAAGGATGAATTGCTCCGACAGACAGGTGGTCAATGAAAAACATAATGTCTGAACTAGCTAATTCAACTTCTCAGAAGGGGATTGCATTGGAAATGTTTGCCCTTCGTGTCAATGAAAGGTGTATCTCAAGAAAGAAGTAAATTTAAGGATGGTGGCTAAGTGGCAAGGATTTAATGAGTTATTTTACCTTTCTGTAATTAAGTCAGACTGCAGAATGATGATCAGTGGTTCAAAGCCTTTTGAAACCTAGCCTGAAAATGGTTCGCTCAGCAGGAGCGCAGCAACACTCAGTACAGCCACACACTGAAGTCTGCATCAGAGAGATAGATACTCACGGACTCCCTCGATCTTGTCCGCTGTCCTGTTCCAGGACAGTTGCTGAGTCTCCATGATCACCTGCAGTGTTCTCCTCTCGGGTTGGGACTTCTTCAGGCTGAATACTGTCATCACGGCGCCCAACTCCAAGGTCCTCTTCAGCTGACTCTTCTCCGGCTCCGACATAGGATCCAAATCATCTTTATTCCAGGACATCTTCGCCTCTCTCCTCCCCTCCCACCCTCCCCCTACTACCCTCCCCAACCCCAGAACTCCTTTTAGTTTTTCAACAACTCGGAACGATGAAAGGAAATTGGATCGGTGTCCAGCTTACTCGTCGCAAACACACACACACACACACAGAGAGCAGACCGCTGTGCAGACTACTTTCAGGCAAATTCACTCATCTGGAACCTTTAGCTGGGGCCAAGGAACGTTGCAATGACTTTTTTTTTTCTTTAGGATCGCTTCGAACACACGAACACAGCCACAAGTAGTTGGTTTTTCATGACTACAAAACAAACATCTTGCATGTTCCGCAATTTATCTGCATGAGGAAGTTGGCTAAATTTTCTTTGAAAAAAAAACTTGGTCCGGAAACGCCGTTGATGCGATCTATGCAAAACTGTAAAGCTGCCCAAAGGTACGCTAGTTACACTTGGAGGGAAGTCCGATTTGTGCCTATTTCATTTACACAGCGCCATCTGGCGCAGACACGAACAGTCCCTTTTATTGCAAACTCAGAAACCCATCTTCAGACTGAAACAAAGGTGCTAACGTCACTACTCACTTTTGAGTCTTAATGTGTTACGTGGAAGTATTGAAAAGCAGACAGGTCTTAAATGGACCATTACAACAAAATATATAAAAATAATCTGGAAAATAACACTAATGTAACGTTTGCAGCCCAAATAGCTGGATTGATATAAGTGTTTTAGTTCATTCATTGGTCTTCCTTGCATTTTCGGTTACAATGTTGGGATCAAAATATTTGACAGTATTTGTTATAGATACTATCCAGCGTCACGGCATATTAATATAACCGGTTGCTTTTCTCTGATTTGTCCAATCCCTCTATTCGATTTTCCCCTCTTGGCTTCTCCCTATTGTGTCTGTTGTATCTGCGCGATTTTTTTCACTCTCTTTAACTCTCATTCTTTCTCTCTTCCTCTTTCTGTATTAAAAATAGGAAGACATTTCCTTTTGAATAAAGCTTTGTTCTGATCCAATTAGAGTCGTTATCTCGACAGCTGTGCACATTATTATAACTTTTCTTTCACTGAATATGCACAGATCTATGCATCAATGTCACTAAGGGCTTGCTGCTGTATCTTCCTTGCCGGCAGTTAGTGGGTTGGGATTGGAGTTCGCGTCCAACTGGGTTATTAAGAAGTTCATGCTTAGCTTCGCTGTGCTTCTAAAGTTTCCTGCGGTTTAAGCTAAGCATCTATGACTCCTCACTGTCACTAATCCAGATGCATTGAACTATTGCTGCCCCTTACTGCTATTCCCTTTCACCTGCAACGAATCTGCTCAGTCTCTGAAGATTAAAAACTTTTGTGTTCTGAACGTATTTTTTCATTTGCCACTTCATTTCAAAGTATTTAACGTTAATTCAAAGGACGAACACAAGTGCTCAATTCCTCTCATACCTGTAAAGTACTTCCTTCTCATCGTAAGTACCAAAATACAGAGAACATGTTAGACTTCTGTAGTATCAGGATAGACAGGTAAACTGGACAGCGAGGATAGCCCTACAAACAATGACAAATGGTAATTTTAGATATCTAGAAACTGGTTGAAAATGTAGTTCTTTAATGGACAAAAGGGTAAAGCAAGTTAGCAGGAGAATTCTTGCAGCAAACTTGAAACAAATTTGATGGTGTTTGCTAGTCTAGTATGGCTTTGCTTTGCTGCATGTACTTAGTTTATAGAGAATAATCTGGTAGCATAAAATCATAACTTTTATCAAGCATTGTGATTATAGTCTTTAAATGACAATGTGCTGAAATAGCTAATCAAAGCTATTGTTCTGCAATTGTATATCTGAGGGAATATTTCAGTAGATTGTAGTGTATGGGGAAATGGATAAGAAAACAAAAGCTGTGGTTAAGGGATGATGAGTATTGAGGTTTGGAAAACAAGTTTGAGGTGTGTCCTTCGAAACATACACTACACTACAGGACAGCCAGACTTTGGAGTTGATAGGTTTCCAAAGATGAGTGGAAACTAGATTAACGGTTAGCAAATGCACAACTCGAACAATACTTAACTGCTAGAGAAATCTGCTGTGTAACAGGGCAATTGGCATTGACTGTTACATATCCCCTTAAAGACATACACATTACACCTTTCAAGGCCAATGAAATACTTTTAAAAAATACATGTTGGAAACAAATGTGCAGACAATAGCCACTTCCACAAGCTGCAGTGTGATACTGACCAGCTAACTGGTTATTGTGATGTTCATTGAAGATTAAATATTGGCCAAGGTTTAAAAGATAACTTGTCAGCTCTTTGAAATAGCACTATGAAATCTTGTACACACATCGGAGAGGCCACATAGGTTGTTGGTTTAACATCTCATCGAAACAAACTAAAAATCCAACAAAACAGCAATCTCTCAGTACTGTACCAGAATGTAAGCCTAGATTTTGTGCTCAAGTTCTGGGCATATTTCTTAACAAAATGTCCTTGAAGTTCAATAAAAGATAGGCAGTGCCCTAGTATGAATAATTTCCCCCAGTAGCACATTGCAACTTCCTATTGTAAGAGATGTTCTGTTTTAGATCTCCTGACACTGTTTAGACATTTCCTGTAGCCATCTGTGTCCTATTTTTCTTGGGAGCATGCATTCACTTTTGGGAAGCTTTTCTGGGTTGCCTGTAGGGCATATGCAAGGTGAGATAGCATATTAAGCTGTCTCCTGTGAAAGCAAAACATCATGCTGAAGATGTTCAAGAGGAAAAGTATCTTAGTCCCCGCAAAGAATGTTATCTCAAAGCCAAACCATCAAAATGTAACAGTAATCTAATTTTAAATAACTGACATTTTACTTATTGAAGATAAGAAATCATTTTCTACTTACATTTGTTAGTTTGTCATTTTCTTACTAAATTAAAAGGGAAAGCATATTTAAAGGTTTTTAGAATATTCCTTTCAGTTTCTTTTCACCCAGAAGCACAAGCTTAATTATTAAAGCCTTCGCAAAGCCTGCAAACTGGTACAAATTGTGGAAATTCCTAGTTGTGGTAATTTCACCCAGGGCCATGTTTCAGCTTTCTGAATCAGGTCTGTTTCAGACACAATACTTCTAAAACTAAAGCTGAAAAGACTACAGAAGCTCAAGTTGCCCTGGACACAAATTGCTCTGAAAAGTTTACAACCTTATGTGCTAGTAATGTCAATTTCAATTGAATTGTAGCTAAGTACCACCACCATCATAAGAACATAGAGTCATAGAGATGTACAGCATGGAAACAGACCCTTCAGTCCAACCCGTCCATGCTGACCAGATATCCCAACCCAATCTAGTCCCACCTGCCAGCACCTGGCCCATATCCCTCCAAACCCTTCCTATTCATATACCCATCCAAATGCCTCTTACCACCCTCTGCGTGAAAAAGTTGCCCCTTAGGTCTCTTTTATATCTTTCCCCTTTCACTCTAAACCTATGCCTTCTAGTTCTGGACTCCCCAACCCCAGGGAAAAGACTTTGCCTATTTACCCTATCCATGCCCTTTATAATTTTGTAAATGTCTATAAGATCACCCCTCAGCCTCCGACACTCCAGGGAAAACAGCCCCAGTCTGTTCAGCCTCTCCCTGTAGCTCAGATCCTCCAACCCTGCCAACATCCTTGTAAATCTTTTCTGAACCCTTTCAAGTTTCACAACATCTTTCTGATAGGAAGGAGACCAGAATTGCACGCAATATTCCAGCAGTGGCCTAACCAATGTCCTGTACAGCCGCAACATGACCTCCCAACTCCTGTACTCAATACTCTGACCAATAAAGGAAAGCATACCAAACACCTTCTTCACTATCCTATCTACCTGTGACTCCACTTTCAAGGAGCTATGAACCTGTACTCCAAGGTCATAGGAGTAGGAGTCAGCAATTTAGCTATTCAAGCCTGTTCTACCACTCAGTAAGATCATGACTGATATAGTTGTGGTCTCAGCTTCACATTTGTGACTGCACCCTGTAATGGTTGACTTGCTTGTCTATCAAAAATCTAACTTACTCAGTATTGTGGTAAATTTAAAGACCCGGCCTGCACTATATTCTGGGAAGAGAGTTTCAAACTCAAGAGGAAACAGCAGTACAAGATATTAATTCAATACTGACTAAAGGACTTTGTTGTAATGCTAGATTTGAGAATTGGATGGATGATTCCTATGATACTCATCAATGGGGAATTCCAAGCTACGCCAGTTGCATGTCAACTTGACTCAGTGATAAGACTCTTACCATTTCTGAGTTCAAGGTATTTTTAATTTCAGAAATATGCTTTATTCATAAAAATATCTTTATATACACATAGCCATTGAAACAGTTTGACAGTAGTATATGGATAAAATAGCATAGTATAGTAGTATATGGAGAAATAAACACTGGAGCTTGACTCTATCCAGCAAACAAACCAAAGGCATTTCTTATTTGTACAAGATTATATTTATCTGCATTTGAGGCATGAAGATTTAACCCCATTTAACTTCAGCAGAAAGATCTCAGACATTGTTCTTCCCCCAATATGCTCTGGCAGCAGCTCCCCCAAGGTTTAGTGCATCCCTCAGCACATATTCCTGGACCTTAGAATGTGCCAATCTGCAACACTCAGTTGACGTCAGCTCGTTGTTCTGTGTAATGGAAAATTAACAAAATTAACATTTACTACGAAATCTGAAAGTGAATGCTTTACTAAATGTAAAACTCTTCTGACATTTTGCAACTTTGCTGAAGTCTGCAGTCGAGGGATAGCTTATCTCTACGGAACTTTGTAAACATTCAAACTGGCCTTCTGAGCAGTCAGTTTCAGATTTGAGCTAAGGAAAACATAAAGATAGTTATGTCCACAGCAAAGGAATGGAAAAAACAAGGACTCGAATGTTCCCAGCCCTTGTCCTTGAGCGGGTGATAAGAATGGTATAAGAAGAATATGTGAATCTGATTCAAAGCCCTTACATGAGGCATTTCTGCCAAGTGCATTGGCCTTGCATGCAGTTTTTAATAAAGCTTTTTCTTTGCTCTTGCTAGCATCTGAGTCGAGTCAGTTTAATTTCCATGACATTCTGCAAGACCAACAAGTTTAAGGCAGACTAAAAGGGCATCTTTCACTAAGTTGATGGCCCTCCAAGTGTAGTCAATGTTTATCTCAGTGTGTCTCTTGTGGAACAGACGTGGAGCACAGAGTCCTGCATTATGGAGCTAATCAGGATGAACCTTGACAAGAACCACAGCATCTTTCTCCAAACTTCCTCTGCAAAGGTCCATTGCAAAAGAAGATGTGTGACAGTTGTCACAAAACTATTTGCTTCTTTTTTCTAAAAGCTGTTCCTTGGCTGAAGGATACTCTGTCCTTGATGTTTTTCAGAGGGGTAATAAACTAGGCCAGGCTCTGATCAGACTGGTTTGGTACAGAGGTGAAAAGGATTTTGAGAGGCCTTTTGTTTATATGTAAACAGATGAGACCTCAGGCCAAAGTGGTCCTGCTTGAGAAGTGACCTGTATAATGAAAGGGGAATGGTCAGCTCTCTAGCTGAGCAGTTTAGTTAAGTCCAGAACTGGTTGGGAGTTCAACAGTGAGCTGTGTGGAAACAAACTCTCTCTCTCTCTCTCTCTCTCTCTTACACCCTTCTAACTTTCAACCTGTAAGCATCTGTTCTATTCATTTATACTGATTTCTAAGGGGTTTTGCTTATTGGGACTTGTGTATATTTGGAACAGCATAATTAAGTCTAGTTTGGATAGACTGAGTTCTGTTGGGGTTCTTTATTCTGTTCTTTGTGTTTCATTATATAATTTTGTGAATAAATTTTTGTCTGTTTTAAAATCTAGTCATCAACCTAGCTAACTTATTCCAGGCAATTTTCATTGTAGACTTACCAAAACAAATTGCAAAGTCACGGTCTGGGCTGTCTGCTTCAGAATGTTTTGAGTGGTCTGGCCTAGTCCATAACACAATCTCTACCCACCCAGCAGCCACTTTGAGGACAGCATGTGGTGGCGCAGACCGAATGGGCATACATGAATGATCTCGCAGGTAGTGTCCTTCCTACCACCAGCCAAGTGATGTCTTGGTGCTTGTTGGAAAGTTCTGGTGATGAGGTATTCTGCCAAATGACTTTGGCAGTCTGCTGAGGGAACAACCCAAAAGGATTCATCCTCTTCTTTTCCTGCAAGGATGCTATGTGTTGACCACTTCCTGATCAATTTGTGGTCAAAGGTGTTTCTCTTTGCAAATTTCTCCATGAAGGACAGGTGATATAGAATGATCCAATTACTTGAAGTGTATCATTTCAACGAGGTCATCCCCATCCCTTGCACCACCAGGAACAGGTAGAACCTCAGTATGCAGTGACACTTGGTATTTGTGTACTGAGAGTGTATGCCCAGCTTTGACGTAGCCACACACAAAGGTGACCATTAGGATGAGGGTGGTGTTGGGTATGTTCTTCTTATCCAGAGGCTTGTACATGGTGTCCCTTTGGACATGGTCCATCTTAGACCAACAGATGAAGTAAGAGATGGTTTGGGTGAATGCAATGGCATAGGTTTGGGGAATGGGCCAGACCTGCGCAACATACAACAGAGAGTACCTCACACCCGATGATCAGATTTTTACCCACAATTGAGATGGAACGATGCTCCAAAAAGACCAGTTTCTGTCTCACCTTGGCGAAGTGCACTTCTGTTTGAAGTTTCCCTGACACTCTATGGCTGTGACAACCCATGGTTACAAGCAGGACTTTCCCAGACAGCTGATTATACATCTTCAGTCTTTTGGTCTGTAACGGTCATCTTCTCAAGCTGCCTTTTTGAATTAAACATTTTAAAAATGTCCATTGCGCTTTGGAATTCCGATCCAGCATCACATCACTTGTCTTACCTCGGGAGTCCATGAATTTGGACCATCTTTGAACTGAAGCAATTTTGAGGAATGTAGTTGATTTGCCTGGCAGAAATATACTGAGTTTCAGTGAGTAACAGTGAATTAGTAGGTACCTACGTCCATCACCTCATTCATGATTGAGCATATAGAGATGAAGCAGGAAGTGGTCAGGAATTTGAATGAACAGATGCCACTATTGTACCTGTACTGGAATAGCTTGGCTGAACACATGATGACTTATGAAACTTAAGTTGTTGGCAGAATAGCAGGATTCTGTTTGGGCCCATAATCGTTGCTGTATCCAATGTTGTCATGTGATATAACTTGGCCCAATTGAGTTTCTACCAGGCTGAGTGAATTAGGAAGAGCTGATATTGATCCCTTCCCTATTGTTATCAAACTTATGCATTAACCTTTCATATTAAGGTAGATCTTTCTCTGCACCATCTCCGTAGCTGTAACACTATATTCTGTTCGATTACCCTGATATACTTATGTAAGGTGTGATTTGGCTGAATAGCACGCAAATCAATACTTTTCACTGTATCTCGGTAATTCAAATCAAATCAAATCAAATCATCCACTTGGCACCGGTGATTCTGCCTTTGTTGAGGATTTTTACGCAGGATGTCCCCCACCTCCCATCTGACATAAATGAACAATGTCAGACTGATAAAGGCATTCTGGTCTAACCAGCCTGATATATGCTGTTTTGTGTATGTTGCCTCAGATATTCCAGTTGGGGATGGTTAGTTTAATAGTTACCCAAGAATTAGTTGGGTACTTAATCCCTGCCATTTCCATGGTAACACTTAAGTCTCTGCCTTCAAGGCTTTTTTTTTCAGAGGGTTCCAAATGTAGTGGAATTGCCGACCAGAGGTTTCAATATTCTGGAAAATTCTCATGGAGTCTGCTGCCTCAGAGATTCCTCATGGTGCTGGTGCACATTTCCAGTTTTTGCTGCTCTGATGACATTCTGATCTTTGGAATATCTGGGCTAGTGTGAATCCCGTAGTGACATGATGAGCGCTTCAACTCATGCTTGAAAGACTTCAACAAGTTGACATCCAGCACACAGGAGGACAGAGTCGGGAGTGTGGCACTGGAAAAGCACAGCAGGTCCATCAGCATCTGAGGAGCAGGAGAATTGATGTTTTGGGCAAAAGCCCTTCATCAGGAAAGAGGCTTGTGGGCTGGGGGGCTGAGAGATAAGTGGGAAGATGGTGGGGCATGGGAGAACGTAGCTGGGAATTTGGTAGGCCGATGAAGGTAGTTGGGGGGCTGGGGGGTGCAATGGTGTTAGGTCAAAGAGGAGGGTGGATTGGATAGGTGGAAAGGAAGATGGATAGGTCAAGAGGGCAGTGTCTAGTTAAGGACTTGGGACTGGGACCAGGTGGGGGGAGGGGAAATGAGGAAACTGGTGAAATCCACATTGAGCCCATGTATTTGCAGGGTCCCAAGGTGGAAGATGAGGCGTTCATCCTTCAAGGCGTCGGCTGGTTAGGGTTTGGCGATGAAGGAGGCCCAGGACCTGCATGTCCTTGGTGGAGTGGGACGGGTAGTTAAAGTGTTCAGCGGCATGGTGGTGGGGTTGGTTGATGCGAGTGTCTCAGAAATCTCCTTTGAAAAGATCTGCAAGTTGGTGTCCCTGTCTCCCCGATGTACAGGAGATCACATTTGGTGCAACGGATACAGTGGGTGATGTGTGAGGACATACAGGTAAATTTCTGTTGGATGTGGAAGGATCCCTTAGGAGGCAAGGGGGGAGGTGTGGGTGCAGGTTTTCCCGGAAGGTGCTGGGGGGGGGGGGGGGGGGGGGTGCAGGCAATAATCTGAAAGGGGAGTCATGGAGGGAATGTCTCTCCAAAACGCAGATAGGGGTGGGGTTTGTTTGTAGTGGCGGAAGTGGCAGAGGATGATGCAATGTATCCGAAGGTTGGCGGGGTGGAAGATGAGGACCAGGGTGTCTGTCTTTTTTGCGATTGAGGGGTGGGTTTCAAGGGCAGAGGTGCAGGAAATGGAGGAGATTTGCTGGAGGGCATCGTCGACTATGTGGGAGAGGAAATTGTGGTCTTTGAAGAAGGAGGCCATCTGGGATGTTCAATGGTGGAATTTGTCATCCTGGGAACAGATGTGGCAGAGACAGAAGAATTGGGAATAAGGGATGGCATTTTTACAGGAGGCAGGGTGGGAGGAGGTGTAGTCCAGGTAGCTGTGGGAGTTGGTGGGTTTGTAGTAGATGTTCATGGTTAGTCGGTTGCCAGAGAAGGAGAGGTCCAGGAAGAGGAGGGAGGTGTCTGTGATGGTCCAGGAGAATTTGATGTCGGGGTGGAAGGTGTTGGTGACATTAATGAACTATTTAATCTCATTGTGCGAGCATAAGGTAGCACCAATACAGACATCAATGTAGCGGAGGGAAAGGTGGGGAATGGTGGCGGTATAGCTATGGAAGATGGACTGTTCCACTTACCCAATGAAGATGCAAGCAAAGCTGGGACATACGCGGATGCCCATGGCTACCCCTTTGGGAGGATTGGAAGGAGAAGATGTTGAAGGCATGTACCAGGTCAGCCAGGCAGATGAGGGTGTCAGTGGAAGGGTACTGGTTGGGACGGTGTGAGAGCAAGAAACAGAGGGCTTGGAGGCCTTCGTCGTGGTGGGCAGGTATACTGGGACTGGATGTCCATGGTGAAGATATAGGGTTGGGGGCCACGGAAACGAAAGTCCTGGAGGAGGTGGAGGGCATGGGTAGTGTCCCAAACATAAGTGGGAAGTTCCTGGACTAAGGGGGACAGGATGGTGCCAAGGTAGGGAGATATAAGTTTGTTGAGACAGGAGCAGGCTGAGACAATGGGTCGGCTGGGGCAGTCAGGTTTGTGAATCTTGGGTAAGAGTTAGAATCGGGGCAATGCGGGGTTCACAGATAATGAGGTTGGAGGCTGTGAGTGGGAGATCCCCAGAGGTGATGAGGTTGTGGATAGTCTGGGAGATGATGGTTTGGTGATGGTAAGTGAGGTCATGGTCGAGGGGGCAGTAGGAGGAGGAGTCTGCCAGTTGGTACCTGGCACCTGATTGGTGCACCAAACTATCACGCACCCCCAAACCTCCTAACATATAATCCAGATTGGTCTTACACAAGTTAGCGTTATGACCTTGGTCTTCCCTAACCAGTTAATTCAAGTGTTGCTACATAATGTATTTCCTTTATCACAATAGTTTGTTTTTTCTTAGAGAATCTCAAATCCTTTAATTTAATAACTTTCAGCTCATGACAGACAGTGGCACAACTTGCAAAGCTCTGATCTGTTTAATTGGTTGAGGGTTAGTTTAGTTCTGCCTACTGTTACAATACGGGGTAAACCCTCCTGCTTAACTTAAACCAGCAACACAGAAAAAATTTATCCTGTGCTGTAATCTGTGAAAATTCAAGTGGCCAAGAACTACTTAAGTAAAGATTAACAGTTTTATTTCTTGAAGTATAACAGAGAATAATTAACTAACAACTTCCTCTAACCTATCCTTTACCTTCCCCCTCTATAATACTAGTCCGATAACCCCCCCCCCCCCCCCCCGATTAGGATTTCCCAAGAATTCAGGTTTTCAAAACCAGCCAGCTGTCGGATCTTCTATTTGGATCTTCCTGTGTCTTCTTTTCTTCTTCTTTGGAATTATGCTTCATCTGTCATAGATTGATAAAGGTACCTTTGAGAAAGCTATTTTTCGGCAGTCTCTACATGCTGGTGGCATGGCAGTTCTCCTTCCAATTATTCAATTTTCCTCAGTCATATACCCCAAAGAATTGGATTGTGTCATTGGCTTTTAAGGTTGTCAATATACTAAATTCAAACTGGATTGGAGTTTGGTTTTTTTGGGGGTGGGCGTATAATTTAACCTGACTGGCCTAATCCAGATCTGTTTTTTTGTTTCCAGGCAAACAGCTACCCTACCTGCTAGACCACATGATACATTGCATCTTGTTGAGAACACTTGGTGCTGTCTGGTAGTTCTACTAGCTTTTAACTTTCTTTAAGGTACATACACGCACATCTTCATAACATGACACAATTTTGCTTCCACCTTTTCATTTATGTAAGACATAGTAACCCTCAGGTTAAACCGCTACCAATTGTCATTCTCTATGATTATAGCGACTTGATCTTTAGTATTGATGAACTGTAGCTTCACCAAAGTGGTACATTATTTTTAGGTAAACCTGTTTTTGCTCCTGACATGTTCCCTTACACTAGTAATTGAACCAGGCTTGGCAATTTCACTGGAAATTAGTGACCAACCGGAGGATTTACCATGCCATTAGGTGACTGATGGATGCCAAATTTTAAGTTGCTGGATCTGGTCTCAATAATATTGTGATTTTCCCACTCTCAAAATAGTAGATTACATTCCAAAGTAATTAATTGGCAATGGAATAGATTATAACATTCCTGAGGTTTATGAAAGTTATTGTTTAAATACAAGTGTGGAGCATAAACGGCAGCACAGGAAATGTGGGGCAAGTGGTCCTTTTCTGTGGGTAGATTTGTGTCATTCTATTTAAAGTTCTCCCTTGCTTTGAGGCCCAGCAATCCAAAATGCAATATCCCAATTATCAATAACATTTTTGTCATAACATGATCCACAATGTAACCTGATTTGAATCTTGGTCCTATTGATATACTGTCAAGTTTAGAACATAGAACATACAATAGTACAGCACAGAATAGGCCCTTCAGCCCACGATGTTTTGTCGACCATCGATCCTCATGTGAGGTAAACCTAATGTATGAACCCTCAAATTTCTGTGACCGTGTGCATGTCCAGCAGTTTCTTAAATGTCCTCAATGACCTTGCTTCCACAACTGCTGCTGGCAACGCATTCCATGCTCTCACCACTCTCTGTGTAAAGAACCTGCCTCTGACATCCCCTCTATACTTTCTTCCAACCAGCTTAAAACTATGACCCCTCGTGTAAAGTCATTTCTGCCCTGGGAAATAGTCTCTGGCTATCGACTGTATCTATGCCTCTCATTATCTTGTATACCTCAATTAGGTCCCCTCTCCTCCTCCTTTTCTCCAATGAAAAAAGTCCGAGCTCAGTCAACCTCTCTTCATAAGATAAGCCCTCCAGTCCAGGCAGAATCCTGGTAAACCTCCTCTGAACCCTCTCCAAAGCATCCACATCTTTCCTATAATAGGGCAACCAGAACTGGACGCAGTATTCCAAGTGCGGTCTAACCAAAGTTTTATAGAGCTGCAACAAGATTTCACGACTCTTAAACTCAATCCCCCTGTTAATAAAAGCCAAAACACCATATGCTTTCTTAACAACCCTGTCCACTTGGGTGGCCATTTTAAGGGATCTATGTACCTGCACACCAAGATCCCTCTGTTCCTCCACACTGCCAAGAATCCTATCCTTAATCCTGGAGGCATTATTACACATTTCACTCTACAATACAAAGACTGCTCAGGATTTGACATAAATCTGTATTTAATTTCAAAATGCATGCAGGCTGTTGGGATAATTGTTTTGGGAAACAAATGTCACATCATTTCAGTAAAAACATTCTGCTGTAGGCTAAGTTAAACCACATAATTATGCAGAAGAGAGACAGCTTTAATGTCTATCCTAATCAATAATATAGATATTTTTAATCAAGCTGTTCAGACATATTTGTCTGGGGCAGGTGGGAATTGAATTCTGGCCCAGAGATAGACGCGCTACCCTCTAGTCAACAGCACATCTGAGCTCAAATTGCCCTGGAAATGCAAGGCAGATAGAATTGCTAAATTCATTGCATATTTTAGTAGACAATAAAATCTTTCTCCCACCATGAAAAAAGAGCAGCTTTTAGACTTCTCGTCCTAGTCATATTTGCCTTTTTGGGGGACCTACTTTGTTTGGGTCCAGCTTAAGTCTTTCCTTTCTTTTCAGGTAAATTAAATAAAATTTAGTAAGTGTGCTTCCAATTTCCAACCTTTCCTCCACTTTATTTCGTTGATCTCTGATTTTTCCCTTCCTCAATGTCTCTGACTTCCCCTGCATTTCTAGGGATGTGTTATTGACCAATATTCACTATAAATCCACAGGTGATTCCCACAGCTAATGTGAATACACTTCTGCTTATCCTATTTTCTTTGAGAACTTTATTCCATTCCTTCCAGAGGCTATTTCTATTCCAGAACTTCCAATATGTCTTTCTTTTCCTAAAACAAATTCCTCTTCTCTATGGTTGGCAGGGAACTGTGTCAGTTCTTTTTTACAAACTTCTGCCTTCACACTTTCTCTTCTGGCCTGAGGCATGGCGAAATTCCCCTGTCCTCACCTTTCACCCCACCGGCCTTCATATTCAATATATTCCTCCACCACCTTCAGCATGATGGTTCCAAAAAAATACATCATTCTCTCCCCTTGTCTGAAGAGACATGACATCTAATCTACTCCAGAATCACCTTCAATATCCATTACTTTTCTCATGCAAACAAAAGAAATGCAACATTTACCCTTAATCCTCCCTTCCTGCCAACTAGGACACTTAAAAACTCCTTCTAGATGAAACTGCAATTTACTTGTATTTCTTTCAATTTACTATACTATATTTGCTGCTCACAATATTGCCTGTCTGCATGAGGCAGGCCAAGTATAGATCTGGCAACTGCCTTGCAGAAAACCTCTTGTTCACAAGGAAGAGTGATGCTGAGCCCCGAGTTGATTGTCATTTTAATTCTCTGTCCCATTCCCATTCTGATTTCCCTTTCCTTGGCCTCTTATCCTGTTGTAATGAAGTTTAACACATTATCATCACGTGTCATTCATTTCTTCTGGTGTCCATCCCATTACAGACTATTCCTCTTTTCTCTGTTCCCCACTTTTCTTCCCTCTGTATGTATTTAATGCCTGTTTCGTTTCTAATCTTCTCCAGTTCTGAAGAAAGGCCAATGATATGAAATGTTAACTTCCTTTCTCTTACTGCAGCCACTGCCTTACTTATTGAATATTTTCAGCGTTCTCTGTTATTTCAAATTTCCATATCTGCGGTATATTTCTTTTGTGAACGTGTTGTGGTTCTTTGGCATTGTTTGAACTTCTGGCATTAGCAATTCAACCATTCTGAAAATGATGCTCAAATGCACAAAGTTAGAGCTAGGCATTGTCGTTTATTGCTTAAGTTCAGATTTGTTTGAGTGGAGATGGTTGACTGACATCCAATTTTAACTCACAATCGTTAAGTCTTCAATTTGCACTATACTGAAAAGTTACATGAAACTTCATAACTTGTCTTTCCTCAAGAAAATTCTTCATGCCTTTTCATAAAGACCATAGTAATATCTTATGCAATCTGCAGCTGGAAACAACAAAAGCCTTTCCTTTGGTCATAAAAAAAGTAGCAATTTTACAACCTAAAAGAATATTTGGACAATTCTTTTCACTGTTTGTTAAAAATTGCTGATCAATGGCATAATGTTTTAGAAGTCATTATCATGCTGGGTGTGAAGGACCTCGATATTCCAGGAAAAACATATGGCTTCATTGATTCCAAAAAGGTTACAGATTATTCCTCTTGAAATATTATTCACTGTTTTCTGTAGTTCCTCATTCCACTGACTGAGGGAGCTAAGTTACTGCTTCAGCAGCTGAGCAAGTCCTGTTTACCTCTTCAGCGAGCACTATAAAGTTTTCAATGGCCTGACTACAGTAAAACACAGCAAAAGGCTTAATTTAAGAAATTTATTTTCACAAAAATACCAGATTTGTTCACTATCAAAGGTTTGGGAAACAAAAATCCATGACTTTCATAATTCTTAGACTCATTGGAGATGGTTATTGCCCAATGCTTGTGTGGGTTGAAAGTAACTTGCCTCCAAGCATCTGAACTGTGGAAATTGTCTCGGCCTTGCTGTATTCTGGTATGGACTGGTTCAGTGGCTGAGGAATTGTAAGTGATACTGTACATTGTGCAGTCATCAGCAAACTTCTCCACCTTATGATGGTCAGGAGGTCATTAATGAGGCAGCTGAAGATGCTGTCTGGATCTATGGTAGCTGGGCCAAGGAGTTAAGGTCCAAGGGCCTGTTTGGTTGACAGTTCCTTTTAGTCTATTCTTGAACTGGATGTGGGCACTTTTTGTCCATCCCTAATTGCCCTTGACCCGATTAGGTATCAATGCTATTTTAGAAGGAAGTTAACTGTCTACCATGTTGTTGTGGATCTGGAGTGACATGGAAGCCAGACCAGATAAAGATGGCAGATTTCCTCCTCGAAAAGACGTAAGTGAAGAACAACCAGAAATGGTTACATAATTGTGATTAGCCTAGCCTTTAATTCTAGATTTGATTGAATTTAAATTTCACTAAATTTCACCATGGGACTTGAACCCATATCCACAGAACATTGGCCTAGGGCTCTAGACTATTAGTCCATTTGCAACACCACTGATTTCCCTTGTAGGGAAGAGGCACTTGTCTTAACAACAAGATATAGTTTATTGCATGATAGCAAAAGATATGAGTTACATTGACTGGTTAGACATTATCATTATAATATCAGGAGTCAGTGAAGACAAATGCAACTCCATTGGGATCTAGAGCGGATTGTGTCAATTCTTCATTGAAGACTGTGTGACATCATTAGATAGGATGGAACATTAACTATTTCAGAACCATCCAGTATCCTCTGGATAGAAAACTTCTGGGATTCACAACCCTTTGAGTGAAGAAATTTCTCATCATCTCAGTCCTAAATAATTAATTCCTTCTCCTCAGACTGAGTCACCATGTTTGAAATGCCCCAGTCAGAAAATATACTCTCTTAAAAGGACAGAGATGACAGACAAAATGGACAAATATTAGGATGAACTTGAGGATTAGACCTTTACAGGTGAACATTTTGCAGCATAAAGTGCATCTTGCTGAGCTGAGTGAAGGTTCTGTTGAGATCAGGACTACATTGTTGGCTACTCCTGCCCTGTCTTCCTCCCCTCTCTCATATTGTGTGTTATTTTTCCAAAAGACAGAGCAAGGATGAGAAGTATTGCAAAGGTAATTGGGAATGCATACGGTTTCTCCAGAAGGTGGCTGTGAAAGCTGGAGAAGCAGCAGGGTGGAATGAGGAGGAGGAAGTGAGGAATTTAAGGCCAACTTTGTGAAGTGAGAAATGAGGAAGGAGTGCTGGGAGGAAATTCTGGTCGCAAAAATGCTTGGATGTGATGAGAAAATGCTGCTGATCTGTATGAAGTGGAAAAATCAAACGAAAAATGAGTGTACTTGAAATAAATAAGAGAGTATTACAGTGACTGAATGGTAAAGAAGAGTGGAGAACCATGGAGGTGAAAGTGAGGACTGCAGATGCTGGAGATTAGAGTCAAGATTAGAGTGGTGCTGGAAATGCACAGCAGGTCAGGCAGCATCCTCGGAGTAGGAAAATTGATGTTTCAGGAAGGAGCCCTGCATCAGGAATGAGCCCTTCCTGTTGAAGGGCTCCTGCCCGAAACGTCGATTTTCCTGCTCCTCAGGTGTTGCCTGACCTGCTGTACATTTCTAGTACAACTCTAATCTTGACTAAAGAACCATTGGGCAAGGGGAGAAGGGTGAAAGGAGTGTTGGGAGCTACCTTTGAGAGAAATAGAGAGATGAGAATTGCATTTTATCATGCTGTACTCATGAAAAGTCATTGAACTTCTATACTGAAACCAGATCCATATGATAATGATGATGTCGGATTAGCCTTGTCTGTCGATAGGTAATGATCGTAGGGATGCTCTTGTGGGTATTCAGGAAACTGTGTCCCAACTGGGCTCTCTTTTTCCATCAGGACCAACCAGGAGGCTTTGAAAGACTTGAAGAAATCCCCTTGTCTCAGTGGTTCCAGCAGAATCGCTCATGTGATCTTGGAACCATTTTGAGGGAAGGCTACCTTGCTTTAAAATGTATACTTCCATTTTAAATAGATGTCAAGAAGGCTCGATAGAAACTGCAAACATAAAGTGAATGGACACCCAATCAATGATATTGAAATGAGAGGTGTCCTTATTGTGGTTTAGAAAATCATGTTGAAAAATCATTCAGGCTACAAACAGACAACTTCATGGGGAGTGCTTGCTTGACGTATCTTGATTTAAAATGAGGATTAAGGAAACTAAGAGTTTGGTAATCACAGACTACATCGGTGCTGGTAAAAGTATTTTGAAGCCTGTTTTATGTTTATAGCTACATTGACTGTTATCAGTCTAAAGTGAGAGGAAGCTGCATAATTACACATGATTAAAAAAGTGTGGATTTAGCTGGCAACACATAATATTAATAGATTTATCAGTTAAATTCTAACCAATCCATACATCATTCTAACTGGGCATCCAGCATTCACATTTTCCAAACATTGCTTTCCTCAAGCCATGTCTCTTCATACTTACGCATTTTCATGATGAAACTTTCATCTGAGCAGACAGCTGTGCCTTTTCATCACTGAAAAATTATGTTAGTGTGGCGGCAACACAACTGGACTTTGTGATTCAAATCTAAGATCTTTCAGAAATGACTTGCCTTTAATCAAGGGATACGGAACCAAATGCAACATTTCCAAGTTTGCTAATGACATAAAACAGGGTGGGATTGTGAGTTGTGAGAAGGATGCGTGAATGCTTCAAAGTGTGTTGGACATGTTGAGAGAGTGGGCAAATGCAAGGCAGCTGCAATACAATTGTGGCACTTCAATGTATAAAAACTATTGCCAGTGTAATATTTAAATGGTGATATATTGGAAAAGTGGATGTACAAAGCAATCTGGTGTCCTTGCACACTTATCAATGAAAGTGAACAGCCAGATCCAGTGAACAATTCGGAAGACAAGTAGTACATTGACCTTCATTGCAAGAGAATCGATGTTCAGAACTAAGGATGGCTTTTTGCAGTTATGTAGGGTCTTGGTGAGATCACACCAGGAATATTGTGTGCAATTTTGGTCGCGCTACCTCAGAAAGCAATACTTGCTGTAGAGAGACTACAATAAAGGTTCAGTAGACTGATACTGGGAGGAGTAGGACTGACCTATGAGGAGAGATTGGTTCAACTGGGCCTATATTCATTAAAGTTTAGAAGGATGACAGGGGATCTGATTGAAATGTATAAAATGCTAACAAGACCAGACAGACTAGGGAGCATGTTTTTCCTGGTTGGGGAATCTAGAACCAGGGGTCACAAACTTAGGACATGGGGTAGGTCATTTACAACTGAGATGGGGAAATATTTCTTCACTCAAAGGGTAGTCAACCTGTGGAATTCTCTACCACAGAAGGCTGTGGAGATTTTTGCAAGGTTTGTGAAGGTTTGTAGCTCAAGTTGAGGTCACTTGGAGGTCTCCACTGATGATGTTACCTAGCCAGGTAATGAAACGTCTGGATATCAAACCTACAGCTCAGCGAGCAAACCTACACCCTAAGATGTGGAGATTATATCACCAAATATATTCAGGAAAGAGATAGATACATTTTTAGATTTTAAAGTCATCAAGGGGGATATGGAAAGACAGTGGGAAGATGGTGTTAATACAGAAGATCAGCTATGATCATGTTAAATGTTGGAGCAGTTTTAAAGACCGAACTTAGTTGGTCAAAGATGTACTTTGTTTTTTTTTAATAACTATATACACCATGATTATTCTTTCCATTCAAAAACAAAGAAGTCTTTGTAACCTGATGTGACAATTTTTCAACAAAATTATGATACCAGTGCTCTGTGAATGAGCATTAATGTATTAAAACCTTTTACTATGGCATCTAAAGAGTTATTGAAGTCCTTTACCCAAACTTTGTCAGCAAAACAATGTCGCCCCTGTGATTTCATAACCAGAGTGTAAACACCAAGTTGTTTAAAGCCAACACCATCCTTTCACGTCCAGTCTTTTTGTACAAAGGATGAGAAAACACAACACATTACTGTCTGGGCTTCAACTGAATGAACTAGACAGTATTTGATGCAAGTGAAGCAATTCTTTTTTTAATTTCAAAAATATACTTTATTTGTAAACAATATCTTTATATTTGTATACAGTACATATATATAGTTGCAAATGCAGTTCAGTTCTATACAGTAGCATAGGAAGAAACAAGCCAACTTTGGAGTTTGATTCTATCCAACAAACAAACCAAAGGCTTGTATAAGCCCATATTTAGTTGCAGGTACTAAGGTATGAGGTACTAAGAGGGTCTGATAATTGAATGGACCCCCACTTAGGTTTGACAGAAAGACCCTAGATGTTGGTCTTTCCTCACTGTGTGTGGGCAGCAGCTGCCCTAAGCAAAGTTCTGAACTTCGTTTGGAGAAAATATACCAGTTGTGGTAATGTTGCATAGCTCATTATATAATACTTGGCTCCTAAACCATGTTGTAGTATTGGTGGATGGAAACAGACTGGAAAATTAAATAGGCTGCGTGTGAAGCTGCCAACTCTGTGGTTTGTCTACAATTGAAAAGCTCAGAATGTACATTTAAATTTTTTTTTCAAAATCTCACAACAGGAATTAGATATTAAGATTTATTAACCACATGCAGGTTCCAATCACATTAATTGCCACTCAACTGATCCACTAAATGGTGACTAAAAAGTTTTCTTTGAGTCATGTTGCGGCTGTATTGGACATTGGTTCGGCCACTTTTGGAATACTGCATTCAGTTCTGGTCCCCCTGCTTTAGGAAAGATGTTGTTAAACTTAAAAGGGAGAGTTGAGCTATAGGGAGAGGCTGAATAGGCTGGGGCTTTTATCCCTGGTGCATAGGAGCTGAGGGATGACCTTATAGAGCTTTATAAAATCATGAGGGGAACGAATAGGGTGAATAGTCAAGGTATTTTTCCCTAGTGTAGGGGAATCCAAAACTAGAGGGCACAGGTTTAAAGTGAGAGGAAAAAGATTTAAAAGGGAGCTGAGGAGCAACTATTTCACGTAGGGAGTGGTGTGTATATGGAATGAGCTGCCAGAGGAAGTGGTGGGAGCAGGAACATTTACAACATTTAAAAGGCATCTGAATGAGTAGGAAGGAATTAGAGGGATATGGGACAAATGCTAGCAAATGGGACCAGGTCAGATTAGGATATCTGTCAGTATGGTGGAAGTGAGGATTGCAAATGCTGGAGATTAGAGTCGAGAGTGTGGTGCTGAAAAAGCACAGAAGGTCAGGCTGCATCAAACAAGCAGGAAAATCAACATTTTGGGTAATCTGGATAGATTGGATATCTGTCAGTATGGACAAATTGAACCCAAGGAACTATTTCCATGCTGTCTAACTCTATGACTGTATGAGTCCAGGGTTCTTGTTTAAGATATTTTCCTAACAACCTATTCAGAGATGTTATAACAAATCTGTGGAACAGATGAGTCTTGAACCCAAACCTCCTGGCTCAGAGGTAGGGAGACTACCACTGCACCACAGGATCCTGGGGTTCTTGTTAAACTGTTGGAAATACTGTACATTATCAGGTGGAACTATCTTGCAAGAATGAGATCTAGTCTTATTAAGGGGTCTTGACAGGTTGGATGCTGAGAGAATGTTGCTCATTTTGGGAGAACCTAAATCGAAGGAACCCCGTTTAAAGGTAAGGGGCACCCATTTCAGATAGAGATGGGAATACATTGCTTCTCTCAGTGATTTGCAATCTGTGGAATTCTCTTCCCCACAGAGCAGTGAAAGCAGAGTCACTGACTGGAGCGTCGGAGGCTGAGGGGTGACCTTACAGAGGTTTACAAAATTATGAGGGGCAGGGATAGGATAAATAGGCAACGCCTTTTCCCTGGGTTTGAGGAGTCCAGAACTAGAGGGCATAGGTTTAGGGTGAGAGGGGAAAGATATAAAAGAGACCAAAGGGACAACTTTTTCACACAGAGGTTGGTAAGGGTGTGGAATGAGCTGTCAGAGGAAGTGGTGGAGGCTGGTACAATTGCAACATTTAAGAGGCATTTGGATAGGTATATGAATAGGAATATGGATAGAGAGATATGGGCCAAGTGCTGGCTGGTGGGACCAAATTGGGTTGGGATATCTGGTCAGCATGGACGGGTTGGATCGAAGGGTCTGTTTCCATGCTGTACATCTCTATGACTCTATGACCATTTTTAAGGCTGAGTTAGATACATTTCTTGATTGGCATTAAAGTCAAAAGGTATAAGTGAAATGACACATATTATCTTTACATATTTGGCAATCCATTGCGATTAACACATATCTAAGCTTCTGTTTCTCGTAAATCTGGAGAATAACGTTTGGACTGCAAACAAACAATATTCCATTAGTTATTAGTGGTCCATGGTAGCACCAGCAAACTGTTGGATCTGAAGCTGCTTTTTACTCTTAAATTTCCTGAAAGAAAATTACATTTCCCTATATCCCCAATAGTATTATAACTCTGCAGCATCTGGTTCTGATGTGAGCCAACAACATTAGAAACAAAAGCTCCTCAGAGTTTGAAAGTATGTAGGCCTGGAAGTAATCAATCCCAATCAAGAAATAATAATTTGTTATTGCCATTATATTTTGAGATTGGTTCACAGAAAGTGAAAATATTGGTAAATTCCCAAAATCAGTCAAATAAAAAAATGTAAATTGGCTTTGCTGGAAATCTTTTCAAATTAATTTTCCAAAGATTAAGTTATTCATGCTAATTTGGCCCTACAAAACCCAACTTTCCTGAAACTCAATTTATGCTTGAGAAAAAGATGGAACATTTAGTTTGCCCAAGATGTGTAATGTTTATGTATATGCTTTGCTCATTGGTGAATCCAGAAGGAGATTCACGAAGCTGTTGCAATTTTGAAGGGCATTGAGCCCAGAGAAAGCACTCCAACATGGTTGCTGAGCAAAACAGCTTTAATGACACTGGAAAAACCATTAAAGATAATGGTCCAGATTTTCCAATGGCCAGACAGTTATTATTCCAGTGTCGATGGAAACTTTGTTAAGAGGCCCTGCAGAATCCACATTCTTGAAGATTTTGAAGGAATTGCCCCGCTCTTGAAGATTTCACTGATCAATTCCCCTACACCCGGAACCTTCGAAAACTATGCAAAAATCAGAGAATTTGCAGCTTTTGGATGAAATTAAATAAATTATTACACAAGAAAAGATGGATGATTGAAAACTCAGTCTAACTCCTGAGTTACTATTCAACTGAGAACATACTTAAGCTCACACACTCCACAACTATGCTTCCTCTGGATCTGATCCGATACTGTCCCAACCTCCACTTCCCCCGCTTCACTCCCTCCCCCAGACAAACACCACTCCCCCCACTCGGCCCCCTTCAGTACACATCATCCCTGTCCTTTCCTGGTGGATACTCCCACCCTAACTCCACTTTCACTCATCCCTTTGCCCACTCCCCTTTTTCTCCACTCCTGTTCTCCCCTTCATCACCAGCTCCAGACCTTCCTTTTCCCCGGCTGCTGGACCCAAACTCCATTGTTGGAGTCAGAGCAGTGAGACCGAGGACCAGGGGGCTGCCACAAAGGTAAATAAATCCAATAAAAAGCTTACCTCGTCAATTGGCAGTCTCCATTTTGGCAGTGGGACCGGTGAGAGCAAGGACCAAGGGGACGCTGGGAGGGTAAGTAAATCCTATGAAAAGGCGGAACGCACGCTGAGCTGGAGCAGACACAGGATGGCTGAGTAAATGAGGTTACGTATTTGGGCGGTTGCTTTACCCGAAATGCTACTTAGTGTCTCCCACTCATCCTCCTCATCTGACCAAAAACAAAAGGTTCTGTGTGCTGATTTGGTAAGGTTTCCAGTTTTTTTTCAATAGTCTCTTTGAGAATTCAGAACAATGGGAATGGATGTCAGGGCAGTTGAATGCTCCTCCTGTAAAACATGGGAGGTAATGGTCACCATTAGTGTCTCTGCTGACTTCGTCTGCAGGAAGTGCACCCAACTCCAGCTCCTCGGGCACCGGGTTAGCAAACTGGAGCTAGAGCTGGATGAACTTTGGATCATTCGGGAGGCTGAGGGGGTAATTGAGAGGAGTTACAGGGAGGTAAGTGGGTTCATGTCAGGGGATGGAAAGGGAACCATCAAGTAGTGCAGGGAACCCCTGTGGTCGTTCCCCTAAATAACACGTATACTGTTTTGGATACTGTTGGGGGGATGGGGGGGGTGGGAAATGAATTACCAGGGGTAAGTCATGGGGTACAGGTCTGTGGCACAGATTCTGTCCCTGTTGCTCAGAAGGGAAGGGGTTGAGCATTACTTACTGGGGACTCCATAGTTAGGGGAACAGATAGGAGATTCTGTGGGAATGAGAAGGACTCACAGTTGGTGCGTTGCCTCCCAGGTGCCAGGTTCCATAATGCCACAGATTGTGTTTTCGGGATCCTTAAGGGGGAGGAGAAAAGCCCCAACTTGTGGTCCACGTAAGCACCAATGGCATAGGTAGGAAAAGGGATGGGGATGTAAGGCAGAAATTCAAGAAGCTAAGGTGAAAGCTTAGAGCTAGATCAAAGAGTTGTTGTCTCTGGTTTGTTACCTGTGCCAGCAAGGCAAGGGATAGGGAGAGATTAGACTCCCTACAGTGTGGAAACAGGCCATTTGGCCCAACAAGTGCACACCAACACTCTGAAAATCAACCCACCTGGACCAATTCCCCTCTGACTAATGCACCTAATGCTATGGGTAATTTAGCATGGCCAATCCACCTGACCTGCACATCTTTGTGATTGTGGGAGGAAACTGGAGCACCCGGAGGAAACCTGCACAAACACAGGGAGAATGTGCAAACTCCACACAGACAATCACACGAGGCTGGAATCGAACCTAGGTCCCTGGCACTGCGAGGCAGCAGTGCTAACCACTGAGCCACTGTGCCGCACCAATGAACCAGCTGTTCTCTGACCAGGAATTGAACCCAGACAGCTGCGGTGAAAGTGCTGAATCCTAACCACTAGACCACCAGGGTGGGAGGAAACCTGAGTGCCCAGAGGAAACCTGCACATACACAGAGAGAATATGCAAACTCCACACAGACAATCGCCCAAGGATGGAATCAAATTGGGTCCTTGGCACTTTGAGGCAGCAGTGCTAACTACTGAGCTACCATGCTGCTCACAAAGAGAGAGCAGTTAAACACATAGCTACAGGGATGGTGCAGGTAGGAGGGCCTGAATAATTGGGGCTCATTCTGGGGCAGGTGAGACTTCTACAAGTGGGATGGTCTGTACCTGAACCAGAGGACTACCAATATTCTGGGGGGTGGGGGGGAGGGGGGCGAGGGGGGTTTGCTATTGCTCATTTGGAGGATTCAAACTAATTCAGCAGGGGATGGGAACTGGAATTGTAGCTCCAGGTTGAGAATAGTGAGATCATGAATAAGGTTTCAAGGTCACAGCAGACAGGAAGGTGGTTTGAAGTGTATCTACTTCAACACCAGAAGCATTCAGATTAAGGTGGGTGAACTTGCAGCATGGGTTTATAGCTGGGGCTTCGATGTTGTGGCCATTTCAGAGACATGGATAGAGCAGGGACAGGAATGGTTGTTGCAGGTTCCAGGGTTTAGATGTTTCAGTGAGAACAGGGAAGGTAGTAAAAGAGGGGAAGGTGTGGCCTTGTTAGTCAAGGTCAGTATTACAGTGGCAGAAACATTTGATGAGGACTCGTCTATTGAGGTAGTATGGCTGAGGTTTGACACTGGAAAAGAGAGGTCACCCTTTTGGGAATTTTCTATAGATCTCTGAAAAGTTCCAGAGATGTCGGAGAAAAGATTGCAAAGATGACTCTGGATAGCAATGAAAGTAACAGGGTAGTTGTTATGAGGGACTTTAACTTTCCTAATATTGACTGGAAAGTACCTTAGATGGGTCCGTTTTTGTCCAATGTGTGTAGGACAGTTTCCTGACACAGTATTTAGATAGGCCAACAATCGGCGAGGCCACATTGGATTTGACACTGGGTAATGAATGGGCCAGGTGTTAGATTTAGAGTTAGGTGATCACTTTGGTAAGAGTGATCACAATTTGGTTAAGTTTACTTTAGCGATGGAAAGAGATAGGTATACACTGGAGGGTAAGAGTTCAGCTGGGGGGAAAGGCAATTATGGTGCGATTAGGCAAGATTTAGCATGCATAGGACAGGGAAGGAAACTGCAGGGGATGGGCACAATTGAAATGTGGAGCTTGTTCAAGGATACAAGGATAAGTATGTATCTGTCAGGCAGGGAGGAAGTAGTCAAGCAAGGGAACCATGGTTTATGAAAGAAGTTTAAGCTCTTGTCAAGAGGAAGAAGGAGGCTTCTGTAATGATGAGATGTAAAGGCTCAGTTAAGGCTCATGAGTGTTACAAGTTAGCCAGGAAGGATCTAAAGAGAGAGCTAAGAAGAGCCAGGAGGGGACATGAGAAGTCTTTGGCAGGTAGGATCAAGGAAAATCCTAGAGCTTGCTATACCTATGTCAGGAATAAAAGAATGACAAAAGTAAGATTAGGGCCTGTCAAGGACAGTTGTGGGAACTTGTGCATGGTGTTCAAAGAGATAGGAGAGGCATTAAATGAATATTTTTCGTCAGTATTCAGACTGGAAAAAGATAATGCTGTAGTGAAGAATATTGAAATACAGGCTATTAGACTAGACGGGATTAAGGTTCATAAGGAGAAGGTGTTAGCAATTCTGGAAAGTGTGAAAATAGATAAAACCTCTGGGCCAGATGGGATTTATCCTAGGATTCTCTGGGAAGCCAGGGAAGAAATTACAGAGCCTTTGGCTTTGTTCTTTATGTCATTATTGTCTACAGGAATAGTGCCAGAAGACTGGAGGATAGCAAATGTTGTCCCCTTGTTCAAGAAGGGGAGTAGAGACAACCTGGAAACCTTAGACCAGTGAGCCTTACTTTGGTTGTGTTGGGTAAAATGTTAGAAAGGATTATAAGAAATATAATTTATAATCATCTAGACAGGAATAATTTGATTAGAGATAGTCAACACAGTCTTGTGAAGGGTGGGTCATGCTTCACAAACCTTATTGAGTTCTTTGAGAAGGTGACCAAACAGGTGGATGAGGGTAAAGTGGCTGATGTGGTATAGATGTTTGATAAGGTTCCCCATGGTAGGCTATTGCAGAAAATACCAAGGCATGGGATTGAGGGTGATTTAGCAATCTGGATCAGAAATTGGCTAGCTGAAAAAATTCAGAGGGTGATGGTTGATAGGAAATGTTGATCCTGGTGTTCAGTTACTAGTGGGGTACTGCAAGGATCTGTTTTGGGGCCACTGCAGTTTGTCATTTTTATAAATGACCTGGATGAGGGCATAGAAGGATGGGTTAGTAAATTGGTGGATGACGGCTGAAGTCAGTGGAGTTGTGGACAATGTGGAAGGTTACAGAGGGACATAGATAAGCTACAGAGCTGGGCTGAGAGGTGGCAAATGGAAAACTGTGAGATGATTCACTTTGGAAGGAGTAACAGAAATTCAGAGTACTGGGATAATGGTAAGATTCTTGGAAGTGTGGATGATCAGAGAGATGTTGGTGTTCATGTGCATAGATCCCTGAAAGTTGACACCCAGGTTGATAGTGTTGTTAAGAAGACGTACGGTGTATTACCTTTTATTGGTAGAGGGATTGGTTTTGGAGCCATGAGGTCATGTTGCAGCTGTACAAAACTCTGGTGTGGTCACACTTGAAGTATTGTGTACAGTTCTGGTCACCACAGTATAGGAAGGACGTGGAAGCATTAGAAAGGGTTCAGAGGAGATTTACCAGGATGTTGCCCTGGTATGAAGAGAAGGATTTACTAGGAAAGGCTGAGGGACTTAAGCTGTTTTTGTGAGAGAGACAGTTAAGAGGTGACTTAATAGAGACATACAAGATAATCAGAGGATTAAATAGGGTGGACAGTGAGAGACCTTTTTCCTCAGATGGTGATGGTTAGCGTGAGGGGACTTGGCTTTAAATTGAGTGGTAATAGATATAGGACAGATGTCAGAGGTAGGTTCTTTACTTAGAGCGTAGTAAGGGCATGGAATGCCGCTTGCAACAGTAGTAGACTTGCCAACTTCAAGGGCATTTAAATGGTAATTGGATAAATATATGGATGATAATAAAATAGTGTAGGTTATTAGATTGGTTTCACAGGTCGGTGCAACATTGAGGGTTGAAAGGCCTGTACTGCGCTGTATGTTCAAAACTTCCCCTGGGACCTGGCACCAGGCACCCGCCAGCCCCAATATCTCCCTTCCACCTCAACCTCCCCTAAATAGTGCATCACGTTTCTGGTCCCCTTGCCAATTTGGACCCTTGCGCCATACACACCTGGTCATACCACCACCACCTCTCCCCCACCCCAACCACTTGGCATCCTACTCCCAACCCATTTAGCACCCTATCCCACCTGGCACCCTACACCTATCCATCTGGAATCATTCCACCCTAGAACCTTAACCTTCTACATATCTTTTGACAGGAGCTGCTGAAGTAGCTGTCCGGGATTCTAGACTTTTACATTTCAGAATATGGCAGGTTACTGCCCTCAAAAGGGGATGGTTTGCCCACCCAATCCATGTTTCGTTTTCCAGGGCTTGGGAACTAACACAGGTGAAAGCACTGCTCTGCAAATGTGAGGAGCTGCAGGACACTGATAATAAAGGTGTGTGTGTGTGTGTATATGTGTGTGTCCATGTCTGTATCTGTGCTGGTGATACTTACTACAGTACTGATGAATATGAACATATGTAAAAGGTGCTGGTTTGATCCTTTTAAACTGCTTCACCATTTCAATGAGATCACGGCACAAATATATTTGTGTTTCAAATTCCAAATCCCCATTGAAACCTGAAAAATATTCATTCCTTTGCCCTCCAAGAATCTATCTACCTCTGCCTTATAAATATTTAATAGTCCTACTTCCACCTACATCTGTAGCAGCTACACAAGGCAGCTCACCATTACCTTCAATTAGTGATGGATAAAAAAGGCTGAGGCCGAGCCAGCAATTCTTGCACAAATGAATGAATATTAAAGAAAGTACATGCCCAGATTTTTACTATCGAGGTTTGTGCACAGACATGGGAAATTTTCCAAAGAACCGCATTCCTCTCAGGAAAGGTGCCTCATATTGGGAGTGCCAGCATTCTAGGCCCCATAGTCAACTAAAGATCTGCCACTTATCCCATCGTCTCATATAGTCCCTATGTCACACTAGTATGAGCTCAGACTAGCCTGAGCTCCTCCCCACACACCACCCTCTGGCCTTACATCTTCCATGCCAACTAATGTAGAATCCACCATGGGCAGACCTGAGGAGCCTGCTGAGATAAAATAAAATAAAATTCCTAAAGTGCCTACATGTCGTTCTGCTATACCACATATATCCTCAAATCAAATCCACTGTAACGCGATTGATGAGTTGGGGACACTACTTGTAAAGCGTGAACTTTTAAAACATGTGTTGGCTGTAATGCAATTACATCGCCATCACTTTAAGCACTGTTTCTAAAGGGCAATTTTTCCAATACACAGGGTTGCACAAGAACGCAACCATCACATTATAGAACTGACTGTATTACAGAGTTCACTACATTAAAAAATCATTCTTTAATAAATGCATATTCAATATATTTAAGTCCCTCAAATGCTTAATTGTAGTCAAAACTCCACATCAAAGGCCTCAAATCTCTTAGTAAACACTTAGAAATGTTAATCAAACAATGACTTTACCGCTCCACACTCTGCTAAAGTCAGCTTGTGAAAGCAGTCATATTGTAATAATGCTATAATGACACTCCTGAAATGTATGTTAACAAATAAGTAATGACACTAAATGCAGCATTTTTATTTCAACTCAGTGACACAGATGGGTTGAAATTTAATTTAATGGGCAGAAGATTTAAATGATTTTGCAGCTTGATAGTCCCACGGACTTTGCTTTTGATGACAATTTACATCCAATAAATAATCATAAGTCACCCATTGTGTGATAAGGCCCATGGTCCAGTAAATATTGAGACTGTTTGAGATTTGCAATTTCCCATATGTGAGCCAGATCCTGCCCTCATTTCTCTACTGGCAGAAATAATATCTGTTGGAAATGGGGGACTTCTAGATCTGGAGTCCCAACACAATTTTGAATAAAACATGGACTCTGCATAGAATCCCTACACTGTGGAAAGAGGCTATTCAGCCCAACAAGTCCATACTAACTCTCTAAAGAGCATCCCACTCAGTCTCACTCCTGTAACCCTGCATGTCCCATGGCTAATTCACCTAACTACACATCCCTGACCACTACAGGACAATTTAGCATGGGCAATCCACCTAACCTGCACTTCTTTGGACTGTAGAAGGAAACCACAGCAGAGAGACATGCAGACACAGGAAGAATGTGCGAATTCCACACAGACAGTCATCCAAGGCTGGAACTGAATCCAGGTCCCTGGCGCTGTGAGGCAGCAGTTCTAACCACTGAGCCGCCATGACTCCAAAAATACTATGCTATTGAGTCAACATTGTTTGGGAGGGATAATTTCATTTAAACAAATGAATCTACGCATCACTTTCCCAATTCTACTTCGCACAAATAGTACTGGAAACTGGTGAATTTTGATTTGATCTTGTGAAATGGCAGAGAAGGATAAATGAACTGAGTGTCTATACTCCTGCTCCTAATTCAAACATTTGCACAATCTATTTTAACGTGATAGTTGCCACATTGATCATAGTGGTGCTCAAATTTTGCGGAATATTTTCTTCCAAATTATTATGCAGTTCATGATGTTGGTTCTGAGGAATCAGCTATCAAAGGAAAGCTACTTCCAATGGACACTTCTCAATGGTAAGGATAATGGCTTCCTTTCACCACTAGATGACAGTACATGCCTGTGAAAGGCCAGAACTCGAAATCACGTTAACAACCGGAGAATCTGTTACCTTCAGTGTTCCTCACAAAATTTCAGCAGCACCATGATCAATGTTTGCCAAGCATCAGTTAATGAAGCGTGTTAAATAAATGTAATCTCAAATCGATTTTAATCCCACTATTCATGCCAAAATGACCTTTCGACTCATTTTGTCCATGCTGGTACTCAACTAATTCTGTTCCCCTCTGTTTTCCTTAGAGCCCTGCGATTTTTATTCTCTTTATTTGAAATCTCAATTCTTTTTTAAAGGCAACAATTGAATCTGTCTGCACAACACTCTCAAGTCGCGAATTCCCGATCTTAACCAGTCACTGTGTAAAAGTTTCTGTCCTCAAGTTGCTATTGTTTTGGATGTAGGTTTGCTTGCTGAGCTGAAAGGTTCATTTCCAGACATTTCGCTAACTTACTAGGTAACATCTTCAGTGGGCCTCAGGTGAAGCAACGCTGAAAATTTCTGCTTTCTATTTATATATTTGGATTTCCTTGGATTGGTGATGTCATTTCCTATGGTGATGTTATTTCCTGTGGTGAAGTCACTTCCTGTTCCTTTTCTCATGGGGTGGTAGATGGGGTCTAACTTGATATGTTTGTTGATAGAGTTCCAATTGGAATGCCATGCTTCTAGGAATTCTCGTGTGTGTCTTTGTTTGGCTTGTCCTAGGATGGATGTGTTGTCCCAGTCAAAGTGGTGTCCTTCCTCATCCATATATGAGGATACTAGTGAGAGAGGGTCATGTCTTTTTGTGGCTAGTTGGTGTTCATGTATCCTGGTGGCTAGTTTTTTGCCTGTTTGTCCAATGTAGTGTTTGTTACAGTCCTTGCCATGTATTCAAAAAGAATGGGTACCCAATGAACACAGTCCACTGATTTCTCAGTAACAAACCCATCAAGCAGACAAAACATGTCCAGAAACCCTAGCCACTCTCCCCTACATCAAAGACATCTCAGGAATGACTGCCAGACTACTCAGACCCCTTGGCATCATGGTAGTCCATAAACCCACAAACACATTGAAACAGCAGCTAATGAACTTAAAAGACCCTATACAGACAATGATCAAAACTAACGTCGTTTACAAAATACCATGCAAGGACTGTAACAAACACTATATTGGACAAACAGGCAAAAAACTAGCGACCAGGATACATGAATACCAACTGGTTATTGTTTATTCTGTTTATTTTGACAATTACCTGACTTTTGTTTCTTGGACCTTCTATCAATTGGAGTAGTTTCTCTCTACCTTCTCTGTTCTGATCCCTCAATTTTGAGTGCCTCCAGAAAATCTCCTTTCAACTTTCCTTTCTCTGAGGAATTCAACACCAGGCTCTCCAAACAATCTAAGTCGCCAGAGATTAAAATGTTAACTAGACAGAGTACAGGTATATACATTTCTAGTCAGATTTTTGCTTCAACTTGCACATGACAAAACTCTGGAGCTAACAACTCCGTTCTGAAGAAGTCATATCAAACAGGAAATGTTATCTGTGTTTCTCTCCGCAGATGCTGTTGAGTTTCTCCAACACTTCCTGTTTTATTCCAGATCTCTAGCGTCCATAGTATTCTGCTTTTTTTAACAAAAACAACATTTTTAAGCTTTCATTTCAGTATTTCACAAGCATATCCTGTTTTATTTCAGATCTCCAGAGTCTATAGTACTCTGCCTTTTTTTTAGCAAAACCTACACTTAAAGCTTTCATTTCAGTATTTACAAACAGTTCCTAACTTAAAGTCATTTCACACCATTGTATGTGTTGGACAGGGGGTGATACAGGTCAGCGCTGATAGCAGTGGTGGATACACACATAACGAGATTCAGGGGCATTGGATGGCCTGCCCAAGACCCTCCTCTCTTTGTGATGGAAGGTGAAAGTAGCAGGTTCCAAGATCCCAGAGAGCATTGTACAGAGCTTCCTGTCCCCATAGCTTCTGTTCCACATCATTGTCCTGCTGCAACCTTCTCAGCCATTCCATTGAGAATGCAGAAATATTCTTGTGCAAACCTTGAAACTCACCAGAACACATCTAAAAATACTCCACATACTTCAGGAGATATGGCAGTAACAGCACTTCCTAAAAATCATTTTACAGGAATTTTGGCTGCTGGGCCCTTTGAGGAACGCTGATGCAAGGCTAGGTGTGATAATTACACTAAGGAGGGATAGGGGTGTGTGTGGAGGGTGGGGGCAAGCTGGCTTGGTGGTTACGATTGCTGCCTCATAGCACCAGGGACTTGGATTTGTTCCCACCCTTGGGCGACTGTCTGTGTGGAGTTTGCACATTCTCCCCGTGCCTGCATGGGATTCCACCAAGTGCTCCAGTTTCCTCCCACACTTCAAAGATGTATAGGTTCAGTGGATTGGCCATACTAAATTGCCTATAGTATCCTGGGATGTGCTGTTTGGCCATGGGAAATGCAGGATTACGGGGATGGGGTGGGCCTGGGTGGGATGCTCTTCGGAGGGTCTATGTGGACTTGATGGGCTGAATGGCCTGCTTCCACAATGTAGGGATTCTATGATCTTCTTTTCCTGACATATTGCAACTACTTATGTGTCTTTTTCTTCTCTCAACTGGTCTAAATTCCCTTATTATAGTCCTAGTCTTTACATATGACACAATTAGCAACACTTTTAATTTGGCAGTTTCAGCCTTGCATTTAACTATATTAGCACAGCTTCATTTATTGGAGTTGTGATGTGTCTGTATAAGTCCTTAGCAGATTAATCAAACTGCTTTTAATGAAAGGGTTTCAATAATGCATAAACATCAATACTTCTCCCAGTTTATAACTAAATTGGCATTTACTGTCTTTATTATCATTTGCTTCCAACTTCGTTCCCATTCTCAGGCTGTCATTAATCTATATACTCCAGTATCAGAGAAACAATGGAAGTCCTTGAGCTCAGTACTACTGTTTTAAAAAAACTGTTCCATTAGGAACTGTGGGTATGCTCAGACTCTCCCTGCTTCCTGGAGGAGTGTAGAGGATTGCTGAAAAGCTATTTGAAGGGGAGTGAATGGATTAAGAAAGACATTGATAAAGAAAATTCCACACTTCTCCATGAGACAAATTTCTTTTTAGTGGGGCGGGCAAGAATAAAATAGCTTCTCCCAACAACTGCAAATAAAAGAAGTATATTATTCATGGTGCGACATTCTCTCTCTTAATAATGTCTTTGATATTGTTGGTAGCCATGGCTTGGAGGAGCTGGTGTTGGACTTGGGGTACAAAGTTAAAAATCACACATCATCAAGCTATAGTCCAACAGGTTTATTTGTAATCATTAACTTTTGGAGCACCACTCCTTCAACAGGTAAACCACCTGATGAAAGAGTGGCGCTCCGAAAGCTAGTGCTTCCAAATAAACCTGTTGGATTATAAACCTGTGTTGTGTGATTTTTAACTTTGATATTGTTATTTGGTTTCTCACTGATCCTGGGTTCTGGAATCTTAATGCTGAGACTGCTTGGGTTTTGATTAGAGGGTCCATCATGTACACAAAACCATCTTGATGTCTGAAGTGATACATATAACCAAAACTGCAGATCTTATTGCTGCACCAGGCTAAAGAAAAATGCTCAACAACCTTATTCCCTTTTTTGCAAGTTGCATGGTATTAAGTTTTTTTTAATGACTTTAAGCTTTACATTTAATATGAGACAATTTGGACTGATGGTGTCAATATGAGAAAGGCATCTACTGGACCAAAGAACAATCTGTGGTTTATCGTCTCAAATCTACTAAACTCCAAACAAAATCCCCAATAATATTTTGATCTTCAGAATAATTTAACATTAGAAATTCCACTTGCCAGACGTCAGGTTGTGTGTGGTATGTAAATAAAATTTAAGTAGATGCCATTGAAGCAGCACAGTAGCTCAAGGACCTGGTTTCAATTCCAGTCTCAGGTGACTGTCTGTGTAGAGTTTGCACATTCTCTGCACATCTGCGTGGGTTTTTGCTCTGGTTTTCTCCTACAGTCCAAAAGTGTGCAAGTTAAGTGAACTGAATTGCCTACAATGTTCCAGAGTTGCAGAGGCGAGGTGGTTTAACCATTGGAAATGTGGAGATTGGGTGGGATGCTCTTTGGAAGATCAGTATAGGCTGATTGGCCACCTTCCACATTGTAAGGATTCTATGATTGTCTACCTGCTTTAATTCACAAATGATATTTTATAATTGGGACTTTTTAAGCTGGTATCATTTCCCTCTGGTTTCCTCAAGAGTCCTGTGATTTCTTCCCACATGCATTTCAATATTTAACATTTTGATAGCTGTCTCCTTTCCCACCTCCTCTATTCAAAACTCCATCAGCAGGGCAGAGTACATAAGCCTTACAATCATCTTTGTAGAAAGTATCACGTTTTCACTTGTCCCATTCTAAATGGAATGGACCAAAAATTATTACATTTCATGATGCCACTGGATATTACTGATTGTGCTTTACTCTGGGGAAAAAAAAACCTCAGTGAAGAATAAATAGAAATTGCTGATGAAACTCAGCACTTCTGGCCACGCCTGTGGTGAGAAAACAGAATTAATGTTTCCGGCCTGCTGATTATTCTTCATCAGAACTGTGCTGTATGTGCTGCTAGCTTTGTAAAACCTCTGAAGTTGCCTAAATGAAATATTGCAAAATTAGCACCAAAATGCAAAGAAAGTGAATGTGAATCACATCACAATATCAAAGGACATGTAAAACCCACACACTCTAATTTTCAGTTGACCAAAGACACCACCCATCGCAGCCCAAGTTCAGCTCAATCACTATCCTTGTTTCTGTTGATATACGTTAAGATCTGTTATCCTTCTATTGTTGCAACCTTTTCAAGTCCTATCATCCCACAGGACTCTCCCTTTTCCTATCTCTGGTCTCTTGTGCTTAATACCCTACTTGCAAATACAATTGGGGATTGCCATTCAGCAACTTAAACCCCACTCTCTGGAATCCACTCTATAAATCTATCCACTAATTTAATCCCCATCTCTGAGATCCTTTTGAAAATGCTGTACTTGGCTGAGTGCCTTTGAGCCCTCTACTACTAATTTTCTCTTTGGTTTTACTTTATTTATATTCTGATTTCTCTAAGAAGCTTGGAGAACTTGCTTTTGAACATTATAAATGCAATATAATAAAGGTCGATGTTGTTTACTCCATCAGTCAGAATAGGGCAGGTAGCAGTTAGCAATGAAAACTATGGGCTGAATCTTACTTTTATTTTGGCTAAGTCTAAGTTGGATTTTGAAAGGATTTCTGCCATGAGGCCTAAAGCATTTTTCACTCACCAACCTCACGTCATCAACTACCTACCTCAATGTATCAAAAATTATTATATTTTTGCATCCCTCTCCTCTGATTCCATCCACACCTTACCATGTGCTCTTCCCAGCACAATGCACCTCTCAGTCAATACTGGCTGAAAGACCAGCATCCCTTGCATCCACGTCATCCTTATAAGGGAGCTGTGCCCTTTGACAAGCACTGGTGTGCTGAAGCTGCACTCCTCAGTCAAGAACATTTACAGAAGGTGTCAGAGAAGGGAAATATAACACCATGGTTTTCCAACAGGGGCCTGGATGTCCTATTTGAGGGAGCAGTGGAAAGAAGTCCTCTTCTTGTAGGACCTCCAAGGGAGACCATGATAGCAGATCCTGGCAGTCAGAATGATGCCACCCAGCTCAGTGCTGCCTCCACTGTTGGGTGGAACAGTCAGCAGTGTTGTAAGAAGATCAATAGCCTTCATTGTTGTACCAGAGTAATTGCTACATTCCTCCCTATGCCATCTCTCACTCACTCCATCACTGCTGCCACCACCCACATCTCATGCTCTACAAGTCTCACTATTGTCTGCAACCGCTTCCCTCAGCTGTTCAAAAGGTCACCAATCCCCCACACCATTAAGCCTACATGGCTCGCTGTGCTGCCTCCTCAAGTTTCCGGGACACCTCTCCACGTTTTGCTCATCTACATTATGCCATTCATGTTCACCTCACTCAATCCATCCCTGTTTATCATTACAGGATATGACAGTCCATAACAGGGCAGAAAGAGACTGCATGGGGACAAGGGCTGGACAATAGGCTCCTCATCCCTTATGAGAAGAGAATCCTGGCCCACAGGGATACTGAGATATTCAAGACTAACCATCTTAGTAAGGACTATTCTTTAATCTACAGCAACTCTCACACACCGTGTCACTCATTGCATATAACTTCTAACAGCTTGTCCACCACCTTGCCTAACAAATGGCTGACTCCCCCTTTTTGAATTCTGAGGATGGGAGTACAGGGGCCTCAGAGAAAACATCGGCAAGGCTGCCCTCGTCCAGCCAAGACCCTGACAGCTCAGTGGGAGCATTAGTGTGGAAACACAATCTGGTGAGCACATCATTGTGACAGCTCAGCAACTGGCTGAGGGGGAAACAACTGGACTACTTTGATTCAGAGGACCTCCGGAGAATAGGCAACAGATCCCAGGCAGGCGGGGACTTCATGCACAGGGAGGAACAGGAGCAGCAAAGAGAGATGTGGGGCACAGTGGCCGTTATTACCTAGGAGATGTAGCTGTGCAGCAAGTCATGCGATTGCCTGGCTTCCTCCACAGACTGGTTGGTGGCTGCCATAATGAGCCAGGTCCAGTTCCTTCACAGGGTCTGCTGGAGATGCTCACACACCTGCACACCAGCTCACCACCTACTGTTCCTCAGCACCAAAGGCATGGTGACAGAGAGAACAGGAAACTGGCAAGCACTCCAGGTGCCCACTTCCTCACAAGGAAACAGGGTGGTGCTAGCTGACACCCATTCAGGGGAAGAACCACACACAAACCCCACAGTAATCTCCAGTCACCTCACTCCAGAGGTTCCAAGACCCTCCACCTACATCCTGCTATCCCTGTCCAAGCCCTTCCCTTTAAAAGCCGGATAATTGGTGGATGCTGCAGCCCCATCCCTAACAGGGTGAGTAATTTACCCTGCTCACTCTGAGTGCTTCTTCAGCCATTTTCTTCCCTATAATGTATTTTTAATTTCTAGCACAGCTGGTGGTGACAGTGAATATCCTTTGGCCAGTGGCTTCCAGCCTCTGCCTTAAAGTGTTAATGACTCATAACAGTACACAAATCAACAGCCACTCTCAGACAACAACTCACCAGAATGAAGGACCCAATACCCAGCATGAGCAAAACCAATGTAGTGTACAAAATCCCATGCAAGGACTGCACAAAACACTATATAGGACAAACAGGAAGACAGCTAACGATCCGCATCTATGAACACCTACTAGCCACGAAACGACACGACCAGCTATCCTTAGTAGCCACACACGCAGATGACAAGTAACATGAGTTCGACTGGGACAACACTACTATTATAGGACAAGCCAAACAGAGAACAGCCAGGGAATTCCTCGAGGCATGGCACTCATCCACAGGTTCTATCAACAAACACATCGACCTGGACCCAATATACCGGCCACTGAAGCGGACATCTGGAACTGACAACCGGAAGCAGTAGAGACAAACCACTATAAATGCCGGAGGAAACATCACAGAAGCGTTTCACAGGAAGCTCCCAAGCACTGAGGATGTCACCTAGACAGGGGACGAAACGTCTGCAACACAAATTCCCAGCTCAGCGAACAGAACAACAACATATACACTCTTGGCTGAGGCCTGCTGACCAGTAAGGCAAACTGCCTGACTATATACCAGGCTAATGGAAAGCCAAGGCAAGGCAGGGATGCTTTGAGCATGCAGTTAGGTGCTAAGTGGGTGAGTGGTAAGGCAAGCAGTCTAGTGGTGCAGCCTGGTCCTACCTTTCAGCTAGGTGCCTGTCTGCAGTCTGCTGGTTGCCAGTACATCTTGGAATGCTTCAGGAGCACTTTGAGAGTGTATTGTAGGAGTACCACAATGTTGAAAGCAAATGCTGGATGCCAATGTCCATGGATGGGGAGGTACATGTGGCTGATGACCATGGATTTTGCCCTGAGATACAATTCAATCGTGTGCAATATAAAGGTAGTTCAGAGCAAGCAACGACCTGAATTCTGCTTTGGTTTTGATATTGAGTTTACTCACCTGTCCGGCTTGATTGGTGCATTTGGTAAGATAGGAAGTTGAATATTACTAAGATGAATTGGTCTCTTAACAAGATATTTAACAAGTAATAATCACCCTTAATTAGGAACTCACTCCTGCCTTGTGAGAAACTCACTGTGCTGTTTGTCAAAAGCAGAACATGTGGGAGAGATGCTCCTGCCATTGAAGTGAGCCTTGTTGGATTTCCCACTGAATTCTATCATAATTCTCATTACAGCCCCCATCACTCAGACCCCTTTCAGATTCTAACCAGCATTTCCATGCTTTTCATCTCAACATATATCAAGGAATTTAGAATATATGTTCCGCATTTAAGTCTGGGAGTACAATAATTTGGGGACTTCTGTAAATTCATTTTAAAAATACACAAATAAACTTTTCTATCAATAAGAGGAAAGATTAACTGATTTGAAAAAAAAAATCTATCAAAATATTCAGCATGATAAAATGTTTTTGGCTTTAAGTCATTCCATGATCTCTTAAATTTTTCATAAGTCCTCATGACATTAATTATTATGAAAGCTTCAAACCAGCAAAAGACTCTATGTACCTTTATAACTGAGTTCTAAATTTATTTTTGGTTTGTCATAGCTCATTTGTATTTAAGTCTGTTACCAGTGTATCTGGTAAGACATTGAAAAAAAACCTGTTGCCTAAGTATATGGTGGGTTTGTTGTCATTGGCATCTATAGGTTGTCATAATGTAAATGGGAAAGGAGCACCTATTCCACATTACTATTTACCCATTTAAAGCACCAAGTTGATCCATTTGCCTAATGGACTGCTACTCAGGATAAAAGTCATTCATACCAGGTTTCATTGTTAGCAGGAAGGTAACTCATTTTATTGTAAACAATCTTATTATTGGAACAATATGGCAAAAAAATCGATTATTAATCTATGACTATGTGAGTTTAAACTATACCCCCTTTAAATTTGAAGACAAATTCATTCACAAATCAGACAGATTTTTTAAAAAGACAGCTTAATACAAATACTATGATGGATAATTATACACCGGAAAAGACAAGTTCTGTAGTTCAAGAAGCCAGACCGCAAGGTGGAGAATTATTTCTTCAAGTTCTTATGATTTTAGCACTAATGACATATTGTTAAGACCATCAGAAGTAGGACCTGGAGTAGACCATTCATCCCCTTCAGTCTACTCTGCCATTCAATAGGATCATGGGCGATCTGACATTCCTCACAGCTATGTTCCTGTGTTTCCTTATATCTCTTGATTCCTCTACTCATCAGGAATCTATCTAACTCAGCCTTAATTGTATGCAATGATTCTGTCCCCACGGCTTTCTTTGGCAAGGAGTACGAAAGATTCACAACCCTCTGAGAGAAGAAATTTCTCCTTATCTCAGTTAAAATTGGCACCCCTTTATTCTAAGACTGTGCCGTCTGGTCCTAGTCTCACCCATAAGGAGGAACAATGTCTCAGTATTTACCTTGTCAAGCTCCTTAAGAATCCTATCTGTTTCAATGAGATCACCTCTCATTCTAAACTCGAGTAGAAATCCAACCTTGTAGCTTTTGCTCATAATGCAATCAGTCCATACCAGGCGTCATTCTAGTGAACCTCCCCTGAATGGACGCCAATGAAATACTGAGATTCCTTAAATAAGAGGACCAAAACTACCCACAGTACTCCAAATGTGGTCTCACCAACACCTTGTACAGTCACAGTAAGACTTCCCTACTCATACTGGAACCCCCTTGAATGAATGGTCAACATTCCACGAGCCTTCCTGATCATCTGCTGTATTTGTGTGCTAGCTCTCTGTGTTTCATGTATAAGTATCCTGAGTCCCTTTGTGGTGCAGCTTTCTATAGTTTTTTCTCCATTAAATTATATTCTGTCCTTTTGTTCTCCCCTCCAAAATGAACACCTTCATATTTTCCCTCATTTTATGTCATTTGCCAACTTTTTACCAACTTAACCTATGAATATTTCTCTGTAAACTGATTGCATCCCTCTCACAACCTGCTTTCCCCTCTACTTTTATGTCTTTGCAAATTTGGCTATAGTACATTTACTTCCTTCTTCCAAGCCATTAGTTGTGATCCCAACACTGATACCAGTGGAACACCATTGGTCGCAGGTCACCAACTTGAAAAAGAACTCCTTATTCATACTCATGGTTTCCTGTACTTTTGTTAATCCTCTATCCACATCAATGGACCACCTCCAACACCATGGGCTCCTAACTTATGACTTAATCTTTTGTGAGGTACCTTGTCAAATGCTTTCAGAAAGTCCAAACGCAACCTACAGGTCATTCTACTATAACACGTCTTTTGCTAACACAAATTTGTTGTAATGCAATTGACGAATTGGGGACACTGTTTCAAAAATGCAAACTTTTAAAATGTGGGTTAGTTGTAACACAATTACAGCACCATCTAAGCACTGTTTCTAAAGCGTAATTTTTCTATAATGCGGGGTTGTACAAGAATGCAACCATCGCATTATAGAAGAACTACCTGAACTGCCTACAGAGCAAGGGTCAATCTTTAATTCAACAGCTGATTAGGTGAACCTAGGTCTTTTTCTTGTTTCTAAATTAACTCTTTCTTTTTGTCTTTTTCACTCACAGAGAGAAATGGTAAGATATGCTTCTTGTTTGTGGGTTTCGACATGTTTTTGAATGCAATGGACTCATAGATCTGTAACAGATTGTATCTGGACCATCCCAGATGCTGTTATCAGGCAGTTTTTCCATAACTTAAAATCTCCTGGCACCACTGTTTTTCACAAAGTATCCACCTCACTGCTCCAAAAGGTAATTTGCTAGAATGTACACTACACAAGCCCACTTGATCTTCAGAATGTAGTAAAAGTACATCCTGGGGTACCTTTTAGTTATGTAGCAATATACAACTCTTAATTTCCAGTACCTGAAGACCCTGGGTTACAAACCGATGTCCGGCTTCTCATTTTTAAAAATTATTTTTAAAAATCCGTGTCCCGTACAATGTTTCATCCTAACGAATGGGCAAACTAATTAGACTGTATCTGTTCTGACTTACACACAAATCCGGTTTACAAACAGCGGAAAGAATGGAACTTGTTTGTCAACTGAGGACTTCCTGTATGTAATCCCAAAAGGAAAACTGTGTGCCCTCTCACAAGGTAAACTGTTGGATATTAATCTGTGTACCTGAAATGAAACACATATAACTTATCAGTCACCTATGTGTTTCCATTATTTTCCTGTTTTTTACGTATTTACAATATCTGCATTATTTTGCAGCTCACCTGTCTTCCAGAATCCTGAATTTCGTGATGGTTCCATTTCAATAAAGACACCGCAGCTCTCAAAAACAATTGCCAGAAAGCTGTTATCATGAGTGGCTGCAGTTTTCATAAATCTCTCTGAGGAAATTAGCTCAATCATACTTTTGTTTTCAAGTGTTGATCCACTTTACTGTTTCTCCTCATAGTCCAAACAAATAGGCAATTGGCATGAACTGTGTAAATAACTCAATCATGGAATCCATAGTTTTCCAACCATTTACTCAAGTAATCTCAATCGCTTTCAGCATTGGCATATAGTGAAGCTAGGAGAACTGCATATCTGTGTTAGCAACATTCTCTCAGCATTGAGGTAGTTAACTATGTATCAAAAGGATGCTCTTCTGACTTTGGTAATTAAGTCAACTCATCTGGCATGGTGACTCAGTGGTTAGCACAGCTGTCTCTCAGTGTCAGGGGCCAGGGCTTGATTCCACCCTTGGATGACTGTCTGGGTAGAGTTTACATGGGTTTCCTCCAGGTGCTCCAGTTTCCTCCTGTGAAGGTTAGGTGGGGATTGGCCATGCTAAATTGCCCATAGTGTCCAGGGATGTGCAGACTTGGTCGATCAGCTCTGGGAAATATGGGGTTACAGGGAAAGGATGGGGAGGTGGTTCTGGGTGGGGTACTCTTTAAAGGGTCAGTGTGGACTCAATGGGTCAACTGACCATAAGACATAGGAGCAGATATTAGGCGATTTGGCCCATCAACTCTCCTCCACCATTCGATTATTCCCGCTGTCTCACCATAACCTTTGATTCCCTCGGCAATCAAGAACCCATTTATCTCGGTTTTAAATGTACTCAATGACCTGGCCTCCACAGCCTTCTGTGGCAATGAATTCCACAGATTCACCACTCTCTGCTAAAGAAGTTTCTCCTTATCTCCGTTCTAAAGGGTCTTCCCTCTACTCTAAGGCTGTGCCCTCAGATTCTTCCCTCTCCTGCCAGTGGAAAAGTCTTCCTAATGTCCATCTGTCCAGGCCATTCAGTATTCTGTAAGTTTCAGTCAGATCCCCCTTCATCCTTCTAACCTACATCAACTACAATGTCAGAGCCCTCAAACGTTACTCTACACATTAACATAGTCCCCTAAATGTTAACAGCACAGAGGTGGAATGAGTGGAGAGTGTCAAGCTCCTGGGACTGGTCATCCACAACAAGCTTTTGTGGATTCTTCATGTGGATGAACTGATTACAAAGACCCAACAATGTCTCTTCTTCCTCAGAAAGCTGAGGAAATTTGACATGATGGCAAATACCCTTGCCACCTTTTATAGGTGTATCATCGAAAGCATTCTGTCTGGATGTGTCACTACCTGGTATAGCAACTGTACCATTCAAGGTCGGAGACGGTTATAGAGAGTGGTAACCTGGACAATCACAAAGGCCAACCTCCCATCCATAGAATCCATCTACCAGGCCCGCTATCAAGGAAAGGCCGCCAGCATTCTCAAAGATCCATCCCACCCTGGCAATGTTTTTCTACAACCTCTACGAGAGGGAGAAGGCATAGAAGGCTGAACACACGCACCAGCCAGTTTCGAAATAGCTTCTACCCTACTGTTCTTAGAATACTGAATAGACTCACAAATTCTTAACATTTGCCTGTTTACCTATTATTTACTTATCTATGCTATTTAACTCTGTGATCTGCCTATATTGCTCACGCAACAAAGCTTTTCACTGTGCCTCAGCACACGTGACAATACATTCAATTCAATCCAATTTAATTCTTGTGTTAGGCCTTTCATTCCTGGGACCTGTTTCACGCTGTAGGGATTCTATGATAAAAAATGTGCTTTGCATCACATTTATGTAATTGGTGACCTCTTTGTGTACTGCATAACAGATGGACCTTTTCTCCAACATAACAGAAGCCGAAGTGTTTGCTAATGATTGCACAATGGTCAGGTCTTCAAATCTGAAGTAGCCCATACCCAGGCTTGGACTGATAAGTGGTAAGTAATATTTGCGCACACAATTTCCATGCAATGATCTCCCTCTTCAAGAGAGAATCTAACTAACTTCTATTCAATGGCATTAACATAATTAAATTTCCCATCTCCAGCCTATGGATAACCAATGAGCAGAAATTTAGAAAGACCAGCCATGTAAATACTGTAGTTACAAGCACAGGTTGAGAATTCTAGGGCAAGAAATCCATTTCCTAAAGCCTCAAGGCCTGTTGAACATCCACAAGTGCAATGGAATACTCTTCATTTGTTTGATTGGATGAAGCTTCAGCAACAGCAGGAAGCTCTATATCATCTATAACTAAACAACCCACTTGATCTGCATTTCATCCCCATACAGAAGCATCCATCCCTTTCATTTCTGAAGCTCTCGCAGCAGTGTGTATTCTCAATAAATTACACTCTAGCAATTCACCAAGTTATCTTCAACAGCACTTTCTAAACCCAAGATCTCCATTACTTGCCATAACCTCAATTTCAAACCATAGCTTCCAAACCCCGAGTCGCAAATATCCTTCTTGTGAAACATCACAATTCCTTCCTTATTGCTGAGGTCAGAGAAATTTCAACCCAACTGAATCGTGGGAGTACCATCATTGTAGCAATTCAGCAAAAGCCATTAACACATTCTGAGAACATCAGGGGTGAGCTATAAATGCCAATGTTACAATTGATGTCCACACCCTGTGAACAAATAAAACAAAAATAGAAAGCTAGTGTGATGACCGAGCAAATAAAGACAAGGAAAAATAGAGACAAGCAAAGGACAATGACAGAAAAAGAAAGATGCCCCACATTTTACAAAACACAGTACAGCTGATTATTTTAAGTAATTCACTGCATATTTTTCTTGAATTTGCAAATATAAATTCCCATTAAAAGATTCCCTTTCCATATAAACATGTAACTTGGTTAGTTGATTATTATATAAAATTTCTTCTTAATAATAATATTGGAAAGATATGTAAATCAAACTTGCAACAAATTATTTCATGATGTAGGCATCATGGACATTTGTAAGTAAATGTGAATGTTTGCTGATATTGAACCTAACTTTCACATACACCAGATTATCTATAGTAATCCTTCATGAAGGATGATTTGGAGGAGCCAGCGTTGGTCTGGGGTGGACAAAGTTAAAAATCACATAACATCAGGTTGCAGTCCAACAGGTTTATTTGGAAGCACTAGCTGTCAAAGCACTGCTTCTTCATCAGGTGGTTGTGGAGCAGGACCATCAGACACAGAATTTATAGCAAAAGGGTACAATGTCATGCAGCTGAACAAACTTATTAAACAAACTTAGATTAAGTCTTTCAGCTTTTGCAAGTTTCAGTTCATTAAGATGTAAATCCTAGAACTCCTTTTAAGTCACATTCTCAAGATAACTTAAGGTTTTCTAACAAAATGTGTCATCTCAGCTCAGACAATGCATTAAAGATGTGAGGTTAAAGTCTGTCTGTGTCCTAACCTTGAGTCAGACTGGTTCTATTTCTAAAGTGGGATTTATAGAATCTTACATGGACTGACTGTAGGTTATGCATTTTTTGAGCAAAATAAAATATAATTCTGCAAAGACAGATTCATCCCATTTGTATGTGAGGGCAGGAGAGACAGAGTGAGTGAGTGTGTGTGTGCGTGGGTGTGAGTGCAAGTGAGAGAATGTGAGTATGTGTGTGTGTAAGCTTCATAAAGTATGTATGTGAGTGTGATGGGGCATAAACCTGTGAGAGGGTATGTGTGTGGGTGTTAGTATGGGGGGGTGTATGTGTACGTATGAGAGAGAGCTTTTGTATGAGAGAGGGTCTGTGTTAGTGTGTATGCGTGTGTGTGATGCAGTGGAGTCACCTGTAGTGTGACATGAACCCAAGGTCGCAGTTGAGGCCCTCCCTGTGGGTATCAAACTTGACTATCATTCTCTGCTCGGCCCTTTTGCGTTTTTGCTTGTCCCGAAGTCTGCCTTGGAGGATTGTCACCCGAAGGTCTGAGGCCGAATGTCCCGGACCGCTGAAGTGTTCCCCGACTGGGAGGGAACATCCTTGTCTGGCGATTGGCTGTGCGGAGTCCATTCATCCGTCATCGTAATATCTGCTTGGCCTCGCCAATGTACCATGCCTCGGAACATCCTTGCCTGTAGCGTATGAGATAGACAACATTGGCCGAGTCACATGAGTACCTGCTGTTTACATAGTGGGTAATGTTCCCACGTGTAATTATGGTGTCCTTGTTGACACTCTGACACATCTTTCAGAGGTTGCCAAGACAGGGTTGTATGGTATTGTGGTCCATGTTGTCCTGAAGGGTGGGTAGTTTGCTGTGAACAATGATCTGTTTAAAGTTTGGTAGCTATTTAAAGGCGAGAAGTGGAGGCATGGAGAAGGTCTTGATGAGATGCTCATCCTCATCAATAATATGTTGCAGGCTGCAAAGAACATGGCGTAGTTTTTTGATGCCTAGGAAGTACTGGACAACGAAGGGTGCCCTACCAGTTGCACCTGTGTCTGTCTCCTGAGGAAGTCATTCCAGTTTCTCACTAAGGCACTTTGGAACTGGTGGTCAATGAGTTGAGCATCGTACCATGTTCTTCTGAGGGCATCATGTGCCAGCAAACAGTTCAGCGGTGTGACCATCTTCCAACATCGACTTCGGGACAAGCAACAACACAAAGTGGCTGAGCAGAAGCTGATAGCCAATGGGAATGGCCACAACCGGGACCTTGGGTTCATGCCACACTACAGTTTGACCCCACTGCACTATACACTCTCACAGACACACGTATACACACATACTCCTACATACTCACACACTAGCACAGACACTCTCTCATATGCACACATATACACACCCCACACCACCACCCACGCACACACCCTCTCACAGGCCTATATCCCATTATACTCACACACATACTTTATGAAGCTTACACATACATAAACACACACTCTCTCACATGCACCCACTCATTCTGTCTCTCCTGCACTCACACACACATGAATGTTTATAGGGTGAATCTGTACTTGCAGAATTATGTTTTATTTTGCTCAAAAAATGCATAACCTATGGTCAATCCATGTAAGATTCTGTAAATCCCACTTTAGAAATAGAACAAATCTGACTCAAGATTAGGATACAAACAGACTTTAACCTCACATCTTTAATGAGCTGAGATGACACATTTTGTTAGAAAACCTGAAGTTATCTTGAGAATGTGACTTAAAAGGAGTTCTAGGATTTACATATTAATGAACTGAAACAAGCAAAACCATTTTAAAAGATGAAAGGCTTAATCTAAATCTGTTTAATATGTTTTAGCCGCATGACACTGAAAGCTTTTGCTATAAATTCTGTGTCTGATGGTACTGCTCCACAACCACCTGATGAAGAAGCAGCACTTTGAAAGCTAGTGCTTCCAAATAAACCTGTTGGACTATAACCTGATGTTGTGTGTTTTTTAACTTCATGAAGGATGGCTTTCTTAATACAAACAATCATCTTACACTAAACTTTCAACAACAGAGAACAAGGAAACCCATGTAGAGTAGTTGTTGGAGACTGGTTGGATGTTTAGATTAGATTAGATTAGATTACTTACAGTGTGGAAACAGGCCCTTCGGCCCAACAAGTCCACACCGCCCCGCAGAAGCGTAACCCACCCATACCCCTACATCTACATTTACATCTACCCCTTACCTAACACTACGGGCAATTTAGCATAGCCAATTCACCTGGCCTGCACATTTTTGGACTGTGGGAGGAAACCGGAGCACCCGGAGGAAACCCACGCAGACACGGGGAGAACGTGCAAACTCCACACAGTCAGTCGCCTGTTCAATCAAGGAGAAAGCAGAATAGCCTCAGATTGTCCTGGTTGGGGATGGAGGCAGAGACAATGGGTGACTTTTGTCTATTTGTTTCATTTCTTACCTATTGCCATTCCCCTTTGCCTTGTAGGACAAACTCTTCTGCCATTCTTTCGCTCTCATCAGCCATTGGGGGAGGCAATGGCCCAGTAGAAATATCATTGGACTGTTAATCCAGAAACCCAGGTAATATTCTGGGGACCTGGGTTCAAATCCTGTCACAACAGATGGTGGAATTTGAATTCAATAAATATCTGGCATCAAGAATCTAATGATGACCATGAAACCTTTGTCAATTGCCAGGGAAAAAAAAAACATCTGACTCACTAATGTCCTTTAGAGAAGGAAACTGTTATCTCTACCTGCTCTGACCTACATATGACTCCAGACCCATAGCACTGTGGTTGACTCTTAACCTGCAATCTAGGCAATTAAGGATGGGCAATAAATGCTGACCTAGCCGCAATGCCCATCATAGCCTTCATTATGCTAGTCTCCCATCCATCCCACATTTAATACCTACTCTAACGCGACTATTTCTCCCAAAACCAATTAAAGGACATCAACCTGAAAAGGAATCTCTGTATCTCTCTACAATTGCTGCCTATTGTGCTCAATATTTCTGAACTTTTTTGTTTTTATTTCAGATTTCTATAATGCATAGTATTAGATTAGGTTAACACATAGCTTTGTTAAAATATGTTGTGAAATTTACGCATGAGCCAAGAATATAATAGCACAGTTTGATTGTACTCAGGCAAAAAAGGCTTGTCTCTGGCATCACTTACATAAGAGGGAGTCATCTGCTCAGAAATCACGAGCTTTGTAATAGTAGGGACAGAATGTTCTACAGAGACTTTTTTCAATTGTCATTTCTTACAGTAAAGAAAAATGTCCTTGTGGCAAGGTTCCCTTTAGATTTCTTGTACATAGTGATATTGTATTCCATTGTACAAAACAACCCAATAGCAATCCATTCATCTAGTATTGCGCTGTCCTACATAGTTGAGCAATTGTGTTGAACTGTGCAAAAACCACTGGTATTCCATGTGATCCCTTCATTTCCTATTTGCTGAATTGAAATTTGTCAGAAGAACCATTTCAGGTATCAGGAAAATTTCAATGATAATATTTCAAGGTGAATGATAATATTATTTGTCATTGGTGACTGATACAGAACATATAACAAAAAAAGCAATAATGCTAATAAATTTATGTTTACATATTGCCTTTAACATAATAAAATATTCCAAAGCATTTCACAGGAGTGACATAAAATAAAATTACACATCAAACCAGCAGATATTATGGCAAATAGACAAAACCTTTGTCAAAGAGGTAATTTTAAGGAGGATCTAGGAAGCACATGGAGAGGACAGTGCAGAAGACAGAGAGAGTAAGAGAATCTGCACAGTTTCCACCTTTGCTGTTTGATTTCGTGTATCGCTGGACATCGGAGTGCATCTGAGAAAATTAACAAACAGTGAAATTCACAACCAATCTTGGAGGAACTGTTGGGCGAAGTCCACAGCACAGAATCAGATAAGTTATTTGTTGTTTTAAGTCTGTCCAAGAGAAAGGCTGCAGTAGTGAGTATAGTGGATTCTTTCTTGATTATATGTTTTTGGAGATGAGTCTCTTGATTAAACTTAAAATATAAGCCATAGCTATTAATTTAACCTGGGGCAGTGTTTGTAGAGGAATAAGATGGTCTGTAGATTGTGAAAGAGCAAAAATGGCCTTGAGCAGAGTGATATGTGCTTCTTGTCAGATGTGGGAATTTAAAGAGAGTTTAAGGGTTACTGCGGATTCAATCTTCCATTAATGCTGTTGGATGTGAATCTTATCAGATCGAGTGTATCGGTTGGAGAGACAGATAGAAGCGATGAGGAATTTGCAACAGCAACAGTATGTGATGGATGGCAGTTATAGGAAGGTGGGGGGGGGTGGTAGTCTCAGATACAGTCACATAGTTGGGTTAACTCCAGGAAGGGCAAGAGAGGTAAGCAGCTAGTGCAGGAGTGTTTAGTGGATATACTCATTTCAAACAGGTATGCTGTTTTGGAAAATGTAGGGGGTGATGGATTCTCAGCGGAACATAGCACAAACCGCCATGTTTCTGATATTGAGACTGGCTCTAATGCAACAAGGGGTATGTCAGCTTCCAAGAGATCAATTGTGTTCAGGGATTCTGTAGTCAGAGGTACAGACAGATGTTTCTGTGGCCAGCAGAGAAAAGGCAGAATGGTGTGTTAGTTCCCTGGTGCCAGGATCAAGGATGTCTCAGAGAGGGTGCAGAATGTTCTCACGGGGGAGAGGGGCCAGCAGGAGGTCATTGTCCACATTGGAACCAATGATATAGGAAGGGAAAAGGTTGAAATTCTGAAGGGAGATTACAGAGAGTTAGGCAGAAATTTAAAAAGGAGGTCCTCAAGGGTAGTAATATCTGGATTACTCCCAGTGCTACGAGCTAGTGAGGGCAGGAATAGGAGGATAGAGCAGATGAATGCATGGCTGAGGAGCTGGTGTATGGGAGAAAGATTCACATTTTTGGACCATTGGAATCTCTTTTGGGGTAGAAGTATCCTGTACAAGAAGGATGGATTGCACCTAAATTGGAAGGGGACTAATATACTGGCAGGGAAATTTGCTAGAAATTCTTGGGAGGATTTAAACTAGTAAGGTGGGGGGGTGGGACCCAGGGAGATAGTGAGGAAAGAGATCGATCTGAGACGGGTACAGTTGAGAACAGAAGTGAGTCAAACAGTCAGGGCAGGCAGCGACAAGGTAGGACGAAAAAATTAAACTGCATTTATTTCAATGCAAAGGGCCCAACAGGGAAGGCAGATGAACTCAGGGCATGGTTAGGAACATGGGGCTGGAATATCATAGCAATTATGGAAACATGGCTCAGGGATGGGCAGGACTGGAAGCTTAATGTTCCAGGATACAAATGCTACAGGATGGACAGAAAGGGAGGCAAGAGAGGACGGAGAGTGGTATTTTTGATAAGGGAAAGCATTACAGCTGTGCTGAGGGAGGATATTCCTGGAAATACATCCAGGGAAGTTACTTGGGTGGAACTGAGAAATAAGAAAGGGATGATCATCTTATTGGGATTATATTATAGACTCCCCAGTAGTCAGAGATAAATTGAGAAACAAGCTTGTAAGGAGATCTCAGCTATTGTAAGAATAATAGGGTAGTTATAGTAGGGGATTTTAACTTTCCAAACATCAACTGGGATTGCCATAGTGTTCAGGGTTTAGATGAAGAGGAATTTCTTAACTGCATACAAGACAATTTTCTGATTCAGTATGTGGATGTACCTACTAGAGAAGGTGCAAAACTTGACCTACTCTTGGGAAATAAGGGTGGGCAGGTGACTGAGGTATCAGTGGGGGAGCACTTTGGGGCCAGCGACCATAATTCTATTCGTTTTAAAACAGTGATGGAAAAGGATAGACCACATCTAAAAGTTGAAGTTCTAAATTGGAGAAAGGCCAATTTTGACGGTATGAGGCAAGAACTTTCGAAAGCTGATTGGAGGCAGATGTTCGGAGGTAAAGGGACGGTTGGAAAATGGGAAGCCTTCAGAAATGAGATAACAAGAATCCAGAGAAAGTATATTCCTGTCAGGGTGAAAGGGAAGGCTGGTAGGTATAGAGAATGCTGGATGACTAAAGAAATTGAGGGCTTGGTTAATAAAAAGAAGGAAGCATATGTCAGGTATAGACAGGATAGATCGAGTGAATCCTTACAAGACTATAAAGAAAGTAGGAGTATACTTAAGAGGGAAATCAGGAGGGCAAAACGGGGACATGAGATAGCTTTGGCAAATAGAATTAAGGAGAATCCAAAGGGTTTTACAAATATGTTAAGGACAAAAGGGTAACTAGGGACAGAATAGGGCCCCTCAAAGATCAGCAAGGCAACCTTTGTGTGGAGCCACAGAAAATGGGGAAGATACTAAATGAATATTTTGCATCAGTATTTACTGTGGAAAAGGATATGGAAGATATAAACTGTAGGGTAATAGATGGTGAAATCTTGCAAAATGTCCAGATTACAGAGGAGGAAGTGCTGGATGTCTTGAAACGGTTAACATTGGATAAATCCCCAGACCTGATCAGGTGTACCCGAGAACTCTGTGTGGGAAGCTGAAGAAGTGATTGCTGGGCCCCTTGCTGAGATATTTGTATCTCGGCACGGTGGCACAGTGGTTAGCACTGCTGCCTCACAGCGCCAGAGTCCTGGGTTCAATTACCACCTCAGGCGACTCTCTGTGTGGAGTTTGCACATTCTCCCCGTGTCTGCGTGGGTTTCCTCCGGGTGCTCCGGTTTCCTCCCACAGTCCAAAGATGTGCAGGTCAGGTGAATTGGCCATGCTAAATTGCCCATAGTGTTAGGTAAGGGGTAGATGTAGGGGTATGGGTAGGTTGCGCTTCGGCGGGGCGGTGTGGACTTGTTGGGCCGAAGGGCCTGTTTCCACACTGTAAGTAATCTAATCTAGTCTAATCTAATCTAATCTAATCGATAGTCACAGGTGAGGTGCCAGAAGACTGGAGGCTGGCAAACGTGGTGCCACTGCTTAAGAAGGGCGGTAAAGACAAGCCAGGGAACTATAGACCGGTGAGCCTGACCTCGGTGGTGGGCAAGTTGTTGGAGGGAATCCTGAGGGACAGGATGTACATGTATTTGGAAAGGCAAGGACTGATTAGGGATAGTCAACATGGCTTTGTGCGTGGGAAATCATGTCTCACAAACTTGATTGAGTTTTTTGAAGAAGTAACAAAGAAGATTGATGAGGGCAGAGCATTAGATGTGATCTATATGGACTTCAGTAAGGCGTTCAACAAGGTTCCCCATGGGAGACTGATTAGCAAGGTTAGATCTCATACAATACAGGAAGAACTAGCCATTTGGATACAGAACTGGCTCAAAGGTCAGAGGATGGTGGTAGAGGGTTGTTTTTCAGACTGGAGGCCTGTGACCAGTGGAGTCCCACAAGAATCAGTGCTAGGCCATCTACCTTTTGTCATTTACATAAATGATTTGGATGTAAGCATAAGAGGTACAGTTAGTAAGTTTGCAGATGACACCAAAATTGGAGGTGTAGTGGACAGAAAAGAGGGTTACCTCAGATTACAACAGGACCTGGACCAGATGGGCCAATCGGCTGAGAAGTGGCAGATGGAATTTAATTCAGATAAATGTGAGGTGCTGCATTTTGGGAAAGCAAAACTTATCAGGCCTTATACACTTAATGATAAGGTCCTAGGGAGTGTTGCTGAAAAAAAGAGACCTTGGAGTGCAGGTTCATAGCTCTTTGAAAGTGGAGTTGCAGGTAGATAGGATCGTGAAGGCAGCATTTGGTATGCTTTCCTTTATTGGTCAGAGTATTGAGTATAGGAGTTGGGAGGTCATGTTGCAGCTGTACAGGACATTGATCAGGCCACTGTTGGAGTATTGCATGCAATTCTGTTCTCCTCCCTATCGGAAAGATGTTGTGAAACTTGAAAGGGTTCAGAAAAGATTTACAAGGATGTTGCCAGGGTTGGAGGATCTGAGCTACAGGGCGAAGCTGAACAGGCTGGGGCTGTTTTCCCTGAAGCGTCAGAGGCTGAGGGGTGACCTTATGGAGGTTTACAAAATTATGAGGGGCATGGATAGGATAAATAGACAAAGTCTTTTCCCTGGGATCGGGGAGTCCAGAACTAGAAGGCATAGGTTTAGGGTGAGAGGAGAAAGATATAAAAGAGACCTAAGGGGCAACTCTTTCACACAGAGGATGGTACGTGTGTGGAATGAGCTGTCAGAGGATGTGGTGGAGGCTGGTACAATTGCAACATTTAAGAGGCATTTGGATGGGTATATGAATAGGAAGGGTTTGGAGAGATATGGGCCAGGTGCTGGCAGGTGGGACTAGATTGGGTTGGGATATCTGGCCGGCATGGATGGTGGATGGGTTGGACTGAAGGGTCTGTTTCCATGCTGTACATCTGTATGACTCTATCTAAAGGTAAAAGAGTGGTGCAGAAATGTTTGCTCCTTGAAAATTTATTTGTCCTGGGTGTGGGCATCATTGGATCAGGCCTATCTCTGATGTTCCTGAAGAAAGTTTTGATGAGTTACCTTCTTGAATGACTGCAGTCTCTGAGGTGTATAGACATTCATGGTGCTGCTGAGAAAGGAGCCCCAGGATCTTGACCCAGTGACAATGAAAAAATGGCAGTTTAGATTAGATTACTTACAGTGTGGAAACAGGCCCTTCAGCCCAACAAGTCCACACCGACCCTCAGAAGGGCAACCCACCCACACCCATTCCCATTCCTCTACATTTACCCCTTCGCCTAACACTACAGGCAATTTAGCATGGCCAATTCACCTAACCTGCACATCTTTGGACTTTGGTGCACCCGGAGGAAACCCACACAGACACGGGGAGAATGTGCAAATTCCACACAGACAGTTGCCTGAGGCGGGAATTGAACCCATGTCTCTGGCGCTGTGAGGTAGCAGTGCTAACCACTGTGCCACCGTGCCACCCTTAGCTCCAAGATAAGATAGTGTACAACTTGGAGGGAACATGAGAGTGGTGGAGTTCCAATACATTGCTGACCTTTTTCCTACTGGGGGTAGAATATTGCAGGTTTGGAAAATGTTGCCTTGATGTTAAAAAAAATCCTTTTTGTTCTTAAATCTCTCCATGGCCTCACCCCTCACCATACAAGGAGCACCATTCAATCATCAAATATGCTGTATTGCTTTTTAAAAAAGCAACCTGTTCAGATGTGCTATGACACCTTTCTAAAGCATGTAGAACTTGAATCTGGGCTTTCTGGATCAGAGACAGGAATACTACCACAACACCACAAGAGCCCATTATAGCAACTACCTTGTATAAAATTAGTATTCTAAGAGCACAAGGTTGGTGGACTCATAGTATGGTGTTCTCAGTCAGTTCGTTATTATATCATGCTCTCTTACTCAGCTTGTACATTACAGCTGCAACTTTTGTCATCTATTTGTTGATTTCAGCATCAAGTGGCAGATTGGTTGTAATTGTGGAGCTTAGCTAAGTGAAGCTACCATGAACCTCTCAGGTCAGTTTATCGGTCCTGATCGATGTTATGTGTGGTATTTTCCTACCACTTGCCACCTCTATCAGTTTGTGGTCCAAGGTAAGCATCGTCTGAGTTAGTTTGCTGTCACTAGACCTTATTTGTCTTTGCTTTTTCTAAGAGCTATATAATGATGAATAGTAAAGAACACACTGTCACAGATTATCGATTGAAAAGGTACTATTCTTAGATAACCATGAAGATTGATTGCATGATAGCATCAAGTACATCTATATTTGGACAGGTGTAATTACTAGGATCTTAGAGAGCCGGTACATCTACTCCCTTTGACAACACGAGTAGAGCTTATTGTCTCTATCCACAGATTGGCTCTATCCATGCTATGAATGCTACACAATGAGAATTAACCCTTCAGAACTCTTATATCATGGTTTGAAAAAATCCTGGAACCTAAGAATGTCTGTGTATTGCTGCTGAAGCCCTTCTTTAGTATGGACCAGTAGTGTGGTATTGTCAGCAAAGGCATGTGACTGTGGTAAATTGAAGAAGATGCCAAAGTGTGTCAGTAGTAGCTCACAATCCTGTTCAATTCAACTGTGGATCTTAAAGAGTTCTGAAGTTGACTTTACACAACATTCTGCCATGAAACAAGTTATATTGAGTAGCTTTGGCAGGCAGACAGGTTGCACCAGCAACTCAAATAGACTGCCTCTGCTCACATGGCTGAATGTTTTGGCGAGATTGATTAAGATGATATGTGTTCTCATTTGTTCACAGCATTCCACTTTATGTCATATCAGTCATAGATTTTCAAGTTCTGAAACTATACTGGTCAATGTGAGATTTCATAGGTACTTTGCAAAAGTAGCTGGACATGTACTTGAAGGTGGGCTAGTTTGCAAGATTACAAGATAAAACATAATGTGTGAGACTAAATTGCACAGTTGGTGCTGGTGTAGTGGCCCATGTGGCTTCTTTCTGTGCGGCAAGACTCTTTGATATCATCTAACAGCTGCTTTCAATGGGCTAGTTAGAAGTGAAGCTCTGGACTTACTTTTTCTAAGTATTAATTGCCATGTGTCTCTCTTAGGGGTGTTCTGAGTCATTTTTTTTTAGCCTAACAATTTGATTTTCTCAATTCTTCCCTTTCAGTTCTCTAACATTAGGTTCACTCCCCAGGCCACTTCAAGAGTGAAGACTTCCCTTTTGCCTCAATGAGGGGAACTGATCCTTTATACCGTAGGGTAATATAAACATCAGCCAAAGATTTTTCACATTTCACATAATAACATAACCAAAGCAAGAATCTGTCTTTGATTGAAGTAATGCTATGGATTCAAGTCTGTGTTGTGTTTGTGATTTATTTAACTTTAAGAATGGATGACAAATGAAATATTAGTCAGCAAAGAGATTTCAATGATTATAAAACATGCTTTTGATGTTAATCTCTCTCTAAATGCTGTTTACTTTCATGATATATTTTCTTTCCTTAAAGTAGGAAATAAATTTATGAAAAGTAGACTGGAATGATTCAATTGTTCCCTCTTTGAATACTCAATGAATGTTACAAAAGTATTGAATGTGGAAGATCAAAGAGAACCTTCCAAATAACTTATTCCTATCAATGTTATAAAAACATGAGCTGACAAAAAGATTAACTGACAAGATTTTAGCAGTGATCTTGAGGTGATGACCTTGGTTATTCATCTCTTTGTTAGAGGGGATTGACTTAAGAAATTCATTGCCAGTAAAGTTTACAGAACAAAATTAATCCTAGATAGTGGAGTAGAGGCTAAAGGGGAAGATTTTCTCTGTTTCTCAATTTCTAGTGAATTATTTAACATATTATTTGAGAAAGCTTTTACAATTTAGTGAGAAATATTGAACAGAGAAAATCTTCCATAATTTCAACCATGTTCCTAACACATAGCAATCAAAGAAAATCACATCACACTTTGATCTCCAATATAACAACAATAGGATCCTCATTGGCTATAGTTCTGAGGTTATACATAAGTTAGTCCTGACTTGGTCAAAAGTTTAACAAGATAAATGTGACTAATTGAGGCACTTTGCCAAATTAGGCTAATTTGCAAGATGATAGGATAAAGTATGAGGTGTTGGGACTCAATTGGACAGTCAATGGCTGTACGACTCTAAGACTCTGTAACAGCTGCTTCCAATGGGTTAATCTGAAGTGCTGCTCTGGACTTACTTTTTTAAGTATTTGTTGTCACACATCTCTCTTAAATCGGAGATGCCGGTGTTGGACTGGGGTGTACAAAGTTAAAAATCACACAACACCAAGTTATAGTCCAACAGGTTTAATTGGAAGCACACTAGCTTTCGGAGCGACGCTCCTTCAGGTCTCCTCAGTCACCTTTTAAGCCTAAAAATTTCAATTTTCTCAACTCTTCCTTGACAGCTCAGTTCTCTAACATTAGGTTCACCCTCCAGACCACTTCAAGAGTCCGGGCTTCCTTTCTGCCTCAATGAGTGGAACTGATCCTAATATATACCATGAGGGTACGTACACTTCTTTGTCCTATGGCATGCTATCCTGATTGATGAATGATTATTGACTGCTGGCAGAAACTTTGTCCTCTCCCCTGACTCCCTGCAATGAAAACACAACTCCAAAGATGAATATCTTCAAGGGGAATAATGCCAACTATCCAATCAATCCAGTGTTCAAAGCTTCTGCTCTGAAAAGAATTACATAAGAACACACAAAATTGGAGAAGGAGTAGACCATTCTACCCTTTCAAACTACTCCACTACACAATGAGAATATTGCTGATCTATTCAACATCATTTTCCTTCTCATCCCTCGATGTTTTTAATATGTTGAAATCCATTAAACCCACTCTTCAATATACTCAAAGACTGAGGCTCCAAATGCTTCTAGGGCAGAGAACTCCAAAGATTCATAACTCTATGTTATGGAGCTCCTCTTTATCCCAACCTGGCAATGTTATGCTGCTGTGTCTCCTGATTCAGAAACTATGCTCCTTGGTTCTAGACTGCTACTGTTTCAAGCTTCATCAGGCCCAAGGGATTTATTCACATTCAGTCCCATTAATTTCTCTAGTAGTACATTTTAGTGATGCAACATCTTGTAGTTCCTTACTTACATTAATCCCCAAGATTCTCCATTATTTCTGGAATTTGTGATCTCTTCCTCTTTCCATTGTCTCATTGAGTAAAATTTTCCCTTCAGCTACAATTCTCTTTTCTCTCATATCCTACATCTCCAACTCCTCTAATCACAACTTCCTGCAGTCCTAGCCCCAATCATAGATTCTGTCTCTCCCCTGTGCTCAGGCAGTCCAATTCCAAGTTCTCTCCTTTCTAACCTTGCTTTTCCTCCAATCCTAATCTCTGTTCTGGAGGAGTCAACATGGGAGAGATAAAATTTCTGATTGGCGGATCAGTGACTCAGATATTTCATCTTTCCCATAGCCACTGCTCCTTCAACCAACCTCTCCCTTATCTTCCTGCTCTCCACAAGATGTCGACTACTGTTAGCATTGCCCCTAGACCATGAGGAAATCTAATGTAAAGTAACATTGTATGGGGTTTGCTGTCTTGAATATTTCACCTTAGTCTTTGCTGTTGAATTTTTCTCCTATCTCCTGTGGATTTGAACCCTCTGGTCATCCCCAAATGTTTGCTGCTGTGCAGAGAGATAGTTGTGTTTACTGCCTGCCACTTTTCTGAAGCAATGTCTGTTACTGGGTAGCCTAGATAGTCCATATGGTGTACATAATATGCTTGAGTCTTTCCATGATACATGGACACTGCAAAGGCTGGTAGGTGTATTGGAAAATAGTGACAATGTTATTGTTTACAAAAGTAAAATATTGGAGATTCTGGAAATGTGAAATAAAAACCAAGGTGCCAGACGTTAAATGACTGCCAACCCGAAATATTATTAAAGTACTATTAGCTAATTTTATATGCTATATTTGTTAATGTTTAATTTTCTGTTGGTTATGTCCCTTTGTTAGGTTTTTGTTGTGACATTGCACAGGCCCCTGTGTAGTTAGATGTTACAAAGGAGCAGATTCAGAGACATTAATAATAGTGAAGGGAAGGGTGCAGTAAGTTAGGAATCATTGAAAGGCCAGAGTTAGAGTGTAAAATATTTAAGGATTACATTTAGCCCATGATTTCTTTCGAGTTATTAACAAAAGTGAGAATGAGTAGAACAATGCCAATCCCTATAAATTCCTTCATGTAGCTGAATCCTTCAACATTATTTTAACTCATTCTCATCATTTAGTTCATTACTCCTGGCAGACAAAAAAAACAGAATGAGACAGTTCTTGCAAAGATCGCAAATTATTAACGCTTATCAAACAGGTGATTTCAATGTATGGTGGTTGCAGACCTGTGTAATTTTTATATAGTAAGGTAGCCATAGCTTGACACTAGTAGGGTGCTCAAGACTAAGATTTACGGAGCTTCTTGCAATTATGATATTCACCTTTTCAATAAGTAAGACCATGTAGGAGCAGAAGTAGACTATTTGACCAACAAATCGGCTCCACCATTCAATGAAATCAGGGCTGGTCTGATAACCCTCTCCTCTACTGTTCTGCTGTTTCCTCATAACCCTTGATCCCCTTGATGATTAAAAATCTCTCAGCCTTGCATATAACTAATAACCCAGTCTCTATAGCTGTCTGCATGAAAGATTCCACAGCTTGATTATGTTTTGAAAGAAAATAAATTCTCCTCATCACTGTCTTAAGTAGATGACTGCTTATTCTGAGATTATGTTGTCTGGTCCTAAACTCTCCCACAAGGGGAGACAACACCTCAGCACTTACTCTGTCAAACCCCTAATTATCATAGAAATTGCTGGATAAACTCAACAGATGTGGCAGCATCTGCCAAGAGAAAGCAAAGTCTATGTTTTGAGCCCCGTGAGTACTCATCATCCTTTAAGCACTACACTCTGTTTTCTGTCACTCATTCAACTTTGTATTCATGTTACTATGGTCTGTTTTATGATTTCCTGAGCTATAACTTTTCTCAGCTAGCCATTGAGAAACACTGCACCAAATGCTTTTTGGAAATCCTTGTACACTGTGTATGCTACAACAGCAACATTACCTTCATCAACTTATCTGTTACCTTTTCAAAAAAAATGTCGCAAGTTAGCTAAACACCCTTTTCACTTGAGAAATCCATGCTGGCTCATTTTTAAGTTACCAGCATTTGCCTGTGTGACTTATTAATTTTGTCCTTAATTTTTGTTTCCAGTGGTTTCTCCACCGCCATGGTCAAACTGGCTAGTTTATACTTGCTGCAGCCCTTAGACATTGATTATGGCACCTAATTGCTAATCACTAACTGATGACAGATGAAAAAAGTGACAACTCCTGAGGGGTGGCATACACTACCATGACAATTAGTGGCTTACAGCAACAGATACCAATGCTGAAAAGAAGAACCCATAACTGTTAGTAGCTTCATGTGCAGAACCTACCTCTGAAGAATTAGCCACTGCGGCCATCATCAAAGGTGTACCATATGAAGTTACTACATCTGAAATAACTTTGTTTCTTGCACATCCATGATCTTTCATAGATGGAAGGATATTGGAAGAAAATCCATTAATTTCCAGAATCTTAAAGTCAGGCTGAAGCTTGTCTTTGCAAATGTTGTTTTTGTATTTATCACAGTCTCATCTTATTACTTCTAAGTACCCTAATTAACTTCTTGTTTTTCTACAAGCCATTGTGTACCTATGAAACCATTCATGTTGGTTGCCAAGGGAATCAGGTAGTTACTGACATTGGCTCTCTCTGGGAGAAAATGAGATCCCTGTGGTGATGCTTATGTCACCTGCTAAAAGCTCTGGTAACCTCATGTATTTTTTGATGCTTTGAGAAATTGAGTGTGTTGAAGTGCTAACCTAATGGATTCTAGAAGATTGCCTTTATTTACTACATACTTTCTGGACTTAAACTTTTCTCTGAATTCTTTGTTCACTTTGAGGGTGTTTTATGTTGAAAAGTAAGTACAATTAGGCTGGTTTTCTTAAATTATCCAGTTAATCAAGTCTTGGGCAGCATTTAGATTGATAAGGCCTGTTGTATAACTATTGCACTAATAATATGATTAGATAACTAATGGCTGGAGCTAAAATATAAATGAACATATTTCTCATTTTGAACAGCGTATGTTATTCTTGTCTTCTTAAAGAGCTAGCTTTAAAAATATAATTTCTGATGACTTCTATATATTTTCTCATAAAAGCTGAGCATACCATATTATTTGTTTCTACCCGGCCAATCAAGTAACGCACACAGAGTTAAGGGTTTAAAAAAAGCAATGTTTATAAATAATATCTTAATATTTCTATTTGCATCGAAGATGTTAGGCTTATTAAGGATCCAAGAATAAATCTTCAGGCAGAGAAGCAGTTATAATTGATACTTTGCATTTGTGTTCACAAATAAAAAAATGTGAAGGCTACACGAAAAGTCATAGACCTGATGGGAATAGATAGAGAAAATATACTGAAAATTGTTAAGTCACTTGATCGGACTTTAGAAACAGCCCAGACATTCACCACAATCTTGCAATCCATATTGAATTCAGGAATTATGCCAGGAAATGGAGATTAACCAAAGTTCAAGAAATTCTTCAAGAAAAGAAGAAAAAGTGATAAATAAGGATGCTGTTCAGCCCAACAGCAAAGGTGGAAATATTTTGGAAATCATCATCGGTCACAAAATAAAGTTTAGTTAAAAGTGTGGATTAATGAAGAAGAACCAACATGACTTTAAGTGCAAATCATATCTGATTAATATGATTGAATTAGCAAATAAGTTAAATGAGGATCTTGAGTTAAATGTAGTAGGTCTTGTAAATGTGGACTTGCAGCAGCCACATAGGAGACTTGTTACGAAGGTGGAAATGCCTGTTAGTATGGATATAGAATTAGCTCACTGACAGGAAAGAGAGACTGAGGGCAGAACAAATGCTTTTCAGACTGGAAGGGGATTTGCATAGTCTTACCCAGTTTTCAGTTCTGAGTCCATGATTCGTTTCATTCTTTTTTACAAAAAAAATTATTTTAGCGGCTGTATTATAAAGTTTGAAAGTGATAGAATTTTTTTTCGAGTAAGTAATAGTTAAATGGGCAAAATCATAACTGATGGTATTCAATGCAGAGAAATATGAAGTAATGCACGTTGGAGGAACTAGTATGAAAAGATGGTATAGTATATGAAAAGCATAATTTGAAAAGCAAAAGTGAGCAAAAGATATTTTGATATCTGTAAACACAATTCTTAGAAGTTACAGCACAAGTTAATAAGGTGTATAAAAAGCAGTCAGTTATTTGGTTACAAATAGAGGTATTCAATATTCAAAATAAAAAAAAAATCATTATGCTAGTGCTTCACAAACCATTATTAAGGGCCATGCTGAAACTTTCTGGACATCAGCGAATGCCAGATGAATAAAAATGGCATACCAGCATGTTACTAGGGAATTCAATTGTGAGAACATAGAACGTAGAAGATAGAACAGTACAGCACAGAACAGGCCCTTCAGCCCACGATGTTGTGCCGACCATTGATCCTCATGTAAGGTAAACCTAATGTACGAACCCTCAAATTTCTGTGACCATATGCATGTCCAGCAGTTTCTTAAATGTCCTCAATGACCTTGCTTCCACAACTGCTGCTGGCAACGCATTCCATGCTCTCACCAGTCTGTGTAAAGAACCCGCCTCTGACATCCCCTCTATACTTTCCTCCAACCAGCTTAAAACTATGACCCCTCGTGTAAGTCATTTCTGCCCTGGGAAATAGTCTCTGGCTATCGACTCTATCTATGCCTCTCACTATCTTGTATACCTCAATTAGGTCCCCTCTCCTCCTCCTTTTCTCCAATGAAAAAAGTCAGGGCTCAGTCAACCTCTCTTCATAAGATAAGCTCTCCAATCCAGGCAGCATCCTGGTAAACCTCCTCTGAACCCTCTCCAAAGCATCCACATCTTTCCTATAATAGGGCGACCAGAACTGGACGCAGTGTTCCAAGTGCAGTCTAACCAAAGTTTTATAGAGCTGCAACAAGATTTCACGACTCTTAAACTCAATCCCCCTGTTAATGAAAGCCAAAACACCATATGCTTTCTTAACAACCCTGTCCACTTGGGTGGCCATTTTAAGGGATCTATGTACCTGCATATCAAGATCCCTCTGTTCCTCCACACTGCCAAGAATCCTATCCTTAATCCTGTACTCAGCTTTCAAATTCAACCTTCCAAAATGCATCACCTCGCATTTATCCAGGTTGAACTCCATCTGCCACCTCTCAGCCCATCTCTGCATCCTGTCAATGTCCTGCTGCAGCCTACAACAGCCCTGTATACTGTCAACGACACCTCCAACCTTTGTGTCATCTGCAAACTTGCTGACCCATCCTTCAATCCCCTCATCCAAGTCATTAATAAAAATTACAAACAGTACAGGCCCAAGGACAGAGCCCTGTGGAACACCACTCACCACAGACTTCCAGGCAGAATATTTTCCTTCTACTACCACTTGCTGTCTTCTGTTGGCCAGCGATTCTGTATCCAGACAGCTAAGTTCCCCTGTATCCCATTCCTCCTGACCTTCTGAATGAGCCTACCATGGGGAACCTTATCAAATGCCTTGCTGAAGTCCATATACACCACATCCACAGCTCGACCCTCATCAAAGTTTCTAGTCACATCCTCAAAGAACTCGATAAGGTTTGTGAGGCATGACCTGCCCCTCACAAAGCCGTGTTGACTGCATTTAATCAAGCCATGCTCTTCCAGATGGTCATAAATCCTATCCCTCAGAATCCTTTCTAACATCTTGCAGATGACAGACGTGAGACTTACTGGTCTATAATTACCAGGGATTTCCCTATTTCCTTTCTTGAAGAGTGGAATTACATTTGCCCCTCTCCAGTCCTCAGGTATGACTCCAGTAGAGAGCGAGTTTGCAAAGATCTTCACAAGTGGTGAAGCAATCGCATTTCTCATTCCCCAAAGCAGCCTAGGACAAATCTGGTCTGGGCCTGGCGACTTGTCAATCTTAATGTTTGACAAAATTTTCAGCACATCAGCTTTCTCTATCTCTATCCATTCCAACATGCACACCTGCTCTTCAAAGGTTTCATTCACTACAAAGTTCGTTTCTTTCGTAAAGACAGAAGTAAAAAACTCACTTAGGGCTTCCCCTACCTCCTCAGACTCCACACACAAGTTCGCTATTCTCAAACATTCAAAAAAGTAGCTCTGTTTTCATATGAACAGAGGAAATTAAAAGATTTACAAGATGAGAGATTTTAATTCAGTAGTTCAAAAGTAACTGTTTCCTCTGGCGAATAGCTCACAACCAGAAGTCATAGATTTCAAATAATTAGTGAACATTCTATAGGAGAAATTGCAAGAAATGTACTTACTCAGTGACTTGTTGGGATTTATTACAAAGATGTACCCCAATTTGACCAACAGATTGGAAATGTTCATTCATGCAGGAACCATCTGAGATAGTTTGTGTAACTTCACTGCCACCAAACATTCTTGCTAGTAACAGTCTAAGCTATGGATACCTTAAGAAAAAGGATAAACATACAAATGTTTGGCAGAGGACAGGTTTAATCTTGATGAACAATAAATAGATTTATTATATGTTACCTAGTAGAAGGTACATTCAATCTGAGATACATGATTGCCTCTCATGAGGGGCAATCAGGCTTAATTTAAGATTAACAACTGAAAGACCTGCAGATGCTATAAATCTGAAACAAAAACAGTAGTTGATGGAAAAGCTCAGCAGGTCTGGCAACATCTGTGAAGAGAAATCAGAGTTAACATTTCGGGTCTGGTGACCCTTCCTCAGAACACTTTTATTAATTTAAGATTAAGTGATTTAGCATTAGTCAGGGGTAAATGTAGAGTAGCAGGGGAATGGGTTTGGGCGGGATACTCTTCATGCTGTTAATACTAAGAACAACCATGGAAGTTCTGGATACCCTCTGCTGAACACATACAGAACATATAGGACACACAGAGCTCTGCATAGATGCTTCCAAGGTCAGTCCTTTATATCCTGATGGGCAAAGCTTACTTTGTGACTTCAGATAATCCTTTCAGCTATTAGCCATCTTCTGCCATCAATATCTTGGATATGATGTATTCTTTGTGTTGTTGGATAGGACTATGTAAAATGTAAAATTATGTTGTTAAAATTGCTACCTTTCATCCCTTGGAGTTACTTTAGCAAATCATTTAAAATAACTTGTTATCTAGGTTGTGATAGTGTCATGGAACAAATAGGATAAAATGGGTCCTTAGATTTGTCCTTTATAATTTTCTGAATTAATACTACATTCAGTCACCAGTGTAAAATATCTTTTTGTCAAAAACAATTTACACATTGTGGGATGTATTTTTCCTCATTTAATTGAGAAATCAGCCAAAAATGAAGCACTTTTGACTTACAACCTCCTAAATCAATAAAATTGCCAGTTATGGGTGTAATAGTAGAAAGCAAACAGTGATGGTTGTGTAATTGGCACATTTTCAAAGAACCATAGAATCCTTACACTGTGGAAACAAGCCCTTCGGTCCTTTTGTCCATAATAACTCAAAAAAACATCAAGAAGAGGGTAGAGCTGATTACCAGCATTATTATCCAACTCTAATTACTCTTTGAAATGGCCTCACAGGCTATTCAGTCTGAGGATAGGCAAGAGTCAACCACACTACTTTGAGTTTGGTGTCACACCTACGCCAGACCAGGTAAGGATAATGAGTTTCCTTCCTGAAGGGGCATTTATGAACCAGATGGATTTTTACGATAAAGTTTTACCTGCGCATCCACTAATATCATTTATTGCATCCGTTCCTCCCAATGCGGTCTTCTCTACATTGGGGAGACTGGGCGCCTCCTCGCAGAGCTCTTTAGGGAGCATCTCTGGGACACCCGCACCAATCAACCACACCGCCCTGTGGCCCACCATTTCAACTCCCCCTCCCACTCTGCTGAGGACATGGAGGTCCTGGGCCTCCTTCACCACCACTTCCTCACCATCTGACGCCTGGAGGAAGAACCCCTCATCTTCCACCTCGGAACACTTCAACCCCAGGGCATCAATGTGAACTTCAACAGTTTCCTCATTTCCCTTTACTCCACCTCACCCCAGTTCCAAACTTCCAGCTCAGCACTGTCCCCATGACTTGTCCTACCTGGCTATCTTCTTTTCCACCTATCCACTCCACCCTCCTCCCTGACCTATCACCTTCATCCCACCCCCATCCAACCATTGTACTCTTTGCTACCTTCCCCCACCCTCCTCCCTGATCTATCACCTTCTTCCCCACCCCGACTCACCTATTGTACTCTATGCTACTTTCTCCCCACCCCCACCTTCCTCTCATTTATTTCTCCACCCTTCAGGCTCTCTGCCTGTATTCCTGATGAAGGGCTTTTGCCTGAAACGTAGATTTTCCTGCTCCTTGGATGCTGCCTGAATGGCTGTGCTTTTCCAGCACCACTCTATTCCGGATTTTTACAATAGATGCATGATCACCATTGCTGCGACTAGGATCTGAATTTTACCAGAAATTGACGAAGTGTCAATTTTGGAAAATATCATGAAAGAATCATAGAATCCCTACAACTTAGAAACAGGCCATTTGGCCCAGCAAGTCTACACTGACCCTTTGAAGAGTATCCCACCCAGACCTGTTCCCCTACTACTCTACATTTACCCCTGCCTAATGCTCCTAAACCTACACATCCTTAACACAATGGACAATTTAGCATTGCCAATTCACCTAACCTGCACATCTTTGGATTGTGGGAGGAAACCGGAGCACCCGGAGGAAACCCACGCAGACACTGGGAGAATGTGCAAACTCCACACACAGTCACCAGAAGTTAGAATCAAACCCAGGTCCCTAGCACTGTAAGGCAGCAGTGTTAACCACTGAGTCATCGTTTCTCTCCAAGTTCTAGTGAGTTTTCTCATGCTACATTCCCAAATTCACCTTATAACCTATGCATCGCACTGCATGGAACCATGCTTGTTGAATTCACTATAGGCGTAAGTACAGTCACTGCTGGGACCTCCCAGGGTTCCTGCTGGCATCATCATCTTTAAAGCCCAGCCATGCATCTGTTCAAGCTCTGGCATTGGCACCCGCAGCTCCTGCACAGTTTCTCCCAATTGCAATACACACATCAGGTTGAGGCGAATTGGCACTTCGCTTAGACAACGGAGACCAGTGGATGATGGGTACATGCAGTCACTGTCCACGACGTACTCTCCGGGAAGTTGGTCACTGATGGTGAGCCGAAGGAGCAAGGCATGAGCTGACTTTCATGTCGGGAATTATTGTCTTCCACAGCACGGTGGCACAGTGGTTAGCACTGCTGCCTCATAGCGCCAGAGACCTCGGTTCAGTTCCCACCTTGGGTGACTGTGTGTGTGTGTGTGTGTGTGTGTGTGTGTGGAGTTTGCACATTCTCCCCGTGTTTGCGTGGGTTTCCTCCGGGTGCTCCAGTTTACTCCCACAGTCCAAAGATGTGCAGGTTAGGTGAATTGGCCATGCTAAATTGCCCGTGGTGTTAGGTGAAGGGGTAAATGTAAGGGATTGGGTCTGGGTGGGTTGCTCTTCGGAGGGTTGGTGTGAACTTGTTGGGCCGAAGGGCCTGTTTCCACACTGTAAGTAAGCTAATCTAATTTTTATCTGGCAGGTGAGAAAACAGGTAAGTACATATCAATGAGGAGAAATTACACGTGTATTGCTAATTAATGGCAACAGGCTTCTCTCTGCTCATGAGTCCAACACTTAGCTGGAAAACAGGACATTTTACTTTTGACATTGGGAAACTCCTTATTTGCCATCTCATGCAATTCTGCTAATGTTTCTGCCATGACCAGGGTCTAGGAAAATTCTGCCTTACCTTTCAGTTTTGGGGAGGGGATGGTCTAGTGTATATGGCTAGATTATTAACCCAGAAACTCAGCTCATATTCTGGGGACCAAGGTTCCAATCCTGCCATGGAAGTTGGTGGAATCCGAATTCAATAGAAAATGATTCTTGCATTACGAATTTACTGATGACCATGAAACTATTCTTGACTGTCAGAAAAACCTATCTTGTTCACTGATGTCCTTCAGGGACCTCCCAGGTGTGGCCTATATGTGATCCCAGACCATCTGCAATGGAGTTGATTCGTAACTGTTTTCTGAAATGGCCGAGCAAACCATTCAGTTCAAAGGCAACTAGAGATGGGCAATAAATTCTGGCCAGCTAGTACGCCCTTATTCCATGAGTGAATAAAACAAAAATATAGATTTTATTAATTGAATTTAAATTCCACCAGCTACTGTCAGGGGATTTGAACCCATGTTCCCCAGAGTATTAGGTGGGACCACTGCATTATTTGTCTAACATAATTGCTATTACACCACTGTCTCCCTTCTCAATAAATAATTTCAAGATGTTTAAAGCTGAGAAATTTAAAAGGTTTCAAGAATCAAGTCAGGTGTGGGCCCAATGACTGCTCTTTCAAACAGAAGGAATCGGCTGCATGGTTTTCTGTGTAATGATTTGTTTCTATGATTTGTTGAATTAACCTTGGGCTTTGTTTATAAGATGTGGGAAATGCGATAGATAGAGTTTGATAGTTATTTCATTTTGGAGAGCTGTCAAATTCGTTTAGAATTACTCTTGGAGTTTTATATGTTGAACATAATTTGTTTTGTGATATTGGATTTTTATTTTGTTTTGTGAAATGTTGACAGGTTAATTCAAAGACCGAAGTGGACATTTGAATTCTGATCACATTCAGGGTACTTCATGCAACTCTATTTTAATTGCTTTACATTTTCATGGAGTTACTAACCACACCCTTTGCTAGTTCCACATTTGCTTTCAACTATCCTACCACTTAACTGACAATTCTGCTGATCTGGGAATCTGAGAATTGCATTGCTGTATGCTTCGATCTTGGACGATTTTCACTCTTACTGAATTATGCCACCGGAAAATCATTGCTAGTTGCTATTTTGATGGCCAGATATTTAAAGATGCAATGTTTAACATAAAATGCGAAAAAAATTCCCACAATGTGTACCGTGTTTTGGTCAAAACAACCACAGTTACATTGTGTCAACATACTAGTAATATAGAAAGTTATATATGACATATGATGCTGGCAGGTGGGACTAGATTGGGTTGGAAAATCTGGTCGGCATGGATGAATTAGACTGAAGGGTCTGTTTCTGTGCTGTATATCTCTATGACCATTTTTTTTCACAACCTGTTCTGTGACATTGTCACAACCTGCAGGAGCAGTTATTCTATTGATTTTGTTCAACATTGAAGAGTTTGAGTTAGAGGGAGAGGCTGAATAAGCTAGGCATTTTTTCCATGGAGCATCGGATGCTGAGGGGTGACCTCGTAGAGGTTTGTAAAATCATGGGGGACATGAATAGGGTGAGTAGACAAGGTCTTTTTCCTAGGGTGAGAGAGTCCAAACTAGAGGGCATAGATGGTGGGACATGTCTGTGGCTCTTTTGTGGTGGGGTGTTGCCTCGAAGCCCTGCTTGTATAGTCACTGTTGGCTTGTGTTCCTCACAACTTTGGTTGAACGTCCACGCGGTTCCCACCAGTAACGTCAGTGGGCGAGAGGACCTGCCTTTGAGCAGGCCAGGCTTGACCCACTGACAGCTAATACGACCAGAGGAAAATACTGGACGGTTGTTGGCCCATGTGGGTGGTGGGTATCATTATTACTGATATTTGTTTTAAAAATGAGTATGACAGAGTGTGTTAGTCTCTCTGCGTCTGGGTGAGTGAAGGACCGGATAAATGAATGCCTTGCAACTATACTAATGGTGGTGTCCTGAGCTAAGTGTAATCACTCCAAAAGTAAGGTGACAACTGTCTCAACACAGACAGATGATCTGAGACCCTCTAGCCTCTGTTTGACCCCAAGACCTCAAGACAAGTCAGTTGGTGTAGGGTTTAGGGCAGAGAGTTACATGACTTTTATTGTGGATACTATTTACATAATTTAATACCTACAATAGTAAGTTTTTTGTGAAGAGGACCAAAATGACCACGGGCGAAAAGAATTAGAATTCCTACAGTGTGAGAACAGGCCCTTCAGCCCAACAAGTCCACACCAACCCTTCAAGGAATAACCCACCCAGACCAATTCTCCTATCCTATCATCCTATACTGACCCCTGACTAATGCTCCTAACCTTACACATCACTGAACAGTATGGGCAATTTAACACGGCCAACTCACCTAACATGCACATCTTTGTCCTGTGGGAGGAAACCCATGCAGACATGGTGAGAATGTGCAAACTCCACACAGACGCTCACCCGAGGCTGGAATTGAACCCAGTCCCTGGTGCTGTGAGGCAGCAGCGCTAACCACTGAGCCACCGTGCCATCCTGGTGGAAGAGAAAATGATAATACACTTAAGGAACCTAGGATAATTATGCGTTCCTAAGGCAAGGATAAAGGTTGTGAAATAGTTGTACAATATCTATTTCTTAGGTTGTTTTGTAGCTTTTGTAATTCCCTTTTTTCAAATGTGGGAATGTTTATAATCATATGAAGATTGTACCCAATATTAGGAGGATAGTTGTTAAGTTTTCGAAATGTAATAAGAAAGGTGAATGGCATGATGTTGCATGTCACTTTCCTAAGTGTGATGGTACAAAGGAGATAGTTGGACTTGTGTCATTTCACTGTTCCACACATGAGGTAAAATTTACCACCAAGATAGGGCTAGGTCAGCATATCACACACAGGCATTCTGGAGCTTGTAATAAAAAGTGGATAGGAACAGTGTAATAAGATGGGGCGGAAAGGTGGTATTTGATCAAGTGAAGAGATTACATTGCTACGAGAGTTGGTCGTTAAGTTTAAGGATAGTAAATTTATTAACAAGATGATCTCAACCGTATTGAAAAGTAAGATTTTGAAACAGCTTTCAGATAAGGGCAGCACGGTGGCGCAGTGGTTAACAATGCTGCCACACAGCGCCAGAGACCTGGGTTCAATTCCCGCCTCAGGCGACTGTCTGTGTGGAGTTTGCACATTCTCCCCTTGTCTCCGTGGGTTTCCTCCGGATGCTCCGGTTTCCTCCCACAGTCCAAAAATGTGCAGGTTAGGTGAATTGGCTATGCTAACTTGCCCGTAGTGTTAGGTGAAGCGGTAATTGTAGGGAAATGGGTCTGGGTGGGTTACGCTTCGGCGGGTCGGTATGGACTTGTTGGGCCGAAGGGCCTGTTTCCACACTGTAAATAATCTAATCTAATAAGCAGAGAGTGTTGCTGAAAAAGCAGGATGTAGCAGCACACATTTTAATGTATGTTCAAAAGTGAGTGAAGAAATAGAGAATGAGAATGATGAGACACAAGGTGAGTTGAGTATAGATATCGATAGTGGGAATGTTGTGAGTAATGTGGTAACATTGGTGCATAAACGTCCTTGGCATAGGATGGTTGAGGAATTGTTATGTCAGGCTGAGGAGAGTTTGGAAATTAGGAAGGATAAGGGTTCACTTAATCAGGGATTGAGCTTAGCATTTCAAGGCTAATGGAAATGTTGTTGGAATGCAGGGGGAAGAAGCAGAGAGAGGGAAATATGAATAGGAGACAGCAGGTTTAGGGAGGTTGGGAGAGGGGAGATAGGTCAAATAGTAGGGCACAGAAAAGGTTCGCCGCAAAAAAGTCTCATTTGAGATGGACTCAGATTCTATTTGAAGTTAAAAGGAAACAGTTAGCACAGGAATTGATGGAGCTGTGTCCACTTAGTGGGAAGAAAGTAGAAAATGTATTCAAGGAGAAATTATCAGTGTTGAATAATAAGGCTAGCCTTGCCAAATTTAAATCTTAAACAGGGACAATGTTGACCTGATGCAGCCCGTTAAGAAGGGGGAAGCAGATCATGTCATAGGGACAATTGATCTGAAAACAGATGCAGGTCTGAACTACCTAGTATTTCAAAATATAATGTCGATCCATAAAAAGGCTATAAATTGGTTGCCGAGATTGTTTGGATTAGTGGTGCTGGAAGAGCACAGCAGTTCCGGCAGCATCCAAGTAGCTTCGAAATCGATGTTTCGGGCAAAAGCCCTTCATCAGGAATAAAGGCAGTGAGCCTGAAGCGTGGAGAGATTGTTTGCCTGTGGGTGAGGACTGGTGTAGTTCCATTGGTCATGAAGAATAGTAGAACAGTGTTAATTCCAAAGGTTGAAGGTGAAGAGGAGTTGAAGAATATTGATAGCCTGGAGGTCAATAACAATTGGCCAACTTTTGCTTTGGATTTGTACTAAGATTATCGTGAGAAGATTGTGAGACAGTGGAGTTGAATGGAAGGCAGAAGGGTATTCTTGCACAGACCTTTGGGTATAATGAAAATAATTATTCTTAATAATGTTATGCATGGAATGAAGAGGATTAAATGGGATTTGGCTGCGGTTTTTATTGACTTGGCCAAGGCCTTTGACTCTATGGGACACAAGTTGCTTTTTAAGGCCTTGGAATGGATCGTTCTTCCTATCCATCTGATACTTGATCTTTATACAAGAAGTTTTACTGTGATTGAAGGTCATAATTGTAAAATTGGATCCTACTCACATTGCCAGGGACGTTAAGCTGGAAGACTTATTGTCCCTGATACTGTTTTATATTTCTCTGGATCCACTTATAAGCGCACTTGAGGGACAATATTTGGGCATTTTTATTAATTTCAAGGAGGAGCTGGTGCATTGTGCTGCCTTAACTTTTGCAGACAACATTGCATTGTTGAGTGAATCCTATTCAGGAATGCTTAAGAACCTGAAATTGGTTGAAAGGTTTTGTGGAAGTACTGGATTGTTGATTAATATCAAGAAGACAAGAGGGCTTTTTCTTTCACACTGAGGTAAGATCTTTCCGTATAATGAGGTGGAAAATTGGAAGATGGGGGTCAGTGAAATACAATTTATAACCTCCAGAGAAACCGAGAAATAGTTAGGTGCTCAGATTAATCCATGGATTGGATTGATGGTGCAAATGTCAAGGGCAAGCTGAGGATCTGGTCAGAAAATTTAAGTCAAACAACCCTGTGGCCGATGCAGAAAGTGGAGCCTTTTAGGTCATATTTTATTCCTGGAGTTTTTTTTTATTTGATTTTATCAGAAGCTTCACGGAGCCTCCTAAGGAGCATGGATTCCTTTATTCAAGGTTTTATTAGAACAAGTTTACCTCCACAGACATTAACAAACAGGAGGTTGAATGTGGGCTGGGGATACCCTGCGTGGAGGTCCAAATCCTGATTGTGGAATGAAAAAGCGTGAGGCTAAGATTATATATGCCTTATTCCAGCTCAGTAACAAAGATAACATCATAGACATAAAGACATTATTAGGTTGAGAGTCTGTTGAGAAATCTGCCTACCTGAAGGTGATTGGGAACAATTCGATAGCGGGTCAGAAGACAATGGTGAATATTAGAGATGATGACTAGTACCTGTTATAGATTAGATTAGATTACTTACAGTGTGGAAACAGGCCCTTCGGCCCAACAAGTCCACACCACCCCGCCGAAGCGCAACCCACCCATACCCCTACATCTACCCCTTACCTAACACTATGGGCAATTTAGCATGGCCAATTCACCTGACCTGCACATCTTTGGACTGTGGGAGGAAACCGGAGCACCCGGAGGAAACCCACGCAGACACGGGGAGAATGTGCAAACTCCACACAGTCAGTCGCCTGAGGCGGGAATTGAACCCGGGTCTCTGGTGCTGTGAGGCAGTTGTGCTAACCACTGTGCCACCGTGCCGCCCAAGAACTGGAGAGATGAGGAATTCCATAAATGGAGTGCCCAGCAATGTCAGGGTTTGAGGCTAGATTATTTTAAGAATGATAAGATTTCTAATGCATGGTTGAGATTTATGATCCTTATCAAATCTTCCAAACTGGTTAATATGATGTTATTGTGGTGTATTTTATACCCGATGAGAGCTATTCTCTCCCATGGAAGATTCCTGATGAATAATGACTGCAGGTTTGAAACATTTCCTCATATTTCTGGGTGGTGCTTTGGTGTCAAGAATATGTGGATTAAGCGATTCAACAGAATTGTGGAGAAGTTAAATCAATTTGTTGGCAAATTCAGTTGGACTATGTGTTTTGAGCCTCATATAAAGGATGGTACAGGAAAACTTTGGAGCTTGATATGATTTTCAGAAGGGATGTTGCGGATGTTACAGTATGATTTGAGAATGAATATGATGCCTTGGAGAAAGAGGAACATGAAGTTGAGAAGTATAAACATTTGGTGAAAGAAATTGAAAGTTTGACAAAAAGAAAAACAAGTGCATTTTTTGGATTTGTTATGAGTGCAGGAGGGAAATGGACAAAGCAGAATGATAAACTTGAGTTCCTTAGGAATTCAGTATTTTAAAATCTTTGCCCAGCACATGTCCTATTTTACGATTTCATTGATTCTTGAGATGTTCAGGATTTTTAACAACTGAACTCTGGTTACCCATTGGCTTATTGTGATTTTTATGTATTTGTATTTTATGATTAATTTTAGTGTGATTTTATATTTTTATGATAGTTTGATATTTTTGATGTTTTCTTCACCTGATTATTTTATGATATTATAATAAAGTTGTATTTTTTAATTCACAGGCTGATGGGTAATGGGTGTATTATTCTTTTTATGCCAACACATCAGATGATGTAGGTCATGGGTATTTTATTTTAATCTAGTGGTCGAGATAGTTACACTTCCCTTTCTGGTGCTTGGTGAATAGCTGATTCTTTGTTTGCCCTCCCATCCCTGTAAGATCTAGCTTGGTAAGCTGCATAGAGGTATTACAAAATCCCGACAAGCGACTTGTAAAACTTGGAAGATACGCTGGTAGAAGTATAGGGAAAGATTTTAAAAAGGACATATGAGGTAACTTTTTCACACAGGGTGGTGTGTATATGGATTGAACTGCCGGGGGAAGTGGCAGGGGCGGGTACAATTACAGCAGGCATTAGAGTTATATGAGCCAAATACTGGCAAATTGGATGAAGTGAAATTGGGATGTCTGGTTACCATGAACCAAAAGTATCTGTTTCTGTGCTGTATGACACTAAGACTCTGACTTTATATCCAAAACAACAAGGCAACTATTTTATCAATACAATTTTACACTTTAAGTGGTTATTATGACCCTTTTATTGATTCACCATCAAAATGGCCAATTATTTTATAGATGATTTGCATGAGGAAGTGGAAGGGTGGGATAGTAAGTTTGCTGATGGTGTGAAGGTTGGTGGAGTTGTGAACAGTGTGGAAGGCTGTTGTCGGTTGCAATGAGACATTGACAGGATGCAGAACTGAGCTTAGAAGTGGCAGATGGAGTTCAACCTGGAAAAGTGTGAAGTCTTTCATTTTGAAGGTTGAGTTTGAATACAGAATACAGGGTTAGATCTCTCAAAGTTGCCACCAAATTTGATCGGGTTGTTAGGAAGGCATATGGTGTGTTGGTTTTCATTAGCAGAGGGATTGAGTTTAAGAGCCACGAGGTTATGCTGCAGCTTTATAAAGCCCTGGTTAGACCACACTTGGAATATTATGTTCAGTTCTGGTTGCCTTATTATAGGAAGGATATGAAAGCTTAAGAGAGGGTGCTTAGGAGTTTTATCAGGATGCTGCCTGACCTGGAGGACATAGTATCATAGAGTCATAGACATAGCATGGAAACAGACACTTCAGTCTGTCTTATGAAGAAAGGTTGAAGCAGTTAAGAATTTTCTCATTGGAGCGAAGAAGGATGAGAGGTGACTTGATAGAGGTGTACAAAATGATGAGAGGCATAGATGGAGTGGATAGCCAGAGACCTTTTCCCAGGGAAGAAATGGCTATCATGAGGAGGCATACTTTTAAGGTGATTGGTGGAAGGCTTGAGGGATATGTCATAGGTAGGTTCTTCACAGAGTGGTGGGTCCATAGAATGCACTGCCAGTGGTGGTAGAGTCAGATACATTAGGGGCATTTTAAGAACTCTTGGCTAGGTACATGGATAACAGTAAAATGAAGGATATGTAAGTTAGTTTGATCATAGAATAGGATAAAAGGTCGGCACAGCATCGAAGGCCAAAGGGCCTGTATTGTGCTGTACTGTTCTATGTTCTCAAAACAAAGGATCAGTCCACCAGACTTCTTTAATTATCTCAAAATAATTGATTTTTTACAAATAAAAATGATTCTTAAAGCAAGTGGCTACAACTGATGAACATCTAAGCTGTGAGTTGGAATTAAAACCATTTTCCTTTAATTCCATACACAGATATAGTCACACCACATGAAAAGACATGTCTCTGCAGAGCTTATGGTCTTTTAGCAACAGGGGAAACAAGTCCCTGCGAGCTAACATTCAGGAAATAAAGGATAAATGTGGTGACTTCTCACAACTGCTGAATTTGCTGTCAATGAAGCTAAGTTGCTGATGGCTAGAGATTAATGATGTGCCCAGTTCTGATTCCAACCAACATGGATTCAAGCTTTTAGGACATAATCATAGTACAGGTTTTACCAGGTAGACAGAAATAGTGGTATGTGGAAACTCTATCAAATTCCCAGAGATTTGTGCTGATGGCAAGATTTCAGGAGAAAGTTTTCAGCTTTGAACATGCCTTCTTTTCTCTGACCCTTGGATCTGTTAGAACTCAAAGTCCAGCGAGGATTGCTAGGCAACCATGAAGCATAGATTATTCTTATCCCCTTCAACATCTGATTTTCCCAGTAATTGAGACAATTAATCCCATCTCTCATCTCCTTGAAAGCAAAGCTTAACTGCTTAACCAAAGTCACTTGATTTTCATTGAAAATGAAAGGTAGTTCACCGTTGGCAATGAATTGCTAGAGTGCAAACAAAGATTGTTTTAATCTAGAGAATATCTAAATAGTCAAACATCTTCCAGATTTTCTTCCAGAAAGTTCTTAAATATGTATTGCCAACATGGTTACATTCAATAATATCAATTTACAACAATCTATGAAGGAATCAAAGACAACTAGAAAACTCAGGGAGCAGCTCTGAAGTTTCATCCCATGTATCTGACCTTTTCTAAAAGCATCATTTATTCTTGCCACATTTTATCTTCTCTTCTCTGTAATACTGGAAGAAGCTTTTCTTATTGAGCTCTCAAATCTAGCAAATTTCCTTTGTTCATTCCTTCAAAAATCTCCACTTGAGCAGATCTATCCTCAGCTCATAAATTCTTCAAAGTATTCTATGAAATGTAATTTCAAACCTGAAACATTAACAGCCAAGGGAAGCAGCTGCATTAGAATTTTTTTCACTTCCAAGTACACCTCCAAATCTCACACCATCCAGACTTGGACAAATATTCATCATCTTTAATCATTACGTCAAAAAACAATCCCTGAAACTCTCCGCTGGATAGTTTATGGAAGTACCTTTAACTGTAATGGTTCAAGAAGAAAATGCACCAATTTTGCAAAGGTGAATATGGGTGAACAATAAAAGCTCAAGTTGCTAACAATATGCCAAGAATTAATTAATTTAATCTGTTTCTTTTATCTCCAATGAGATTGCCTCCTGATTGTTCCTATGCCTCTCATATTTTCATTGCCATCACTATGTCAATTATATCACTTTGACTCTCTTCATCATTCTCTTCCCCCTTTGTGTGGTTACGTAAAATTGAAATAAAACATGCGTGAATTGTCTTATCAGAGGAGGTTCATGAGGATGATCCCAGGAATGAAAAGTTTAACATATGAGGAATGTTCAAGGACTCTGGGTCCATACTCGATAGAGTTTAGAAGGATGAGGGGAGATAGGTGTTCGACAAGGTTCCCCATGGGAGCAAGGTTAGATCTCATGGAATACAGGGAGAACTAGCCATTTGGATACAGAACTGGCTCAAAGGTAGAAGACAGAGGGTGGTAGTGGAGGGTTGTTTTTCAGACTGGAGGCCTGTGACCAGTAGAGTGCCACAAGGATTGGTGCTGGGACCACTACTTTTCATTATTTATATAAATGATTTGGGCGTGAGCATAAGTATAAGTTTGTAGATGACTCCAAAATTGGAGGTGTAGTGGACAGCGAAGAAGGTTACCTCAGATTACAACGGAATCTTGATCAGTTGGACCAATGGGCTGAGAAGTGACAGATGGAGTTTAATTTAGATAAGCAAATCTTAGCAGGACTTATGCACTTAATGGTAAGGTCCTAGGGAATGTTGCTGAACAAAGAGGCCTTGGAGTGCAGGTTCATAGCTCCTTGAAAGTGGAGTTGCAGGTAGATAGGATAGTGAAGGCGGCGTTTGGTATGCTTTCCTTTATTGGTCAGAGTATTGAGTACAGAAGTTGGGAGGTCATGTTGCGGCTGTACAGGACCTTGGTTAGGCCACTGTTGGAATATTGTGTGCAATTCTGGTCTCCTTCCTATTGGAAAGATGTTGTGAAACTTGAAAGGGTTCAGAAAAGATTCACAAGGATGTTGCCTGGGTTGGAGGATTTGAGCTATAGGGAGAGGTTGAATAGGCTGGGGCTGTTTTCCCTGGAGTGTCAGAAGCTGAGGGGTGACCTTACAGAGGCTGAAAAAATCAGGAGGGGCAATGATAGGATAAATAGACAAAGTATTTTTCCTTGTGTGGGGGAGTCCAGAACTAGAGGGCATAGGTTTAGGGTGAGAAGGGAAAAATATAAAAGGGGCAACTTTCCTTGCAGAGGGTGGTACATGTGTGGAATGAGCTGCCAGAGGAAGTGGTGGAGGCTGGTACAATTTCAATATTTAAAAGGCATCTGGATGGGTATATGAATAGGAAAGGTTTGGAGGGATATGGGTCAGGTGCTGGCAGGTGGGTCTAGATTGGGTTGAGATATCTGGTCAGCATGAACGAGTTGGACCGAAGAGATGTACAGCATGGAAACAGACTCTATGATTCTATCTATGACTCTGTGAACAAAGCTTACTGACTTGCTTCCAAAGTTGGTGCTAAATAGCTAGAACTTGTCATGAACGCTGACGACCTTTACAGGCCCTGAAGCTGCCTAACAAGCAATTCCAAGAAGGAAAACTTATTAAGTGACTGCCTTTCTTTTTAGTTATTTGATGCTTTAAAATGTACAGGGAATTTCCATCTTTTAAAATCATTTGGCAGGAATTGATAACGGGGGTGATATACACATAAAAATTGTGTATGTGTCCCACAGGCTTTTATTACGTGAAAGGCTTTAATTGAATTTGGAATCAAACGAAGAAATGGAAGGTGGTTGATGTGTGCCCTGATTTTAATTTCAGTTCGGCAGAAGGCAGAACTTCCCTACTGTCGTCATTATGAGAACTGGGCCTCATTTTAATGATTTGTCTGTCGAGTTTCTGGCAGGGATTCCTGGTTCCTACTTAAAATGGTAATGTAGCATTTTCTTTTTCCGATTTTCACTACCACACCTCTGCAGGGAAGGCAGTCTCGGAAATAGTGTGAGTAGTTCTGTCCTTGATGTTTCCCTGGCAACCCTAATGGAGGAGTTCAGGGCGAGGAGGGATATATTGTTTCCCTACACATGTTGCAGCTTCCAAGGCCTGGAAAGGTGTGGTTGATGGTGTCATTGCCAGCAGATCTCACACAGGATCTGGATTCCCTGTAGGAAAGGCTCAATATTCACAAACAAACTGTGCACAGAGCTGTCTATCTCTCCATATATTGCAACAAATCTTGTCAACATTCTTTACAAAATCTCTACCTTCCCACACCCCATATGTAGACCCATCACTTTCATCACAGTGGATGAATAGCCCTTGATCACTCCAAACACGCTTATCTCTCCCTTTGCTCTCTACATAAATCACAACAATACCAATCTCTTTTCACACCCTCAAACTTGCACTTCAACTTTAAGACATTACAGAAATAAGGTTTCTATTAGAAGATGCCAAAAATTCAACATTATGTCATTACCATAATCAGAAAAAGATGAATCTTGAAACAGGGAAATGTTTTAGCAAAATCTCTGAAGTAAATAATTAGGAAAGAAAACATCTTTAGCACAGATGTGCTCTGACCAGTTTCAACATTTGGAAATAATTATTTTAAGATTATTTTAAAATACATTTTATATTTCCAAAACTTGCTGGTAATTTCAGTTTAGTGAAGGGATTAATGTTGCTTGGAGCAGTTTTCAGTATAAGAGAACCCACAAGAGTAGATACCATTTCATTCCATTGGTTAACCCCAAATATTATTTGGAGAGCGGATAAATTTCAGAGATTAGCACACATATCCTTTCATCTCTGAGAGACTATTTAATTCAGGTCTGACTGATCTCTCTCTTTCATGCTAATAATTTTGGCTGGTTTTAATCCAGTTCCCTGTGTGCATAAACCCACAAAATTGGTTGTACTTCAGAACAAGTTAGTACTAAATTTGCAAGGATGATTCTGTGGAAAATCAAACATATTTTCACATATGCAGAATGGTTTTGTCCTTTGAGTTTGTCACAAAAGGACATTGAGATCCAACTCTGTTTTCTACGTGTATTGGTACTATTGAAGCGTTTATGAAAGCTTTATCATAGAATCCACACAGGGTGGAAACAGCCTCTTGAGTCTACACTGAACTTCTGAAGAGCATCTCACCCAGACCCACCTATCCCTGTAAACCTGCATTTCCCATGGCTAACTTACCTAACCTGCACATTCCAAGACACTTTAGGCAATTTATCATGGCCTAACCACCTAACCCGCACATCCTTGGACTGTGGGAGGAAACCAGACCACCCAGAGGCAATCCACACTGATGCACAGAGAACGTACAAATTCCACACAGATAGTCACCCGAGGGAGGAATCGAAACTGAGTCCTTGCTGCCTGTGAGCCACTGTGCCACCCTAAGTTTCCTCTAGGTTGCAATTCAGACCACATTAAATAAACTGGGCTTATATCCCCTTAAATAGGAAAAGACAAGGCTGAGATGGATAGGATTTTGTTCTGAATTGATGGGACCAATCCAAAAATAAACCTTTTCCAATGGTAGAACACTTGTTTAAATTAGAATCAGGCCATTCAGGAGAGCAATTACAAAATACTTCCTTATACAGTACAACGCATGGTATAATTAGGAATTCTCTCCCATTTAAAACAAAACACAACCATAGATACCAGTTCAATCAATACTTTTAAATCTAAAATGAATAAATATTTGCTAATTACCAAGGGATTTGGAGCAAAAACAAATGAATATAGTCAGGAAGCAGATCAGCCACGATCTAATTAAATGTTGAAATAGGGTTTGAGACTGAAAGATTGGCTCCTGTTCCTGCATTCCTTTATATTATCAATAATTAAAGAAAACATTTAAAATTTTACTGAAAATTACAAATCCGAGGAAGTATTCAGAAATGGATTTGTTGTTGCTAAATATAGTGGCCAGAAGTATTCTTAACACCATTACTGGGATAACTAGAGGAGAGGAAGATTAATTATACATCTAGACACTGGAGCTGCTTGACACTGATACTACTGAAGTATTTTAATTTACTCTGCTGTATAGAATACAAATAATTGCCACTAATACGGTGGTGGCATGTTACTGATCACTCAGGGAGTCTGGGTTGCTGTGGTAACGTATACGTTTACAGGCACGTTGTAGCCTGGAGCTATAGATAGTGCTGATAGAGACTCCAACATTCTTTCCATCACATGGCAGTTCAGAATCTCTTTACCACCTGCCGTTGGGTGTTCTGGAAGCATTTGCAGGTTTAGTCTCACCTGTTTTCACCCACATTATGAATGTACCATTCTTGATCCTATCTGTGACTAGAACCCAGACTGCTGGTTTAGAGGCAGAGATGCTACCCAACTGTCCCATAAGATCCCCCTGCTTTTTAGCTGTCAGCTTTAAAATTCTCAACAGGTGCCAAAGCACCTCACAGTCAATGAAATACTTCTAAACTGTGGTCACTGTTGAAATGCAGTCAGCCAATTTGCTCACAGCAAATAACACTGAGGTAAAATTTCCAGATAACCTATTTTCATTGTTTTTTTATTTAAGGGTTAAAACATCCAGATGGGGGTAGAACTGCCTGATTTCTTTCAGGAAGTGCTACTATGACAATTTCCACTCACTTGAAAGGGAATATGTGTCTGGGTTGAGTATCTCAGCTGCTAGATGTCACTTCTGACAGCACAGCACCCACTTGGAGCGTAATCCTAGATTATGTGCTCACGTTAATGCAATGAGATTGCTGACTTTCTGACTCAGAAGTGAGAGTGCTGCTGCTGAGCCGGTGCGGTTTTACTCAAACACTGTACGTGGAGCTCCAGCTCTATGTCCTTGTATTTACAATATAAATGTACCTAATTTGAAATGAATACAGTTGTTTTGTTTTAAAGCTCTTCGCTATTTGAAATAATTCATGGTTATTTCTGTAGGGTAACGTCACGAACTAAAAATCGTAGGGAGTTTCTTCCACAGCTCTCCTGCTCAGCGTAGCTGAGGGGTGACCTTATAGAGGTTTATAAAATCATAGGAGGCATGGATAGGAATAAATCGACAAAGTCTTTTCCCTGGGGTCAGGGAGTCCAGAACTAGAGGGCATAGGTTTAGGGTGAGAGGGGAAAGATATAAAAGAGACCTAAGGGCAACTTTTTCACACAGAGGGTGGTGCCTGTATGGAATGAGCTGCCAGAGGAAGTGGTGGAGGCTCGTGCAATTGCAACATTTAAAAGGCATCTGGATGGGTATATGAATAGGAAGGGTTTGGAGGATTATGGGCTGGGTGCTGGCAAGTGGGACTAGATTAGTGGGACACGGTCAGCATGGGCGTGTTGGACCAAAGGGTCTGTTTCCGTGCTGTAAACCTCTATGACTCTATTACTGTAAGTATAAAAGAACTCTATTTATTAGCGTAAGGCTTTCTGCCAGTATTTTCTCTCAATCACCGTGGTGACATAGGAGATGCTCTGAAGAAAGGCACCAGATTGATCTCTGGCAACTGGGGTTCAAAAAGCACAAGAGTGACAGGCAAATTCACCTTTGAGTGTTACAAGTCACCTGTGAGACAGCAAAGAATTGGATGGAGGGGAATATTCAAAAGGTTGCTTCTGAAGAGTATTATCTCCTATCATTGCTTCCTTGTGGTTCTGAGCTGAACAACTGCTGGAAAAGGCACTTTGTTGATAGTGGAAAAGCAATGCAGAGTTGATTGAAGGAATAATATGAGGTAGACAGAAGCTGTGAGGAGTTTGGAAACCAAGTTAGAAACCTAACAGTATGATCAGAGTGCTACTTGTTCAAGGCAGCAGCCAGCAGAAAAAAAGTCCCCATTTTATTTTTCCTTTTTTTGCCTGCAGAGGGAAAATTATTTAATAATATATTTACATTATCGATAAGTATTTGCTACTTTTCATTACAAAAGAAACTTTTAATCAAAACTATTAAAACTCATTTTCCAAACATTTTTTTAATGTTCTGATTTAGAACACTATTGCACAAACCCTGTTTTGACAGAAAAGATGTAACTTTGCTAAATGAGTTTTTAGTGCACCATTATTTGATGAAAGGTGTGTAAACAACTTGTAAACTTTTTTTACAGTTTGGATTGTAAACTAGTGCCGATATGGAATTTTGTCTTTTTTGTCAAGAAGTTTAATAATTATCTCGATCAGTCTTCACAGAACCATAGTTTTAAACCAGCATGTGTCAGGTAGTAGATGACTGAAAGAAGGAGAAAGTGAGTATCTGGACCATCTCTGATGCCTCTCTCCCTTTCCTGGACCTTTCCATCTCCATTTCCGGCGACCGACTCAACACGGAAATCCATGACAAACCTACCGACTCCCACAGCTACCTGGACCACACCTCCTCCCACTCAGTTTCCTATAAAAACATTATCCCTTATTCCCAATTCCTCCCCCTCTGCCACATCTGCTTCCAGGAGGACCACTTCTACCACAGAACATCTCAGATGGCCTCCTTCTTCAAAGATGGCAATCTTCCCTTCCATGTGGTTGACGATGCCCTCTAGCAGATCTCCTCCACTTCCTGCACCTCTGCCCTTGACCCACCCCCCAATCGCAACAAGGCCAGAACCTCTGTGGTCCTCACCTTTTCACCCCACCAACCTCCAGATACATCGCATCATCTTCTGCCTTTTTCACCACCTACAAACAGACCCCACCACCATAGATATTTGCCTCCCCACCCCTATCTACATTTCAGAGAGACCATTCCCTCTGCGACTCCCTTGTCAGGTCCACGCCCCGACCAACTCACCCTCCCATCCTGGCACCTTCCCCTGCCAAAAAGTGCAAAATCTGTGCCCACACCTGCCCCCTCATCTCCATCCAAGGCCCCAAAGGATCCTTCCACATCTGACAGGAATTCATCTGTCCTTCCACACACATCTACTGTATCCATTGCACCTGATATGGTCTCCTCTACACTGGGGAGACAGGATATCAAATTGCAAATCATTTCTGGGATACCTGCACAAAACAATCTCATTGCCCTGTGGCTGAACACTGTAACACTCCCTCTCACTCTGCCAAGGACATTCAGATCCTGGGCCTTCTCTACCGCCAAACCCTTACCACCCAATGCCTGGTGGAAGATCGCCATCTTTTGCCTTGGGACCCTCCAACCATACAGGATCAGTGTGAATTTCACAAGTTTGCCCATTTCTTCTCCCCCTCACCTTATCCCAATCCTAATCTTACAGCTTGGCACTGCCCTCTTGAACTGTCCTACCTGTCCAAATTCCATCCCACCTATCTGCTCCACCCTCCTCTCCGACCTATCACTTTCAACCCCACCTTCCCAGCTACCTTCCCCCCCAGCCCCACACTCCTCCCATTTGTCTCTCAGCTCCCTTGGCCCACAAGCCCCATTCCTGATGAAGGGTTTATGCCTGAAACATCGTTTCTCTTGCTCCTCAAATGTTGCCTAATCAATTGTGCTTTTCCAGCACCACACTCTTCAGGTAGATGGCTGAAGGTCTCCTGGAGTGTTAATGGAAGTTTGTTCATATTATGGGGTTTTAGAGTCTTAGAGTCATTGAGTCCTGGAGCATGGAGACAGGCCCTTCAGCCCAAACTGGTCCATGTCTACCAAAATGTCTATCCATGCTAACTCCATTTCCCTGCTCATATCTTTCTAACTCTTTACTATCCATGTATTTGTCGAAATGCCTTTTAAATGTTGTTAATGTACCCACCTCAACCACTTCCACTGACAGTTCATTATTTGTACCACACTGTGTAAAGAAGTTGCCCCTCAGGTTCCCTGTTATTCTTTCTCCTCTAACCTTAAACTGATGAGCTTTTATCCTCAACCTTGGGAAAAAAAGACTCAGTGCATTCACCTGATCCATGTCTCTCATGACCTTATATACCTGTATTAGGTCCCCCCCCTCAGTCTCCTACACTCTGAAGAAAAAAGTCCTAGCTTGTCCAACCTCTCCATATAACTCAGACCATTGAGTCCAAGCAACATGCGTGTAAATTTCTTCTGAACCCTTTATAGTTTAATAACATCCTTCCTATAACAAGGTGATCAAAACTGAACACAATACTCCAAGTGCAGCCTCACCAACGTCCTGTATACTTGCAACATAACTTCCCAACTTCTATACTCAGTGCCCTGACTGATGAAGGCCAGTGTGCCAAAAGCCTCCTTGACTGCCCTGTCTACCTGTGACGTCACTTTCCGAGAACCATGCACCTGAACTCCAAGGTCCCTCTGTTCCACTACACTCCTTAAGGCCCTACCATTCACCATGAAACTCCTATCTTGATTTGACTTTCCAAAATGCAAGACCTCATATTTATCTACATTAAACTACATTGCCATTTCTCAGCCCACTTCCCCAGCTGATCAAGGTCCTGTTGCAATTTCTGAGAACCTTCCTTACTGTCCATGATACCACCTATTTTAGTGTCCTCAGCAAACTTACTAATCATGCCTTGTACATTCTCATCCAAATCATTGATATGGATATCAAACAGCACCGCCCCCGAGGCATACCACTAGTCACAGGCTTCCAGTCTGACAAGCATCCTTCCACTATGACCTCCTGCTTCCTACGATCATGCCAACTTTTTTATCCAATTTGCTAGCTCACCCTGGATTCCATGCGATCAACCTTCCAGAGCAGCCTACCATGTGGAACCTTCTCAAAGGCCTGATTGAAATCCATATAGCCTATGTCTACTGCCCTGCCCTTGTCAACCTTCCTGGTCATTTCATTAAAGAACTCTGACGAATTTGATAGGCATGATCTCCCACTCACAAAGCCATGCTGACTGCTCCTAATCAAACGGAATGAGAGAGTCGACATTTCGAGCCTGAGCTCTTCGTCATGCTCAAAACATCAACTCTCCTGCTCCTCAGATGCTACCTGACTGGCTGTGCTTTTCCAGCACCACACTTTTTGACTCTGATCTCCAGCATCTGCAATACTCAATTTTCTCTTACTCCTAATCAAACCCTGTCTTTCCAAATGCATGTATATCTTATCCCTCAAAATCTTCTCAAATAACTTACCCACCACAGATGTTAAGCTTACTGGCCTATGCAGCCCTTTTTGAACAATGGCACAATGTTCGCTACCCTCCAGTCTTCCAGGACCTCACTGGTCCTGGCTAACAATGATGCAAAAATATCAGCCAGGGTCCCCGCAATTTCTTCTCTAACCTCTTGCAGTGTTCTTGGATATATCTGGTCAGGACAAGGAGATTCATTCACCTATTCTAATACATTCAACACCTCTTCTACTGTGATATGGACTGTCCCCAAGATAATATCACCATCTTCCCAAGTCGTCTTATCGTCCTCCATGGTAAACATTGAGGAGAAATATTCATTGAGAACCTCACCCAGTTTCTGCGATTCAACACATACATGTCCAGCTTAGCCCTTGGAGGGTTCTATTTAGTTTTTTTTTCCTTTTATATCCTTAAAGTACCTTTTTTGGATTCACCCTAATCTTCTCAGCCCTCCTGATTTCCTTCTCCAGTAAACTCCTGCATTCCCTGTATACCTTCAGGAATTCCCTTGTTCCCAGCTGCCTGTCCCTGAGCCATGTCTCCTTTTTTTATTGTCAACACCTCAATATCTCTTGTCAGCCAGCACTCCCTATTCCTGCCAGTCTTGCCAGTCCTCCACACAGGAACTATAGATCTTGAAGTCTAGCTATCTTACTTTTAAAGGTCTCACACTTGCCAGAGGTCCCTTTGCCTGCAAAAAAACTATTTCAATCAACCCCCACAAGCTCCAATCTAATTCCATCAAAGTTTGCCTTGCCCCAATTTAGAACGTGAACCTGTGGACCAATTTTGTCCTTCTCCATAACTATTTTAAAATTAATAGAACTATGGTCACTGGTCCCAAAATGCTCCCCCACTGTCACCTCCATCACCTGTCCTGCCCTGTTTCCCAAGTGTAGATTGGATTTTGCCCCTTCCTGAGTCGGACCCTCTGTATACTGCTTGAGGAAACTTTCCTGAACATGCTTAACAAATTCCACACCACCTAAGCCCTTAACACTCTGGCAGTCCCAATCTATGTCAGGAAAATTAAAATCCCCTACTATTACAACCCTATTGCTCCTGCAATTCTCCCTAGGATCCCTGCATGTTTGTTCCTCTAATTTCCATTGACTATTTGAGGACCTATAGTACAACCACAATAACATCACCATTCCCTTCTTATTTCTTAGCCCCACCAACAAAGCCTCACTTGGTGATACTTCAGTTATTACATCTCTGACTAATCAAAAATGCAACTCCCCCTCCCCTCCCTTCCTTCCACCATCTCTGTACCGCCTAAAGTATCTGTACCCTCATATGTTAAGCTACTAGTCCTATCCCTCCCTTTAGCCATGCTTCTGTAATGGCTATAATATCCCAGTTCCATGTATCTATCCGCACCCTGAGTTCACCAGCCTTACCTGTTAGGCCTCTTGCATAGATGACCAAAGGGCTCCTGGAGTGTTAATGGATGTTTGTTCAAAGCGTGGGGTTTTATGACAGAATAACAAAAATGCATTAGCTCAGTATAGAATGTGGGCTTCACTGATTGGGCCAGCATTTATTGCCTACCCTTACCTGTCCTTGAGAAAGTACCAGTGACCTGACATTCGTGAACCGCTGCAGTCCATTTGTTGTACATAATGTCACAATGCTGGTAAACAGGGAGTCCAGGATTTTGACACAACAACACTGAGGGAATAGCGATAAAGTCACAAAACAGACTTGTAGAACCAGTGAAAAAAGGAGGATTTGTGGCAGGAGCGTATCTCACCATTAGCTGCTATCATTGGAGCCACAGCGTGTGCAATGTAGTAATCAGCAATGGGTATTTTGTTGCTTAAATCCCTCGAACTACAATGGTGAAAACAAATCCATTCAACCCTAAAGAAATGTTTTCAGATGACAAGTGAATTTATACTTGTTCTTACTTTATGAAAACACAGGTAAGCAATTAGCAAAACTGGTGGGAGGTACAGCTGGGCAAAGGCAGTACTCACTGCTGAAATAGTCACCTCTAAGCTTATATTAGGCTCAGGAAAAGAAATTAAAACTAGTCATGCTTGTAAGATACAAAGTCCTTTGAGAAAAAGGACCGGTGGGGGAAGCTGTGTATCAGGTTTTGGTGGTTTGTGAGTAATGTGGACCAGGGAAAAGAATTTTAAATTAACAATGCAGAGGAGAAGGCTGGGAAACATAAAGGTCAAAATAGAGCACATGCAATCAGAGTGAGCATCTTTGCCATTACAAATAGCAGGCAAGGCTACTGTAGTGAAGTTAAGGGCCACTAACTTAATGAATACCAAGGACTCAGCTGTTGAAACGTAGTGGGAGCAAAAGGATAATTTACAGGGTTTCGAAGACAGTATTTTACAGAAGAAGATATCAGAGTTTTAAGACCATAGGGCAGCGCGGTGGCTCGTGGTTAGCACTGCTGCCTTACAGCACCAGGGTCCCAGGTATGATTCCAGCCTTGGGTGACTGTCTGTGTGGAGTTTGCACATTCTCCCTGCGTCTGCGTGGGTTTCCTCTGGGTGCTCCGGTTTCCTCCCATAGTCCAAAGATGTGCAGGTCAGGTGAATTGACCATGCTAAATTGCCCATAGCGTTAGGTGCATTAGTCAGAGGGAAATGGGTCTGGGTGGGTTACTTTTCGGAGGGTCGGTGTGGACTGGTTGGGCCGAAGGGCCTGTTTCCACACTGTAGGGAATCTAATCATAATAAAGTTGGAGATATGTAATTAAAACTGTAGATTTGTTGGGAGTGAAGTAGGGTTTGTTGAGACAGCAGATATAGAAGTGTATTTCGAAATTTGGGGAAAGGAGTTCCTTGTCTAAAGGAATTCAGTGGAATGAGGGTCCTTTGGGTAAGTTATTGGACTAACTACTGCATTCAGCAGGAATAGCATGCTTCTTCCAAAATATAAAAGGTCCTCCAGCTCAGGAAGAATTTAAAGAAGAAAAGAATCACAGTCAACTCAAGCCAAAGACCTAACGATCTACCAAGTTCAAAGAGATTCTGACAGAATCTTGAAAGCTCTAGACTGCTTGAATTAGTGAAGTCAGAGATCAGGATGAAAAGTAATTAAATGATTGAATTTGTAAATGTGAACTTTGGGGAATAAAAGGATGATGGAGATGCTGTATCAAATAATGGCTCTGAAAAGAGGAGCAATAAACTGATAAGGACAGGCTATGAATGCAATCTAGCAAAAATCATGGAAAAACAGATTTCAATAAAGACATGTTTAGTTAAATCAACGGTGGGTCCATTACAGGCAAGATCTTGAGAATTTATAAAGGGGAACAGAGAAATGACACAGAAGCTAAACCATTACTATGTGTCTGTTTTCTCTGAGGAAGATACAAGCAATCTCCCAGAAGTAGAGATCTAAATATCTATTGGATAAGGAGTTACAGGAAATTAGTATTGGTAAGAAGATTGTACTGGAGAAATTAATGGCGCTGAAAATTGATAGATAACCATTACCTGATATTCTACATCCCAGAGACTTGAACGAGGTAGCTACAGAGATAATTCTTGCATCTTCCAGAGTTATATCAATACTGGAATGATTCTTGTGGATTGGAGAGTAACAAATTCCATCCCAGTATTTAAGAAGGGAGTGAGACAGACAAAAAGAAAACGATGGACCTGTTACCCTTTCATTAGTAATATGGAAAATGCTCAAATCTCAAAATTTGAGTAATAATTATATGACTGGGCCTACACCGCATAGATTTGTAAATGGGAAAATGTATTTGACAAATGTTTTCAAAACTATTGCTAACAAAAGTGATAAATGAGAGCCAATTTATGGAATAATCTTAGGTTTTCAGAAGGCTTTTGATAAAGTCACCCATAGCAGGTAGGTTTGTCTTCTGGTCAAGATGGCAATGGAGTAGCAGCACAGAATGTGTGCTTCCTGGGCCTGGAGCTTGTCTGATTTTACTCTTTCTCTTTTTTCCCTTCTTTCTCTTTGTTTTAAACTTTTAAACTTACTTACCTTCTGTGGAGAGCACTGACAACATCAAGGTGTCCAGCACATCAGAGGCAACGTTTGTTCCCAACAGTGACAGTGGATGGAGGGAAGACCCAGCAGCTTTAGCGGCGGCTGCTTTGCTGAGATTGGCCCAGTGCAGACTCGAGGCGGTGACCTGTCAGAAGAGACATGATGACACCAAAGAGCAGTGACATGATTCTGCGGCGACAGCACAGTGAAGGGTCTCTAGTTTGGACTACTGCTTCATGCTGGTGATGATCTCAGCATCAGGGTGGGAAAGCCCAGATCTAGGCATATGGTTAAGCACTTTAAGAAGGGCTCTAATGTTGAACTTGTAACGTCATATCTTTCTTTTTCTACTTTATATCTAAGAGTTTGTCTCTAGATACCTTTTATACCCACGATGGCTCTGGAGCATGGCAACTTTCTACATTTTCACTGCATTCCTGTGTTCCTGTGCTTGAGTGCACGGGACAATAAAACCTAATTCTAGTTCTCGAGGATTTAAAGCACTTGAGATGGGAAATGGATGGTTGTTCAGATGAGACTGGCATCAATTGACTAACAGAAAGCAGAGAAATTAATCATTCTCACACTGACAGACAGTGACTTGTAGGATGCTGCAAGGATCAATAGTTGGGCCCCAGCTGTTCACAATCTATATCAATGATTTGGTGGTGGCGACCAGATGTTATTCACTTTGCTGGAAGAAACAGATGTGCAGAATATTTCTCAAATAGTGCGAGGTTGGAAAGTGTAACATATTATGGGACCTAGGTGTCCTTTTTGATAAATCACTGAAGGCTAATATGCGGGTAGGAAGGCTAACAGAATGTTAGCCTTTATTGCAGGAGAATTTGTGTACAGAAGTAGTGAAACGTTTCTTCAATTGTATAGGAGTTAGACCACACTTGGAGTACTTTGTGCAGATTTGGTATCTGGATGGATACTATTGCCACAAAGGGGTGTAACTAAGGTTCACCAAATTTGTTCCTGGGTTGGTGGGACTGTCCTGTGATGAGAGGTTAAGCAAATTGGGCCTGTATCCTCTGGAGTTTCAAAGAATGAGAGGTGATGTCATTGAAACTGATAAAATACTGAAAGGGATAGACAGGGTAGATGCAGGGAAGATGTTTCCCCTAGTTGGGGAGTCCAGATATTTAAAAGAATATTAAAAATCCTTTAAATATAATAAGACTTATTAAAATAAGGGGAATATCTCTTGGGTATGAAGTGCAAATTTATTTTACTCAGAGGGTTGTGAACCTTTGGAATTCTTTACCACAGAGGGTTGTAGAAGCTTTGTCTTTGAGCGTGCATAAGGTAGAAATTGATACTTCTCTGATTATCAAGGCATACAGGACTGTGGGATTGGGGTAGGTAAAAGGCGCTAAAGTGTTCAATCAGCCACGATCGTACTGAATGGCGGGACAGTCAATAGACAGGAATGGCCTAGTCCTGTTCTTGTATTCTATGAAAGAGTATGAATTTATACTTGGAGTTTAGAAGGAAGGGGGGGTATGTCTAACACAGAAATTCTTGTTTGGAAAGGGATCAAAGATTATGAAGCGAAGGCAGGAGAATGGGGTTGAGAAACATATCAGCCATTATCAAATGGCAGAGCAGACTTGATGGGCCAAATGGCTTAATTCTACTCTTACATGGTATGGTCTTAATTATGGAGACTTTATTAAATCCCACCAAAATGATGATGTAATTTAGTCTTATGAGGGGAATCAGGAGTCTAGTTTGAGAACCCAATAGGGTCAATCATGTCATCCCTGACTCTTGATGATCTTGGAAATTCTATCTAACTAACCAATATATTGTACCAATTGCCATCATGCAATAAACTTCATTTTGTTGCTCTGACCGCTTCTGGTCAAGTCACACTGGTTCATGCTCTCCAACTGTTAACCAAGCAGGATCTTAGAACAGGGCTTCAAAAAAGTGTGGTTCCGGAGCATGGCTGACATCATGAGCTGAAAGTGTTGGGTGGCCAACTTTGATGAAGCAATTACTGATTTCATCATTACCCCCCTACCCCCCCCCCCACACCCCCACCACCACCACCCCACCAAAAAAAACAACATTGTCTCATAGTTCCTTTCCACACACCCTGCCAAATTTCTCGTGTGCAGGACATCCTATTTCAAAAGGCCAGGCTGGCTCCCAGAACCCAAATACATGCAACATCAATGAACCCACTCAGAAGATGACCAAACTTTCTATACTGCTAACCTCACATACCATGTTTTTGGTATAAGGCAATCAGACTTTCTTAAAACCATTGGTCTAATATGTCCTGAAAAAATCAGGACTTCACAAGTAAGAGCTGAAATCAACACATTAGCTAGTGCCAATATATTACCATCATGAATCCTGAAAGATGTCTCCGTTAGCAAGTGATTCTTCAAGGTATAACTTATGTGAGACTGTCCTTCAGCATACAATGGATCACCAATTCTGTGCATTGGCAGAATTAAACCAGGGCCAATATACAAATTCATTGCAGCTTCCAGAACCTTTTTTTAACCAAGCAGATGACATCTGTCCAGCAGTAACTGGACTACAAGTATGCACAGATCTTGGTTTAGTCACAATTTACAACAGTCAACTATGTGGTATTACAGACCACGCATGACTCAAGTGAACTCATTGAAGTTGAAATGAAAATAGAAATTACTGATGAAACGCCGGAAGACTCTGCTGACTCGCAACATTAACTCTGCTTTCTACCCACAGATGCTGAGAGATCTGTTGAGTTTCATCAGCAATTTTTGCTTTTGTTCCAGATCTCTGCAGTTCTTCATTTTATTTTAGTTGAAGTTGATGATGTTTTTAAGGCAGATCTGTCACTCTTTGGCCAGAGCTAATGTAAACAGTTGTAAACAACAACAACCAAAGATGAGCAACTGTGAAAGTTTCAGAAGACCATTATCTGGAGGTGGCCTGACAGTACTGAGGAAGTTCCTGAGTATATTTATTCATTTTAGTCATACAGAGGCAAAACTTAGTAGATCGCTGCAAGTTATTTTCAAAAGCAAAAGAGTCCCAATATTGAAAGTATTCTACCAGAATATTAGGATTCATTTTGCGCTTGAAAATTATTTGCAGTGATCTACTAAGTTTGCCTCTGTACAGCTAGTGGATGTGGTAACCCTCACAATCTTTTAAAAGTAATTGGGTGAGCACTTGAAATGTCATAACATTCAAAGGTATAGGCCGAGTCTGGAAAGTAGGACTATTGTAGATAGGTCAGTGCAGACTCAGTATGCTGAAGGACCTCTTCTGTGCTGCATGACTCTATGATCCTACTTCCACTGCAATACTCAATGATATAAAGAGTCTTTAAAATATAATTGCATATTGAATTTGAATAATTCTATAAAACAAAACACACCTTGATGTTATAGTATTATGTGACTTATTCCATCTAATCCTGAAATGTATTCAAGTATGAAATTCCCACTTTGCTTGAGGCAACAGAAGGAAAGATTTGAAGGTAAATATCATTGGAGAACACTGATGCCACATTCTGCACAAAATGCAGAAGGAGTATAGGAATTCTCTTGTGCTTTGTGGCTGTGTGGTGCATGTTCAGTACTGTTATTGAGTAACTTGTAGCATCTGGGGTAGAAAATGCCACCATAACCTTTATCATCAAACATTACTAATGGACAATAACAGTTCAAGGAGGCAGTTCATATTATCTTCTCAAGGACAAATAGGAATGGTCAATAAATGTTGGGCCAGTCTGTGTTGACAACATCCAATGAATGTTATTTTAATTCTGTGATGCAACTTTGAAAGCAAGAATTCAATGAATAATGGATCTAACTCTCAGAAATAAATATGCTTTGATTATGATGCTAATGAAATGATATAGATGTGTTCAAAATAGTTTAATGAAAAGAAACTGCGATATTTGAGGTCATAAAACATTGAGTTATGAGAGAGTCAGAGATGTTCGTACATGTTGTTTAAACAAAAGGCCAAAAATAGAGTAATAGAGTCATAGAGGTCTGCGGCACAGAAAAAAACTTTCAACCATCAAGTCTGTGCCAGTCAAAAAAACTATCTAACTATAGGATAAATAGACAAAGTCTTTTCTCTGGGGTGGGGGAATCCAGAACTAGAGGGCATCGGTTTAGGATGAGAGGGGAAAAATATAAAAGAGACCTAAGGGGCAATTTTTCCACTCAGAGGGTGGTACATCTATGGAATAAGCTGCCAGAGGAGGCTAGTACAATTGCAACATTTAAAAGGCATCTGGATGGGTATATGAATGGGAAGGGTTTGGAGGGATATGGGTCAGGTGCTGGCAGGTGGGACTAGATTGGGTTGGGATATCTGGTTGGCATGGACAAGGTGGACTGAAGGGTCTGTTTCCATGCTGTACATCTCTGAGTCTAGGATTCAATTCTGATCCTATTTTCCAGCCCTTGGGCCATAGCCCTATATGCCTTTTTATCTCAAGTGCACTTCGACATATCAAAATGTTTTGAGGATTTCTGCCTGTAGCATCCTTGCAGGCAGAAAATTCCAGATGCCTATTACCCTGAGTAAATCCATGTCTCAAGTCGTTGATCTCTCCACGAAGGAGACAAGTTCCTTCCTATCTACCCCATCAATGCCCCTTATAATTTGATACATCTTAATCATGTCCCTTCCTCAGTCTCCTCTTCTCCAAAGAAAACAACCCCAGTGTATTAAATCTCTCTTCCTAACAAAAACTCTCCTGCCCAGGCAATATCCTGGAAGTACCTTCTGTACCGCCTCCAGTGCTATTCCTCCTATAATGTAGTTTTCAGAACTGCACACAATACTCTAACTGTGGCCTAACTAACATTACATAAAGACCTGAAGTAATCTTTTTCAAAATCCAACTCAAAATACCATTCATGGTATTAATCAGTCGTTGCATTAGGAACAGCTTCCTCACATCAGTTTGTCTTTCTTGTCTGTTTTTTTGTTCTGTCGCCAAGGTTTAACTTGAAGTAGTTTTCCAGATGCACTGTTTATTCCAATTTCTGTGTTCTGTAAAATGCTTCTTTTTTTCATCTCATTACAAAGGCTTACCTTTCCCTGCTTGATTAGTAAATCCTGCAACAGATGCAATCCAGTTTAACAGTGCACTGAGGGAATTCCACAATGATCAACAAGAGTCAATATGGTTATACAAAATGGAAAATCATATTTGATAAATTTTACAAGCAATTTTTTTCTTAATGTGAGGAGGGAGGTTCAGGGGATCCTCAACTGCGACAAAAGATTAATGTGCAAGATAAGGACTTGAAGTAGATGTACTAACATGGTTGGGGGATTGATTAATGGACAGGAAGCACAAAGATATTAAGGGAATTTTAAAATTTGCCGACTATGACTATCAGAGTGTCACGAGGAGTAGTGTTAGGCCTCAGCTATTTACAATTTATAATAATAATTTAAAGAGAGAGAAACACCTTGTCAAAGTTTGCTGATGAAATACCAATTGAGAATGTAAGCTGTGAGGAGGACATCAAAGGCTATGAAGGCGATATAAACAGATTAAATGAGTGGGTGACTTGATATGATCATATCTAATCACCCAACTCAGTACTGAGTTCCTGCTTTCTCCCCATACTCTTTGATCCCTTTAACCCTAAGGACTATATGAATCTCCTTTTTGAACATATTCAATGTCTTAGTCTTAATCACTTTCTGTGGCAGAGAATTCCACAGGTTCATCACTCTCTGGATGAAGACATTTCTCGTCATCTCTGTCCTAAATAGCCTATCCCATAACCTTAGTTATCTAACCTGTTGTGGACTCCCTGATCATCAAGAATGTCTTTGTTGAACAAGTTGGACCTTTCTTTACTCATGGTGTTTAGATGAATGAGACGTGACCTTATTAAATATATATAATCCTGAGAAGACTTGATAGCGTAGATACTGGGAAGATTTATCCTCTTCTGGTGGAATTAGAACTATGGGATCAAGTTTAAAAATAAGATGTTCACTTTTTAAGAACAAAGAAAATTTACAGCCCAGGAACAGGCCCTTCGGCCCTCCAAGCCTGAACTGATCCAAACGTACTGTCTAAACCTGTCGGTCAATTCCTAAGCATCTGTATCCCTCTGCCCCCCACCTACTCATGCAACTGTCCAGATGCATCTTAAATGAATCTACCGTGCCTGCCTCTACCAGCTCTTCTGGCAATGCATTCCACACACCCACCACCAAGTGAAGTACTTGCCGTGTGTATCCTCCTTTAAACCTTCCACTATTCACCTTGAAAGTGTGATCTCTCGTTATTGAATCCTTCGCCCTGGGAAAAAGCTTGTCTCTATCTATCCTTCATGATCTTATAAACCTTAATCAGGTCCTCCCTCAATCTCCTTATTTCTAATGAAAATTAACATAACCTACTCAACCTCTCTTCATAGATAGCACCTTCCATACCAGGCAACATCCTCGTAAACCTTCACTGCACCCTCTCCAAAGCGTCCACATTCTTTTGGTAATGTGGCGACCAGAACTGTGCACAGTATTCTAAATGTGGCCGAGCCAATGTCTTGTACAATTTTAACATGATTTGCCAGCTCTTATACTCAATACCACATCCAATGAAGGCAAGCATACTATATGCCTTCTTGACCACTCTATCCACCTGTGCAGCAACCTTCAGGGTACAATAGACTTGAACTCCCAGATCTCTCTGCCCATCAACCTTTCCTAAGGCTCTTTCTGTCATTGTATAATTCGCTCTAGAATTAGTCTTGCCTTACATTTGTCTGGATTGAAATCCATCTGCCACTTTTCTACCCGACTCTCCAGTCTATCTATATCCTCCTGTATTCTTTGACAGTCCCTTATGCTTTCTGCTACTCCACCAATCTTCTTGTCATTTGCAAACTTGCTGATCATACCAACAGTGCCCTCTTCCAGATCATTTATGTATATTACAAACAACAGTGGCCCCAACACTGACCCCTGTGGAACACCACTGATCACCCTTCTCCATTTTGAGAAACTCCCTTTAACTACTACTCTCTGTCTCCTGTTGCTCAACCAATTCTTTATCCACCTAGCTAGAACACCCTGCACACCACATGACTTCACTTTCTCCATTAGTCTACAATGGGGAACCTTATCAAATGCCTTACCAACGTCCATGTATATGACATCAACAGCTCTTCCTTCATCTATCAGCTTGGTCACTTCCTCAAAGAACTCTATTAAGTTGGTAAGGTACGATCTCCCCCACACAAAACAATGTTGCCTATCACTGATACACCCATTCTTTTCTAAATATAAGTAGATCCTATCCCTCAGTACTCCCTCCAGCAACTTTCCCACCACCGACGTCAGCTCACTGGTCTGTAGTTACCTGGAATATCCCTACTACTCTTCTTGTACAGGGGGACAACATGAGCAACCGTCCAGTCCTCCGGCGCCTCACCTGTGTATAAGGATGCCACAAAGACATCTGTCAGGGCCCCAGCTATTTCCTCTCTCGCCTCCCTCAGCAACCTGGGATAGATCCCATCCGGTCCAGGAGATTTGTCCACCTTAATAACCTCTAACCTATCCAAGGCAGAGGACATACCTGTACAATATTTCCTAGAGCAGTAGAGGCTAAAGTACTTAATTTATTCTAGGCTCAATTAGATGGATTGTTGACAGTCAAGAGAGTGAAGGGTGATGTGAGGCACTATAGACGTAAAAGGTGGACTTGAGGCCATGATCAGATCAACTGTGAATGGCAGAGCAAGCTTGAAGGGCTTGATTTCTGCTTCTAATTCCACTATTAAACACTGAAAGTTTACATGCAAATCCTGAGAACTATTAGAATGGTCAGTGCACTTGTTACAAAGTGTGACAGAGAATACAGGGACAAGGAAAGCTTGCTGCAGTTGTATAGAGCTTTGGTGAGGTTACATTGTGAAATACAACGCACAGGTTTCCATACCTAAGGAAGATATTTATGCCTCAGTGATGATAAAGCGAAGGTTCACTAGATTGGTCCCTGGGATGAAATCTAAATGTATTGGGCTGATACTCTATGGAGTTTGAAAGAATGAGAGGTGAACCCATTTAAACATGAAAGGTTCTGAAGGCACTTGACATGGTGGACACTGACAGATTGTATCCTTTGCCTGGAGAATCTAGAACTTGGAGCACAGTTGCAGAGTAAGAGATTGACCACTGAGGAATGAAATGAGGACAAGTTGTTCACTCGGAGGATTGAGAATCTTTGGAATTCTCTCCAGCAGAGAGTTATAGATGCACTATTGTTGAATATGTTCAAGGCTCAGATAGATGGATTTTTGATCTCTTGGTGAATCAAGAGTTATGGGGGGCAGGGAGGTAAGAGGAGTTGAAGCCCAAGATCAGCCATGATGATACTGAATCATGGATTACTCCCAGCAGGCTAAACTGTTTCTTCATGTTCCCACTTCTGCTGGGCCTGCAATTTCATCATTGCATTTCTGAGCCTTGGTCCCCAACTCCAAATTCCTTCAAATGGCATGTTTTAAACTGGAGTCAGTGCTAATTGCTTGAGAGATACAAAAACAGTATCTGAATGCAGTGGCCCAGTTAAGCAGATACGTTTCTAGGTTCCTGTTTTCTATGGAAAGCTCTTCACTCCCAGCAAATTGCAACTTTAACATTCAGCTCTGGGTAAGGACTCTTCAATTTTATTGGTTCAGGAGGCATACCAGTGATTGCCCTATTCACAATCGTTCGAGTGAACATTTCTAATGATTACCCTCTTAACTGGCTCAAACAGATTCCAAACTCTCCCTTAGAGGACATCACAAACTATCAGACTCAGATTATCTGTGATGATCTGATTAAAATCCCATGAAAATCCTGAAAGCAGCTGGAAGGGCTGTGAAGTAAGTGCCACTTGCTCATCATCAGCCGTAGAATCTGGATTATTACGTTGAACATCAAAGATCGTGTATTTTACTGAATATACATATATATTTCTGATTTGCCAATGTCCTCATACTGTTTCATTAAGGCAGTGTGTAAAAACAATAAATAATGAAATCCAGTGGTAGGTGAAATCTGCCGCATCCTGTTCTGTGATCTCTGAATTTGAAAGTATGTGTAATGCTGTGCCTAATAACTTGTGCTGTATTCCTGTCTATATAGTTCTCACATGATATTGTACATTTATGAGAGTATTGAATTTGAAGCAGCACAGACCAGATAGTTCTGACGAAGGGTTTCGGTCCGAAACATTGACTTTCCTGCTCCTCGGATGCTGTCTGGCCTGCTGTGCACTTCCAGCTTCACGTTTATTGACTCTGACTTCCAGCATCTGCAGCCTTTATTGTCTCCCAGATACTTCCAACTTTGCTTCTTGATTGGACTGTTAAATCTCAGATGAGGTTGCAGTAGGAGCATGCCAAGAGTTTCGGTGCCCTTTGGAATATAAACAGACGAGCTCACGTGATTATTTCTGATTGTTGGTTCAGAAATCATCCAGAATCGATGATTCAATTCTTTTAATTCAGGAGAATAATCAACACACCTTGTAGAAATGCAATCAGCAAAGAATTGGCATCAAATGGAAGAATGGGATAAGAACCATGAAGAATTGGTCAAATGAATAACATCTTCATGACACTCTGATAAGGGAGAAGTGTTGGATAGCTGGAAGCATGATCTTCCAGAGTTGAAGTAGCTATGAGATGCACAAGCATAATTGATTATGTGCACACGGGAAATGTGTGAACTTAGTGCCATCAGTGGAACCATTGGCTGTGATGCCTTGTGATTTAAGGGCCTTTTGCAAAAACTCACACATAACGAGTGAACGCTTGGATAACTGAGCAAAAATGCTACCAATATCGGGAGTTCTGTAACCACCAACAGGCAATAGTGGCAGGAGCTAAAGCGAAAATATTAAAACAAACCAGAATGAAGAGAAAAACAGCAGATTGTAATATTGTATTATAGAAATTCAATTTATGGCCTCTTGTAAACGCACATGATCAGGTGTTATTTAGCACCTCTGCAAGGCATGGTAAGAGAAGAGATGCCACAGAAGCCTTTATAGAATCAGACTTCAGTTCCATGTGATCTGACGTCCCAATGACAGAGTTCCTTCTGTGTATGCTCAGTATCTATCTCTCAATGAAACTACACTAGTGAATAATTCTTATCAGTTACAGATAAATTGGGGTGGAATTCTTTAATGATCACTCCAACAAATGCCTCTGCATGAACTACATATTGTGAATTTGTATACATTTTTGGTTTACCTTGGCACTGTAAGATTGAACAAACAATCCCCATCATCTAAAATACTGGACAAGACCCTGCACTTTTCTAGCATTTTAAAATACTGGACAAAATCCTGGGCTCAGGCTGTGCAAACACCACAAAATCAAAATGATTTCAGTCTGGGACTATTGTTCAGCCTGGAAGTTTAATTTATACCTCTACTCTAAGAGAACAATCAACCAAATCTAACACTGTAGATTGATGTAAAAGGTGCCAGTGTTGGACTGGGGTGGACAAAGTTAAAAATCACACAATACCAGGTTACAGTCCAACAGGTTTATTTGGAAGTACAAGCTTTTGGAGCACTGCTACCTGACAAAGGAGCAGCAGTCCGAAAGCTTGTACTTCTAAATTAACTTATTGGACTACAACCTGGCGTTGTGTGATTTTTCAACTCTACACTGAAACTAACTTTTACACCTTGGGCTACCAGCACAGACAGTATAGGGTCTACACAGATACTGAACATTCAACTTCAATCAAACCCCATTCACAGAGATATAGGACATTTGATGTCAATCAAATACATTCACACACACTCTTAACTATCAGGAAGCCAATTGACTTCAAAAGGAACACCAGAAATCCCATGGCAAGCACAGATTTGGTGCGAAGAGGCCCACAATCAGTATAATTGCAGGCCCCAATCTCACCTGAATGAGCTATTCCCCTCAGCAGTAATCCCGAGCAGAAGAATTCCAACAGCTATTTTCAAGAGTTATCTCAAGAAGGGGGATTCTGAAAGCAATTCCAAAAACTACTGACACAGGCCTGTTCCAAACCAGGGGAACCAATGGCAACCAGCCATGACCAGCAGACCTAAGAACCGAAAGCCTCTGGAAACCACCAACCCGACTGACACCACAAGGCCTCAGACACATCCTGAGGTGAAAACTGGGCCCACAAAACCGCCAGAAAGTAAGGAAAGCGAAGCAATCACTGAATAATTCCCTTACACAAACTACTGGGGTGGCACAGTGGTTAGCACTGCTGCCTCACAGCTCCAGGGACCCAGGTTCAATTCCCGCCTCTGGCAACTGTCTGTGTGGAATTTGCACATTCTCCTCGTGTCTGTGTGGGTTTCCTCCGGGTGCTCCGGTTTCTTCCCACAGTCCAAAGATGCACAAATTAGGTGAATTGGCCATGCCAAATTGCCCATTGCTAGGTGCATTAGTCAGTAGTGAATGCAGGAGAATGGATCTGGGTGGATTGCTCTTCGGAGGGTGGGTGTGGACTTGTTAGGCTGAAGGGCCTGTTTCCATACTGTAGGGAATCTAATCTAATCTACTGTGTCCATGGACTCAACCTAGGCACTGGATATGGCAAATGGGAACAGTCAGCTGTACTTCAAAATTGCTCTTTCCCAAGTGGTGAGTTTAAACTCTCAAGACCCAAAAGTTTCCAACCTAGCTAGCAGGAAGGGGGAGGCAGGTGGTGACAATGCATGGGACCCCAAGGATAAGAAGCTTGATTAAAGTTTCTGTCATTAAAATTGCTGTTTGGCTTCTAATAGTGCTTAATCTGTGTTTAATTTAATAGTGTATTTCATTACTATCCTCTTTATAATTGATAGTGTTCATTTCACTTTGTTGCACTTAACGTTTACTTCTTGCATTATAATTACCTTTTTAATTTAAATAAATGCAGAGATTCTTTTGCCCTATAACATCTGTCTACTGCCTTCCTCATTTCACATTCCCTAAAATAGGTCCAGTGTCGAGTACCAGGGATGTGAGGGTGATTTGAGCCACTTAAAATTACTGAGTACAAACCAGAATCATACAGCAGTGACTTAATTGTTGAATAACCATGACATGTGCTGGAGTAATGCAGGCTTTAGTACTTCTGCTAAGAACAGAGGCAAAATAAAATTGAAGAAACTTGAATCATATGGTCAATTCTATTAACACTAGAGCAAAAGTCTCGGGATCCTGGGAGCACAAAACAAAAATAATACAGAATATTCCTGGTGTATTAGAATGTATGATGGTGGATAAATCTCCTGCTCCTGACCAAATATATCCAAGAACACTGCAAGAGACTACAGAAGAAATTGCTGGGGCCCTAGCTGATATTTTTTGCATCATTGTTAGCCATGGGTGAGGTCCTGCAAGACTGGTGGGTAGCGAATGTTGTGCCATTACTCAAGAAGGGCTGCAAAGAAAAGCCTGGGAATTATAGAGCAGTAAACTTAACATCTGTGGTGGGTAAGTTATTTGAGAAGATTCTGAGGGATAAGATATACGTGTACTTGGAAAGACCGGGTTTGATTCGGAGCAGTCAGCAGGGCTTTGGGCGTGGGAGATGATGCCTCACCAATTTATTAGAGCTCTTTGATGAAGTGACCAGGAAGGTTAACAATAGCAGGGCAGTAGACATAGTCGATATGGATTTCAGTAAGGCCTTTGAGAAGGTTCCACTTTGTAGGCTGCTCTGGAAGATTAAATCACATGGAATCCAGGGTGAGTGGAAAATTGTATACAAAATTGGCTTGATGGTAGGAAGCAGAGGGTAACCGATCTTATCAGACTGGAGGCCATGAGTAGTGGAGTGCCTCAGGGGCCGGTGCTGGGCCCATTTCTGTTCGTTATCTATATCAATGAGTTGGATGAGAATGTACAAGGCGTGATTAGTAAATTTGCTGATGACACTAAAATAGGCGGTATCATGGAGAGTGAGAAAGGTTCTCAAAAATTGCAGCAGGACCTAAACAGTGAGAAAATTCATAAAGCCAAAGTACAAAGGGATCTGGGAGCGCTAGTCCAGAATTCTCTAAAGGTTAGCTTGCAGGTTGAGTCCGTGATTAAGAATGCGAATGTAATGTTGTCATTTATCTCAAGGGTTGGAATATAAAAGCAGCGATGTGCTTTTGAGACTTCATAAAGCTCTAGTTAGGACCCATTTTGAATACTGTGTCCAAATTTGGGCCTCACACTTCAGGAAGGTCATACTGGCATTGAGCATGTCCAGCAGAGATTCATATGGATGATTCCTGGAATGGTAGGCCTAACAAACCTAACAAATGGCTGAACATTCTGGGATTGTATTCATTAGAGTTTAGAAGGTTGAGGGGAGATCTAATAAAAACTTACAAGGTAATGCCTGGCTTAGAAAGGGTGGATGCTGGGAAGTTGTTTCCATTAGGCGGGGAGACTAGGACACATGGGCACAGCCTTAGAATTGGAGGGTGTCAATTTAGAATGCAAATGAGGTGACATTTCTTCAGCCAGAGAGTGGTGGGCCTGTGGAATGCATTGCCATGGAGCGCAGTGGAGGTCTGGACTTTCAATGTCTTCAAGGCAAAGATTGATAAATTCTTGATCTCACAAGGAATTAAGGGCTACGGGGAGAGTGCAGGTAAGTGGAGTTGAAATGCCCACCAGCCATGATTAAATGGCATACTGGGCTCAATGGGCTGAATGGCCTTACCTCCACCCCTATATCTTATGATCTTATGGACCCTGATGAGCTGGGGAAGTGGGCTAAGAAATGGCAAATGGAATTTAATGTAGATAAATGTGAGGTCTTGCATTTAGGAAAATCAAATCAAGGTAGGCAGCATCAATGGGATGGCACGGTGGCCCAATGCTTAGCACTGTTGCCTCACAGCGCCAGGCACCCGGGTTCGATTCCTGACTCGGGCGACTGTCTGTGAAATTTGCACATTCTTCCCGTGTGTGCTAAACCTTCCTCTGGGTGCTCCGGTTTCCTCCCACAATCCAAGGATGTGCAGGTTTAGTGAATTAGCCATGCTAAATTACCCATAGTGTTAGGTGCATTAGTCAGGGGTAAATATATGGTGGTGGAATGGGTCAGGGTGGGTTACTCTTCGGAGGGAGGGTGTGGACTTCTATTTCCACACTAAGGAATCTAATCATCAGTTTCATGGTGAATAGTAGGGCCTTAAGGAGTGTAGAGGAACAGAGGGATCTTGGAGTTCAGGTTCATATTTCTCAAAGTGTGGTCACAGATAGAGCAGTGAAGGCAGCTTTTGGCACACTGGTCTTCATGAGTCAGGGCATTGAGTATACAAGTTGGCAACTTATGTTGCAGTTATACAAGATGTTGGTGAGGCCGCACTTATGTTCAGTATTGCATTTAGTTTTGGTCACCTTGTTATAGGAAGGATGTTATTAAATTGCAAAGAGTGCAGAAGAAATTTGCAAGGATGTTGCCAGGACTCAAGGTTCTGAGTTATAGGGAGAGATTGGACAGGCTAGTGCTTTTTTCTTTAGAGCATAGGAGACTGAGAGGCCCCTTATAGAGTCATAGAAGTGTACAGCATGGAAACAGACCCTTCGGTCCAACTCATCCATGCCGACCAGATATGCCAAACCAATTTAGTCCCACTTGCCATCACCCGACCCATATCCTTCCAAACCCTTCCTATTCATATACCCATCCAAATTCCTTTTAAATGTTGCATTTGTACCAGCCTCCACCACTTCCTCTGGCAGCTCATTCCATACGCATACCACCCTCTGTGTAAAAAAGTTGCCCCTTAAGTCTCTTTTATATCTTTCCCATCTCACCATAAATCTATGCCCCCTAGTTCTGGACTCCCCCACCCCAGGGAAAAGACTTTGTCTATTTATCCTATCCATGTCCCTCATAATTTTGTAAACCTCTAGAAGGTCACCCCTCAGCCTCCGATGCTGTAGGGAAAACAGCCCCAGCCTGTTCAGCCTCTCCCTATAGCTCAAATCCTCCAACCCTGGCAACATCCTTGTCAATCTTTCCTGAATCCTTTGAAGTTTCACAACATCTTTCTGATAGGAAGGAGACCAGAATTGCACACAATATTCCAGCAGTGGCCTAACCAATGTCCTGTACAGCCGCAACATGACCTCCCAACTCCTGTACTCGATACTCTGACCAATAAAGGAAAGCATACCAAACGCCTTCTTCACTATCCTATCTCCCTGCGACTCCACTTTCAAGGAGCTATGAACCTGCACATCAAGATCTCTTTGTTCAGCAACACTCCCTAGGACCTTATCATTAAATATATAAGTCCTGCTAAGATTTGCTTTCCCAAAATGCAGCACCTCACATTTATCTGAACTAAACTCCATCTGCCACTTCTCAGCCCATTGGCCCATCTGATCAAGATCCCCGTGTAGTCTGAGGTAACCTCCTTCGCTGTCCACTACCTCTGCAAACTTACTAACTCTTCCTCTTATGCTCGTATCCAAATCATTTATGTAGATGACAAAAAGTCATGGACCCAGCACCGATCCTTGTGGCACTCCACTGGTCACAGGCCTCCAGTCCCTGTATTCCGTGAGATCTAACCTTGCTAACCAGTCTCCCATGGGGAACCTTGTCGAATGCCTGACTGAAGTCCATATAGATCACATCTACTGCTCTGCCCTCATCAATCTTCTTTGTTACTTCTTCAAAAAACTCAATCAAGTTTGTGAGACATGATTTCCCACACACAAAGCCATGTTGACTATCCCTAATCAGTCCTTGCCTTTCCAAATACATGTACATCCTGTCCCTCAGGATGCCCTCCACCAACCTGTCCACCACCAACATCAGGCTCACTGGTCTATAGTTCCCTGGCTGGTTTTTAATCACCCTTCTTAAACAGTGGCACCATGTTAGCCAACCTCTAGTCTTCTGGCACCTCACTTATGTACAGGTGTATATGATCATGGGAGGCATGGATAAAGTGAATGCACTCAGTCTTTGTGCCAGGTTTGGGAAATCGAAGACTAGAGGGCATCAGTTCAAGGTTAGAGGGGAAAGAATGAAAGGGAATCTGAGGGGCAACTTTTTTTTAAACACAGAGGGTGGTATGTCTATGGAATGAGCTGCTAGAGTAAGTGGTTGAGACGGGTACATTAACAATATTTAAAAAGCATTTGGACAAATACATGGATAATAAAGGATTAGAAGTATATGGGCCAAGTGCAGGGAAATGGGGTCAACATGGACGGAAACTTTGGTTGGCATGGACCAGTTTGGGCCAAAGGGCATGTCTGCATGCTACAGGACTCTGTGACGCTAGGCAGCAATGCTGACAATGGAAAGAGTTCAAAAACACAACACCAGGTTATAATCCAACAGGTTTGTTTGGAAGCACTAGCTTTTGGAGCGCCACTCCTTCTTCATCACCACATGATGAAAGAGCAGCATTATGAAAGCTAGTGCTTCCAAACAAACCTGTTGTACTATAACCTGGTGTTGTGTGACTTTTAACTTAGTCCACCCCAGTCTAAAACCGGCACCTCCAAGTAATAGAGAGAGAAAAACAGTTCATGTTTCAGGTTGATGACTCTCAAGTACTTCTGACCTGAAGTACGAACTCTATTTCTCTCTCCACAGAAGATGTCAGCCTTGCTGAGTATTTCCACTGCTTTCTGCTTTTGGGTAAATATTACTAACTTGTTTACATCACAATGACACGAAGCATTCATTCAAGGGATCAATCCACAGGAAGTGGAAGCAGTTTCAAGTTATGGAAAATCCATTGGCCCTGCAAATAGATTTATGAACAATTATTGCCAGAAATAATTGCTAAGAGGGAGTTAACTGCAGCATCAGAATTTTGGGACTAATATTTATGCTAACAATCTCCAGCTGGAATTACATGCGTCAGAGATTATTAACTTCTGAAGTTTACAGGACACAAAGTTGTTCTAACAATATTATAAACTGCTGCTGTTTACAGGACACAAGGTTGTTCTGACAATTACCTGGTGATAACATAGCAGATCATTTTGAAATTTTGTACATATTTGGTCATTGTATCTTACAGTGCTTCTTACAGCAGATTTATATTACTAACGTTTAAGATGCCTGTTCTGGGGCAGGATTCTAATCAACTGAGTGCTAAAACGTAAGCATTTGTGAGAGTATTACACTCAGAACCACTTGGGTAAAGAAATAGAAGAAAAAAATTATAAAAATGGAGGTAGGATAGAGTTGTTGATCTCAAAACACTTCACGCAGACAATGTATAGTATTAACAATTCCTGAAATTAAGCTAATGCACATGGTCAAGGTAGGATACAAGCAAACACTGCAGACACTAGAAAGCTAAAGTTCAAAATAGGAAGTTCTGGAAATTAAACAGCATCTGTGGAAAGAAAGTTGCCACTTCACGTCAGACATGACTCTTTTCTGGAACTGAAGAGTAGAAATTTGATGGGTTATCAACTGTAGAAAAGGCAAAGAGTGCGAGAACAAAGTGAAAGTCTGGGATATGGTAGAGAGTGGGAGACATTTAATTATGAAGATGTCATGGAACAAAAGGTAAAGGGGATGGTGCAAAACAAGAAGTTGCTGGTCTTGAATCACCAAACCCAAAACATTAACTCTGCTTTCACCCCACAGATGCTGTCAGATCTACTTAGTTTTGCCAGTGATTACTATTTTTGTTTCAGATCTCCAGCATCCATAATTCTTTGTTTTAGTAAAGGGAATGGTAATTGTTGTGGTAAAGAAACAAAATTCAGAGCAACATTTAATAGCAGAACAATCATAGCTCTATCTGAATGCAGAATATGAAAACAAAATATGTACTGGCACTTGGCAAGAGGAGGAAAAAAAAGTCAAACTAGAAGACAGAATTCATTGTTTCAAGTTAATCAACTCAATGTTGAATCCAGAAGGCTGCAAAATTCAACTGGAGTGTTATTTTGTGTGTTACATTTCACAGTTAGTGTGCAGGATATATTTTAAGAGAAATGCTCATATCATCACTGCATCATAGTAAGTGACCTGAGTGTATAAAAGCCACAGTCTCCAACTTAACTGGGGTCACTTAAAACATGACACACTGATGAAAGTGCACTATTATTTTAAAACATATAGCTGAATGATGGGCTGAAGGGCCTGCTTCCATGGTCTATGAATATTAGCCCAGCCACTGAAGTGCCTGTGACTATGCTATTTGTAAACACCATGAGCTGCAATCAATGGCTGTTGAATCTTTCAGTACCTCTTTGTCCATGTTTAACGCTTATGTTATGGGAGTGAACAGAAGTATTGCTACATAAGATACAGATATCTTGGTAAAGTAGTGGTAGCCATTTATCAAAGAATTCAAGTTCTCAATGGCAGACATTTAGAAACCACAGTAAACATCAATTAGAGGATAGCCCTTACCTTCCAAACATTTGGAAAATTGACAACCCTAATTTCTGAGATTAGATGCAGAGCTTTAATGAACAAAATACAACGTAAAAAACATTAAGAAGTAGTTTTGTGAACTAACCAGGTTTACCTAGTGTACAAATTGCTTTTTGTTAATGTCTCTCCATTTTAGCGTCAACATAAAGGGAAGACCATATGATGTCATCACTTCTTTATTGATGTAAGTACCATCGAGCAGTAGAGACTGGCGACTGCAGGCCTGTATTATTAAAAGGAACTGTTTGCAAAATGACTACAGCCTGGTAAAGGACCAGCAATTAGAAAAATAAAAAGAAACAGAAGGAAAAATAGGAAAGGAAAAGATAACAGTAAAACTATTTAAAACAAACAAACACTACAGCCTTTCTTAAAAAAATCAATTCTCAGCAAAGACCAAGCCAGATCTCAGAACAAAACACTGACAAAACAGTTCAACACCACATTACTGGCAGAAAGAGAACCCTTAAGAACATGCACAAATGCAAATGTATTAATGAACTCTACAGTCATAGAATCATAGAGGTGCACAGCATGGGAACAAGTCCTTTGGTTCAACTTATCCATGCTGACCAGATATCCTAAATTAATTTAACCCCATTTGCCATATCCCTCTAAATACTTCTATTCATATCCCCATCCAGATGCCTTTTTAAATGTTGTAATTGTACTAACCTCCACTACTTCCTGTGCAGCTCATTCCATAGACACACCACCCTCTGTGTGAAAATGTTGCCCCTTTGGTCTCTTTTTAATCTGTCCCCTCTCAACCTAAATCCATGCCTTCTAGTTCTGGACTCTCCCACCCCTGGGAAAACACCTTGTCTATTTGCCATACCCATGACCCTCTCATGATTTTATCAACCTCTGTAAGGTCACCCTTCAGCCTCTGACGTTCCAGAGAAAATAGCCGCAGCCTATTCAGCCTTATAAACTTTTGCTGAATCTTTTCAAGCTTCACAACATCCTTCCGATAGGAAGGAGACCAGAATGCACACAATATTCTAACCGATGTCCTGTATAGCCGCAACATGACCTCCCAACTCCTGTACTCAATGCCCTGACCAAAAAATGAAAGCATACTAAATGCCTTCTTCACTATCCTATCCACCTGTGACTCCACTTTTAAGGAACTATGAACCTGCTGAACAAGGTTTCTTTGTTCAGCAACACTCCTCAGGACCTTACCATTAAGTGTATAAGTCCTGCCCTGATTTACCTTTCCAAAATGCATATCTTTGATGGTGCCAAACCACTCCAGTATTATTAGAAATGCACTCATTCAAGAAAGTGCAAAGCATTAAGGGGATGTGATCACCGAGTAGCATCATCCTTGACTGTTCTGGGGACCTAGATTCAAATCCTGCCATGGAAGATGTTGGAACTTGAATTCAATAAAATATCTGGAATTAAGGATCTGATGATGACCATGAAACCATTGCCGATTGTTAGGTTCACTAATGATTCAGGGAAGGAAATCTGTAATCCTTACTTGGTCTGGCCTGCATGTGATTCCCACAGCAATATGGTTGACTTTCTACAGGAAAAATTAAAACTACTAAAAAACTTGATAAGCAGCTTTTGATAAACCAGGAGTTAACAATAATGAAGGAAGTCAGGATTATAGAAAGTACAGTGGGGAAGTCGAGAGAAAGATTAAACAAGGTAACCAATAATACAAAGAAAACTAACAGAAAATATGAAAGGAAATAATGAGATTTAATAAACCAATTAAAAGGAGAGTTGAATTATAGTGATGATGGAGAGAATCAAATTGTGAAGACTGAAAATGTTCCACAGTTGTTAAGGAAAAATATATATCAGATTTTACAAATAATGTTGGAAATGAGAACACTGTCGAAAAAAATGACAGCTTTTGTACTGGTATTTAATTCACTGCCCCTTCACCTCTCAGAAGACCCCCTTGACAAAGCTCTGCTCTTCTCTCCAACAGGATCTCCCTTCGTCTCTTCCACCTTGTTCATCTTCAATGCTTTCAATTTTTGCCTTGTAATTCTTTGGTGTATCTAACAAAACCTGCAGCCACATCCCCTTCCTTAAGACCTCCCAAACATTTTACATGAATTCCAATTGAAATTTCACCCATTGCATTTTGGTTTCACACACCAAAATACTGATGAAGAGTCTTCATCAACCTGAAATACTGAGCTGGGGGTTTAATGTTCTCCTGCAACTGGATTTTAATGCAGAGAAGAATGTCAAATCCTGCAAGTGTTGTGCTGATTGTCTACCACACATATCCTTTACAACTTTACCAGTGTAGCCACCCACCTGCCAATGTGCCAATTGATATCCTCCACTGGGCATTAAAGACCTCATCCTCATGCTGCCGTGCAAAGACTAGAGCTCCCTCTGACCACAACAATGACCATACCAAGAAGCCAGCCAAACTGGTTTCCCTGACCAGGTTGATGCCAGGCAAAATTGGGTGCTCTTTCTCAAGGGCCTCCCCCAAGGTGTAACCTCCCCAGCTTCCCCTTCCCCCATCACCTGTGACACTCTGCCCTAACGTTTCACTGACCCTTCCCCTCCCCTAGCCACTTAAGGTTCCAATGTAATTCAAATGTAGCACCCATTGTGGCCACTGTTCACTGTGGTGCTACCAGACACTGATTTCTTGGAGGTGAGACTTTTTGACCTTGAGAATTATAGAATCTGTACTAGGTGGAAGCACACCATTCAGCTCTTTGAAGAATATCCCATCCAGACCCACCCCAACCCTGTAAAACTGCATTTCCTTTGGCTAATCTACCTAGCCTGCACATCCTTGGACGCCACAGATAGTTTAGCACTGCCAACCCACCTAAACTGCACATCTTTGGACTGTGGGAGGAAACCCATGCAGACATAAGAGAATGTGCAAACTCCCACACAGTCACTCTTGGATGGAATTGAACCTGGGTCCCTGGCACTGTGAGATAGGAGTGCTAACCATTGAGCCTCCCATTTCTGACCCATATCTAAATTCACTGGGATTTGGGAAGTGAGATGTGTCACAAGTGTGATGGTTCATCTTAGATGTGAAGGCCAATCCCAAATGCAGTCCAGTTGCCCTCACAATAAAGTACACTTTATTCCATCTACTGTACCTGAATGTGATCCATGTTTCTGAGGAGCTCTTTCGGAGTTTTAATATAAATTAAAAATAGACTGGAATTAGAAAATAAATACTGAAAGAAAGCAAATTGTAAATGAGAACTAACCACAATTTGTCAATAAATCCTAATACCAATGAAACACATAGAGCGAAAGGGGAAAGATGTTCATTTGATGTTTTATTAAAATCAAATATATCTCGGTACACTGAGCCAAGAAATATTTAAGTAATATAAATCACCAATATTAAAACCTTATTGTAACTCTGCACAAAATATCAAGTTTATGATCTACAAGGATGGGGACAGTCCTGCAGCAATAATTGTCTGTACAATTTTAGTACAATTTGGTCATAAAAATCATGATCTTTTATATTACAACATTCTCTTGCTGCTATAAACAAATCAAATAGAGTTCAACTTCTTTAATTATTGGGAAAATAAAAGAAAAAGCATTATTTGTTATGGCAAGAGGATACCACAAGTATAAAAGCAAATTACTGCAGATGCTGGAATCTGAAACCAAAAGAGAAAATGCTGGAAAATCTCAGCAGTTCTGGCAGCATCTGTAAGGAAGAAAAGAGCTGACGTTTCGAGTCTGACTGCAGGACTGTCCCCATCCTTTGACAAAGGGTCAGTTAGACTCAAAACTTCAGCTCTTTTCTCTCCTTACAGATGCTGCCAGAACTGCTGAGATTTTCCAGCATTTTCTCTTTTGGTACCACAAGTATTATCCTGGACTATTTCAACTTAAATAAACCAAATAGGTAACCCATAATTGTTTTACTTGATGTCACATCAGTAATGTACACACAATAAACAAGGAATTCAATCTCACAAAAGAATCAACTAATCCACTAACTGTTCTGCCAGCTGTATTAATTCTTGATCTAATGCAAATTATAGTGCATAGAAATTCAGTCACATGTGGAAAATACAGGTTTGTACAGGTTGTTTGCATTCATGAATATTAAACTAATTTTGGACAATGAGGAGTATGCATTGCAACTATGTTAGAACCATCTCAGACACTATTATTTTTACTGTCATTTTCCTGTTGATTACAAATTGATGGTGCTGTGAAATCCAGGCTTGCCCATGATGTGATATTGCTGGGAGACAAAAGAATAGTGTGCTAACCATCCAGTAGGAAACCTCTGTCGCTTCAGGCTTAATGAATGTAGCCTAGATCCACTCCTTATGTGCACCTTCATGTCCAGGTTTATTTCTTCAATGATTGCCTATTGGCTCAACTACTTACAGGGCGGCACGGTGGCACAGTGGTTAGCACTGCTGCCTCACAGCGCCAGAGACCCGGGTTCATTTCCCGCCTCAGGCGACTGACTGTGTGGAGTTTGCACGTTCTCCCCGTGTCTGTGTGGGTTTCCTCCGGGTGCTCCGGTTTCCTCCCACAGTCCAAAGATGTGCAGGTCAGGTGAATTGGCCATGCTAAATTGCCCGTAGTGTTAGGTAAGGGGTAGATGTAGGTGTAGGTGTAGGGGTATGGGTGGGTTACGCTTCGGCGGGGCGGTGTGGACTTGTTGGGCCGAAGGGCCTGTTTCCACACTGTAAGTAATCTAATCTAATCTAATCTAATCTAAACTGTGAAAGGTAGCGCAGTAGCTGCATGGAAATAAACCAATACCTCCTTCTTATTATAGCATTAATATTTAATTCTTCTTTTTTTGTTTATGGAAATGGAATCTGGGTCAGAGACTAGTGACCACCAGAAAAGTATCTCTGCAGCAGAACCTCACATTTTACCTTGGGGGAAACTCTTCTCAACCATCAACAAATATCGGAAACAAGAAACAAGTGAGACAGGAGAAAATACAGATAATTACCCTTCTCTAATAATTCAGGAGAATGTGAACACTCATATTCTTCCTTTTATTCAAAACATGTATCATTGTTGGTGGACTGACTGCAGAAATCACCCAAGGGTAACTTTGGATTACTTTGAAGGAAACTTTGAATAACACTGGTGCTCAGGCACAAGTACTCACACAAAAAGGATAGTCATAGTGGAGGAGAATATTAGCACAAAACTAGGTGCATTGGGCTTGGGGGGGTCAGACTTTAAACTTTTATCTGTCTGAAATCTGATTCCAAATCACCAACTTGTAGGTTTTAAAGAGGTGGGACAGAGGATTTCAATTCTCTCTTTGGAGTTGGCTTGAAAACTTAAGCTTGCATAAAAGTCAAATTCCTAAAACTAAATATTTGGTAAAAATGTAAGAGGTCAACTTTTACATGAGTAACATTTTGGCAAGGTTACATTCACACTTCCTTGCTTTTGCAGAGTTGCCAGATAGGTGATTGTGTTGATTAATCTCGTTTTTAATAAAAGTGTAAAACATGCAAAACACACAAGCACAAACATGAGGAGCTGAAAAGCCACCTTCAATGGTGTGCTTCTGTCAAGTAACTTTGACATCACCTTAAAGTGGTTGGTAAGTCTAAAATGTTTAGATATTTTGGTTAAAATTCCAGGAATGTTGACACAATGTGTTTAAAAGTTTTATTTTTGACTAATCGTTGGGGTCAGCTTTTACACAAGCTGACCATTATGAATACACACGGTACTGAAATGAAGGCAGCCTCTGATTTAACCTGCATCTCAAGTCTGGGTATTCAGAATTGTCAGGCCTTATGAAAGAAAGCAGCTTAAGTGAGCTGAGGCAGCTTCAGGAAAGGGACAAGTGCCTTTACAGCACTGTATGTGTGCCAGGAGGAGCAGGGTTACTTACCCATACAAAGACCCCAGAGGGAATCAGGTATCACATTGCACTCTGTGATTAGAACACCCTTTCCACATCAGAATTAGGAGTCAGGATTGTGAGTCAGATATGGTGGCGTTTTTCAGAGTGCTCTTGTACAGCTTAAAGTCAAGTCCCTCACTTGTGCTGACTATCATGTAGGGAAACTGTGACAAACAAGAGATGCAGGTAGCAGGGTTAAAGACGCATAGGATACAGGGAAATACAACTCCCATGTGATATCTCATTCCACTTCTGTCTACACAACCAACCTTCAGTTACTGTCCACGCTAGTAATTCAGAAGGAAACTGGACGCCTTGTTCTTCTCCGAGACATTTAAGGAGATATACTTACATACATGTATAAAACTATGCTCCATCAAAAAGACCAACAAATGCCCTAAAATGCCAAAATGCAGAACAGAAACATTTCCAAAATCCTGTTCATTGATGCATTTTGCATCAAAAAAGTCACCTTTCATTGCTTGTACTTATTCATTTTGGCTTTTGCTTATGGAAAATTCTCCTTAAACTATTTTTGTGTTCTTCTTGTATTTCTTTGATAGAAATAGTTATATCCCCAATAATGCAAGCTGAAATAGAACTCTCTCAACATTTTGTCCTCTCCAGTCAGAGGATCTTAAAATGTCTTGACAACACAGTTGTTAGCAGTAGCCATAGCAACAAGCTGTGCTAAAATGCCAAGAACATCAGGTGAAATGTCTCTGGGGGATCATTGCAATTGGGCACCAGCAAATGGGCACTGCTTTATCATCAAATCCGAAATTCTTATTGATTGCAGAGGAAAATAAATGATGTGTAACATAGGCTGCTAAATCATTGTAGTCTGGCCGTTGCCTCGGATCATTTTCACCCCTACTCTGAACATGGTCACATCAACATTGATTGCTCTCGGCTTTACCACGTTATCTGTGAACACCATTAAATTATTTAACACAATTTTGTTTAAATATTTTGGAAAAAAAATCAATAAATCAAAAGAAAATGAAAACGTTTGGTTCTATAGAAAATAGCTTTTGTATTAATTCTAGTCAGTTAATATTGTTAGACATCTCATGATAAAGTAGACCAACAGACCATAACAGCACATCTGCTTGCTTTCAGATCTGATCCCTGGTAAGTTTAATTAAATATCAAAATGAAAAGACAAAGTGAAATGGTGTTATTATTTAACCTATTAGGAAAAGAAAATATTTCTGTAGCAAGTCAAATCCAAATATTTCAATTCAAAATCCTTTTAGATTTATCATTTTGAGTAAAAAGTCACATTAACTTTAAACGTGAAATTTATTTCTCCCTCCACATATGCTGCTGAGAATTTCCAATATGTCACACTCTTAGTTTCTCACCAGTTGATAAATGGTGGCATTTTGTTTTGTTTCAAAGTTCAGAAGTGCATGCCTTTGCTGCAGTTATTAATCATTATTTTGGAATCCAATAGCAGCTTACATACATTTGTCCTGTAATAGCTGTCTATTAAGTGACACAACCAGTGGAAAAGCAACAGGGTCATTTATGGTTTGAATGGCTCAACATTGAACTAACTTACCACCAACAACCTTTGGCAAGGCGGCATACACAGATCAAACTGATGAGGCCCCATGCAAACCTAGTTGCACTGCACTATGCAATTGCCAAGCACATCTCATTTACCAAAAGCTAATCCTGGAGATTTCACTTCTTTTGAGTTCCATTTTCAAAATAAGATGTTTAAACCCACAAGAAAATGATTATAAGAGATTCTGGAATGTGGATGTAAGTAATAAAATATTCATCCATCTCTAATCACCATTTCAATGCTGGGACATAATCATGAGGTATTGCACCAATCTGTTGTTAGTAACATAGTTATTGTGTAAATTATGACATTACCTAAAATGCTGTTCCTTGCAACTATTTTTTTGAAAGTAAACACAAAGACCTCACCCGCCTTGTGTTGTGGTTAATTTCTGTCAATTCAAACTTGTGTTTTAGAGTCAAACAGAAACAGACCCTCTGGTTTGACTTATCCATGCCAAGTTTCCCAAACTAAATTAGTCCCATTTGCCTGCATTTGGCCCACATCTCTCTAAACCTTTCCTATTGATGTACTTGTTCAAATGTCTTTTAAATATTGTAGCTCTACCTGATCTACCACATCCTCTGGCAGTTCATTCCACATTTGAACCTGTGGTGAAAAAGTTCCCCTTTAGGTCTTTTTAAATCTTTCTCACCTTAAAATTATGTCCTTTAGTTTTAAACTCGTTAAAATTGGGAAAGGACTTTTGCTGTTCATTTTATGTCTGGCGGTCATGATTATTTATAATTCTCTGCAGCCATTTCCATAAAACTGAAGAGACTTTTCACACACTACTTAAATTTGAAATTCCAAGCAGGCTCATGTCCAAAGACATCCATTAAAATAAATATTTGAAATGAATTCAATAGGGTAAAAACTGAGACTTTACGTCATTGCTAACCTATGTTGATTTTTGTATTGATGGAGTAGTGGATAACAATGCAAAATTTTTGGATGAGATGTTAAACCAAGTTTCAGTCTGCTGACTTGGATGGGCTTAAAAATTCCACTATACTACCCATTGGAGAGATGTTCTCTGGTATTGTTAGCCGACACTTACCTGTCAATCAATGCCACAAAACAAAATTTTTATTCATCTAGGTCATTGCTGTTCATGAAAACTTGCTATGATCTTATTGGCTCTATGCTTACCTCAAACAAAAATTAATGATGGAACAATGAAGACATGCAGCGGTAAATACTGTATATGGGAAGTCTATTGTCTTCATTTACCATTCACCTGGCCTGGATTCATGAGTACAGATTAAACGAAACCAACTACACAAGTGAAAGATATTCACTTACTGTTTATTTGCCTGAAATTATTTCACATCTCTTTGTACAACAGCTACAGAACAGTAGTAAACCATCTGATAAAAGCAACAGTGCTGATGATAAACAACGGCTGCAATTTTTTTCAATTTTATTTTCCACGTCTGCATCATCATGCAGTTTGAGACTCGATGCAGAACTCTGGCACACTAATCTGATTAAGACTTAACCAGTTCAAAACAAAAGGGAAAGTGAAAAAAAAACTACAAGGTATAAAACAAAGAAGGCTGGCCTCCATTCCTGGATAAGTTGCATACAAAACAAAATGAAAAGTACATGTTACAATTTTTTTTTGTTTTTTTTCTGAGATGCTGTAAATTTTGCAATGCAGCAACCATGCTAAAAATGACAAAGATAACTTTGCTCTATACAACAAAGGCTCATATGAAATAAAGGCAACAGAACAGAAAATAATCAAGGTGTTCCATTACCTTATGGAACACTCATAGTGGTTGCTATCACAAAGTAAGTCAAGCTACAGGGTTTAACAAGAGGATTGCTACTAGGACCATGCAAATCACACATGCATGTTGGAACTATGCACAACTTCGGTAAAGAGGGAGGAAAGCAAATTTAAATTAGGCAAAACATTTAAGAAAAAAACAAAGATATAAAGTGATGTTTCTTTTAAAACGTTTGGACTCAGTTAACTTTGGTGGAACCTCACCACGACTTCAGAAAAAGATTGGCAATTTGGTCTTTGTAAATAAAAGTTCGCCTCTTAATTTCTTTCAAAGTTTCAGTCTCTTGGTCAGAGGTGAAGCAGAAAACCCAGCTGTTTTGTTGTTTTCTGTATCTTGTAAAAGTCGCAGTGATCCAACAGGATAGACAAAAGAAGTTCATAAAGGCAACATAAAATCACTTAAAGGAGAGCTTCCAGGCTACTAGACAGCTAAAATAACTAGTTTATACAGTACTATATGCAAAAACAGGTAAAAGAATTACAATCCATAAATAAGAATCAGGTCCCAGACCTGCTATGTGAACAATTTTTAAATATGTGTGTGATGTAAAACTTATGTACAAAAAACAAAATCACTTTGCATGTCACTGCAAGGATTTGGGATGGCAAAGGTAATGTATCCATCGAATAATTGATATCTTCAGCCAGAGAACTTCCAAATCAGTTTGACATTGGTCCGTTCAAGTAGATGAAGTGAACAAGAGAAAAAGATATCTTTTTACACACAGCATGAACACAAAGGCAATTAATGAGCAGGGAGTTTCCTTTTGTAGCTGGATTGTTGCTACACATTTTTTTTTCATCTTCAGAAATCAAAAAGCATTAAGAATGAAGCAGGGTCCATAATGAGCCCAGCAGTGTACAGGCCTCTGGTGAAAGAACCCGAGCTGGCGATCTCCGCAATCCCTGGCCCAAGGTAAAAATGCTGGAAAAAAGTTTCTTTTTCTGATTCTTCTACAAAAGAATGATTTATCACTGAACATCAAACAAGGAATTCACCAGGCTTCCGTGTAACGGACATCCACTTCTTTGAGGTTTGGCAGCTTTGCCTATTTGATTTTGAAATAAAAATACAGTTAGTGTTTGATTTCATGTTATGGAATACATCTCTCCAACTAGAAACAGGTTTCTGTACAATAATAGGGACTTGGTCATCACCAACTTGTGTTGCTATGGTATATTTCACAGAAAAACATGTCCCAAAGTGGCATGGATAACACAGCAGTAGATATTGGAATTGAAATACCAGATGAGAGGAACTGAAACTGAATGGACTAAACACAAATACTGCGACTGGAAAAACAGGTCAGAAGCCAGGAACCTTGCAGTGAGTAACTCACTTTCTGACTCCCCAAAGCCTGTCCACCATCTACAAAGCACAAGTCAGAAGTGTGATGGAATAGCTAGATGGCGCAGCTCCAACAACACCCAAGAAGCTTGATACCATCCAGGACAAAGCAGTCCATTTACTTGGCACTACCTGCACAGACATTCACCCCTTCCACTACTGATGCTCAGGAGCAGCAGCCAAGATGCACTGAAGAAATTCACCAAGGCCTTTTGGAACAGCAACTTACAATCCAATGATCAATACACCAATCTGACTTGGAAATATATTGTTGTTCCTTCAGTGATGCTGGGTCAAAATCCTGGTATTCCCTCCTTAATGATATTGTCAATCTATCTACTTTAAATGGACTGCAGGAAATCAAGAAGGCAGATCACCACCACCTCCTTAAAGGCAACTAAAGATAGTCAAAAAAAAAACTGGCAATTTTTTAAAAAATTGTTGTTTTTACACATCTTAATGCAAACATTCTGTTTGGTACTCTGGCCTGGTGTTATGGAACACAGGGACAGGAGGTGGCCATTCAGCCATTTGAACCATTCATGATTGATCTGTATCTAAACACAGTCTACTACCTTGATTCATTAAGTCTCAACACTCTTGCCTAACAAAAATCCATCAGTTTCAGTTGAGATTTAGGAGTGTGTCCAAACAGGAGTTCAATGCGATAAGGTGAAAGACAATATCATCCATTTCTTTAAAAAAACATAATCTATAATTTGGAGACCACATGACTCAATTGAATAACTTGGCCATTCAAGATCATATACTCCATCCTGATCACTGTGATGAGGTTTGTGATACTTTAAATGACTTAGAGTCACAGCACAGAAACAGGTCCTTTTGTTCAACTCGTCTATTCCAACCAGACATCCTAAACTGATCTAGTCCCATTTGCCAGCATTTGGTCCGCATCCCTCTAACCCTTCCTATTCATGTACCCAACTAGATGCCTTTTAAATGTTACAACTATAGACTCCTCCACCAATTCCTCTGGCAGCTCATTCCATATACACATTACGCTCTGTGTGAAAACGTTGCCCCTTAGGTGCCTTTTAAATCTTTCCCTTATCACCTTAAACCTATGCCCTCTTCCCCAGGAAAATGACCTTGACTATTCACTCTATTCATCCCTATCATGACTTTATAAACTTCCATAAGGTCACCCCTCAGCCTCTGGCGCTCTGGGAAAATTAGCCCCAGTCTCTTCAGTATCTAAACTCTCCAATCCTGGCAACATTCTCATAAATCTTTTCTGAACTCTTTTAAGTTTAACAACATCTTTCCTAAAGCAGGCCAACCAGAATTGAACACAGTATTCTAAAAGTGGCCTACCACAGAATAAATTAAAGAGTCTGAATGTGCAAAGGTAAGCCTAATTAGCAGCATGATTCTTTGACATGGCCTTTAACAGCAAATTATGGCCCATTGATTTCACATTTCCCATCTTTGGACAATAAACTCAATTCCCTCCCTGACACTCATTGAGAATTATCTACCAGTGCGGGGAAAGGTGCCAATTCTAATCCTATATATTCTGTTTCCCAGTTGCTAAGTTCGTAATAATCATAAAACAAATTGAAGGTGCTGCTTTGAACAGGACATTTACCTTCAGATCTTCATATGTATCAGCTGACAGTTTGGTGCTGTTCATATTCAAGCTGCACAGACTTCTCATGGCTAAAAGATAAAATGTACATATTTTCATCAGAATTCTCAACAACAAATCACAAATTTTAAGCTGCAGGCCCGTAGATTGAATTATTGACGTCAATGTGTTTTCAAGAAGCTTTCCGATTGTGAAACCTCTTCCCAAACAAACAATGCTAGAGTTTTTGAAGCCTTTTCCACCGTCACCAATTAGTTTAGTTTTACACCAAGGATCGTCTTTCCTCTTTCTCTCAGGCATTATTACATCAGAGCAAAGGAGCTCCTATTTGCTATGTCTTCACCAAGTTACACCTCCACAGAGGAACAAGATTGGTCTCTGACCCTTAGTCAAAGCTACTTTGAAAATAGACTCCGAGGAGTCTGAGAGAGTACCTATAAGTAAGTCAATCTCGTGTGGGGAATGCATGGATGGGGTGGGTTGGGGAAGGCAATGCCAGCTCAGAATGGCTTCTCCACATGTCTTCCACCAGGGACTCTCCCACGGGCAAATGAGGTGGCTCTGGCTGCTCCATGGAAGTGAGGAACTACTGGACATAGGAGCTGAAAATGTGTTGCTGGAAAAGCACAGCAGATCAGGCAGCATCCAAGGAGCAGGAGAATCAACGTTTTGGGCATGAGCCCTTCTTCAGGAATCTCCAACTACTGGAGATAGTTAAGGTTTTGATCAGGGGAGGTTTAAGGGGAAAGGTGTGTGGGGGGAGGGGTGCTGCCAAAATGATCCATCAGCAGGGTTTTCTGTCTGTTCCTAAGCACCTAATGGCTTTGTCATGTTGAATAGAAAGACATGCCTTCGGGACTCTGTATACACGGAGCTTTCCAAAACTGCCTGGTCGCTGGCTGGACTATCGGCATCTCGCCTGAGGATACTAAATAGGTGACTGCCTCCAGGAAAACTGTGTCAGAGGGACACAGCGACAGCAAATATAGGCTCAAGATCCAGCATTTGACCCTGAATCTGACCTTCTCAAGTATGCAGAGGCCATAGTAAAATCCGCCTGCATGCTTCGGTGATTGAGAGATCAGGCAGTAAAAACCCAGCTTTCCAATAGTGTGGTGCTGGATATGATCCAAAGCAGTGTGAATGAAGAAAGCCGAAAACCAACTATGACATATTGTCTACAATTATCAACAGAGAGAAAGTCCTTGCTCCTCTCAAACCTTTTTCTTTGGGAGTAAAACATAAATAGGTTTGCCTGTGCAAAATGGATGAAAATAGGGTTAACTTGTCAAAATGAAAGAACAGGGATTGTTAGACAAAAGGACTGAAATCAATTTTGTTCAGCTTTTAGCATCCTGGTGTTTGATGCAACGATAATGGTATTGTCAATGGATCATGGCATCAATTGCTAACAACTTATAAGTGAGACAGATATGACATAAGGAAAATCCCAGTGATGGGAGAACTTTTAAGAGTTACAGATTGAAAGTCAACCTGGTTCTCCCAATCATGCTACTCTTGTTTCATATGGTAAATATTTAATAAGCACAATGTAATCAAGGAGTCTGCAGCTACAACGCAAAGTGATATTGTGATGTTCTGCAATGGTTTTGTTATAGGTAATCAGACCCCACAGTATTGAACTGTCTGTTCAACTAGACTGTTGGGATGTTTTCTGCACCACTTGCAAGTAATCACTGCTCAATTTCTTAATAAACATAATTTGCTAATTCTTTTCTACTAGTGCAAGATTAACTAGTGTTCCCAGTGTCATGGAAAGATGCAACCACACTTTTTGTACTTTTGGATGTTCATGTTGCCTGGGTGCATGAGCTTTTGCTTTTGGTTCAGTTTGAAACCTGTCAATGGAGCGGTTTAACAAACATTGGTTTTCCAATCCCATAGGATTGAGAACTGTCTTCCACTTACAGCTAAGTGCCAGGAGGCCTGCATCTGTGACTGGTGTCTCACAAAGGTTCAGAACTTGCAGCGACGTGAGGTGTTCTGAAAGAACCCGCAACCCTGCATCACCAAACTGTAAAGAAGACACAAATTCAGTTTTTAAAACCAGATTGTAACAGCCTGACCACAACAAATATCACAAGAAACTGCTGATTCACTTAACTTCTTCAGAATTTCCATTAACATAGATTTCTTCCTCTTCACAGTTACTTGAGTCTACAGCCATTTTGAAACTTACTTTGTTGCAGTGATATTAAATTTTTTCTCCAACACACTTTAAAAATGGGTCTGAGTTGTGACATGTCTCTGCCAGGCAGAACATATTATGTGTGTGAAATACAATATGTCTAACAATTTATATCGTATAACTTTTTCCCCATAAAAATATTTGTCTCCAACTGATTGAGAGGCAGATTGTTGTGTTTTCACAGTGAGTAAGAGAATGTGGCTTGCTATAGATCTTGCATTTTGGATGTTTCATCTTAATAACGCATGGGTTTAGTATTCCTTGGAGTCCTGGTTAGTGATTGGTGTGCTTATGTTCAATTTAAAAACTTAGTGGCAGCTGGCAGCTGAACACTGTCTAGTACTGGACAATTTAATTGTGTTGGAGCTTTGGCGAGCACAATTTTAAAAATTATGGAGTGAGAATTGTCACAGGCTGTGAGCACATATTGCAAAACTGTTCATCGCTTTCCCATAATCTTCCACCCAGTGATTTTTAATGAACAGAAAACTACAGAACGCAAAGTTCTGCAATAAGCGTTCCCAGCATATACCAAAAGTGCAGATGCGCAGTATTTAATGTTAAATTAACAAAAGTTAATGCCCTTCTGCTTTAAAGTTAAACGCTTTGTTTGCCTGTCTGATCATTTCCACAGGCCGGAGCATGAAGGTCATCATTGGTATTTTTGAACAAGATTATTGCATTTTGTTTGGATCTTTTGTTCGTAAAAAATCTTTTAAGTGTTGGAAACCAGGGCTGTTTCTTTCACTTCACATTTTCATAGGATGCTTCGTTTACCTCTCCTCATCAACTGTTTATAGCATTTACTTCATCCTTATATACATGGTTGTATGGGATAAGGGTATCCATTACAAATTCATATTATGATGTAAGGCAGTGTAAACACAATTTCTTCATTCTTCACTCCAGTGGTAGATACTGAGACTTGTACATTGCAGCCCAAAGTATTGGAAGATCACCTAAATGAGTTTTTTTGCTTCAGTGTTCACTCGAGAGAGGGACTTTGTTGACAGTGAGAACACCATAGGCTTGAACAGATTGATATTAAGAAAGTGGATGGGCTGGAAATTCTGCGAAGCATCAAGATAGATAAGTCCCCAGGACCAGACCAGATATATCCAAGGTTACTCCAGGGAGCGAGGAATGAAATTGCTGTGCCTCTGGCAATGATCTTTGCATCCTCACTCTCCACGGGAGTAATATCAGATGATTGGAGGGAGGTGAATGTTGTTCCTCTGTTCAAGAAAGGCAATAGGGAGATCCCTGGGAATTACAGACCAGCCTGTGGTAAGCAAGCTACTGAAAAGGATTCTGAGAGATAGGATTTATGACTATTTGAAAAAATATAGTTTGATTAAAGATAGTCAGCATGGCTTTGTGAGGGGCAGGTCATACCTCACAAGCCTCATTGAGTTTGTTGAGAATATGACGAGACAAGTTGACAGAGTTGAGCAGTGGATATGGTGTATATGGATTTCAGCAAGGCATTTGATAAGGTTGCCCACAGTAGGCTCATTCAGAAAGTTAGAAGGTATGGGATACAGGGAAATTTGGTTATCTGGATACAAAATTGGCTGGTCAACAGAAGACAGTGAGTGGTAGTGGGTGGAAAATATTCTGCCTGGAGATCAATGATTAGTGGTGTCCTGTACTCTGGGGTGGAACAGGTTGACGAAACAAGTGGTAACATGGTCATGGGTATTATGAAAAAAGGCATATCAGTACAAACCCAGGAATTTATTCAAAATTGACATAAAACAGTAGTTCAGCCCCAGCTAGAACAGTAAATGCAATTTCAGACGCAGAGTGTGTTTCCTTCTCATCCAGCCACACAACTATCAGCTTAAATGACTCTGCTGGCTTTTTTGTCTAATGGAAGAGGGTAGAAGTGGGTATAACCGGGTTCGGAGGGGACTTTGGTTGTGATCTTATCAGGGCTTCCTGCCCACTCCCCATAACCTATTACAAATCAAATATCTGTCTCTCTCTTCTTAAATTCATTCATTGTCGCAGCATCAACTGCTGCCTCACAGCGCCGGGGACCTGGGGTCGATCCCATCCTCGGGGGACTGTTTGTGGGAATTTGCACATTCTCCCTGTGTCTGTGTGGGTTTCCTTTGGGTGCTCCGGTTTCCTCCCACAATCCAAAGATGTGCAGGTCAGGTAAATTGGCCATGCTAAATTGCCCATAGTATTAGGTGCATTTGTCAGAGGGAAATGGATCTGGGTGGTTTATTCTTCAGAGGGTCGGTGTGGGCTTGTTGGGCCAAAGGGCCTGTTTCCACACTGTAGGGAATCTAATATAATGCATAACCTTTCTAGCTGGGACAAAATTGTGAAGTAGCTGCCCCTCAACAGGGCATTCTGCGGCTGCCTCAAAGTCTGCCTATGCTGAACATCAAAAAGCAGAGATGGGTGGCATGGTGGCACAGTGGTTAGCACTGCTGCCTCACAGCGCCAGAGACCCGGGTTCAGTTCCCGCCTCAGGCAACTGACTGTGTGGAGTTTGCATATTCTCCCCGTGTCTGCATGGGTTTCCTCCAGGTGCTCCGGTTTCCTCCCACAGTCCAAAGATGTGCAGGTTAGGTGAATTGGCCATGCTAAATTGCCCGTAGTGTTAGGGGTAGGGGAATGGGTCTGGGTGGGTTGCGGGTCGGTGTGGACTTGTTGGGCCGAAGGGCCTGTTTCCACACTGTAAGTAATTAAAACTTGTTATATTACCGGGTGCATCCTATGGTGAGGAACAATTAATGAAACATTTGATTCTCTGTAACATGGCTATAACGGCAGATAAATAAATATGAGAAATACAAGCTCCTCACCTGGGTAGACCACAGGTTTAACTGTTTAAGAGATGGCAGTTTGATTAGTTGTTCTGCACAGGCACTCGTTACATTGGTGAAGGCCAGACTTAGATTTTCCAGATTTCCAAAAGATCCTGAGCTGAGAAGTCTGGCGAGGTCTGCATCCTGGAAATAACAAATTCGCAGAGAAGTATTGAAATGTATGGCCTTTGCAGTAAGTAATAGAAGTTAACCTTCGCATATATTTTGAGTCATGCCTAACTAGATTTTAAAAGTTACTCTCAGTGTAATTAATCTTGGTTTTTGCTTGGGTCTTGAGTTGAAATAAGTTACTCAGTGACTGGCTCCTGCAGATTTTCACAAAACACAGAGATAAGAGCCTTGTAAAGCAGGGCTAACCTGTGCAGCAGTTTATTCTGTGATTAAAGTCACAGACTAATGATTCTTAGTGATTGTTTTTAGCGCCTCTACTGGTATTCAGAACAAGGAATGGCACCAAATCATAGCTGGATGAATGGTTGTGAATGAGAAATAATGTTTCAAATTATTGTCCAAGTTCATCTTTTTCTAGAAGAACTTTCAAGCAAGATTTACACAAGGTGCTCTGGAAATGTGTATGAGAGAGAATGGAAGAGACTTGTACCTACTTACCATCTTTCACCACATCGGGACACCCCAATTACAGCCAATCAAAAATATATTTTCTTTTCAAGGGCAGTCACCTCTGAAAGTAAATGTAGCAGCCCATGTGGAAACGACAAGGTCCCACAAACAGCCACGAGACAAACATCCAGATTATTTGCTTTAGTGGTGTTGTTTAAGAGGTAACTATTGATCAGGACACGAGGAGAACTTCCTTACTGTTTTAGGAATAGTGCTACAGGGTATTTTGTGCCCACCTGCAACAGTAAGGGAACCTTGGCTTTGAGTATCACCTGAAAGATCTCTGATTCCTTCGGTACACACAATTTAGATTATGGCTCTAATCTTTGCACTGGGGCTCATTCCTAAAACCTGACATTAGAGATAAGAGCTCTACCAAAACTGACACCTTGGAATACCTCCTTTGAGGTACCTGTGCTTATAGTCAGACAGTGTTTGCAGAATCAATTCCAGCCTAACAGTGCCTGATTTATACTTAAATCAAACTCTCAGGTAGGAAGCAAGCTTTGCATTTTCTATCATCTGATTTTAATACCTGGACTGTAGTACTTTAAAAAGAAACAGGCGTAGCCCTGCAAAGGCAGCAGAAATTAGCTGACCACTGATTGAGGTGCATCCAGTACACCAATGTTGAACAAATGGAATCAACTGAACTAAAATAATTTATGTAAGGCAATGAAACCAGCTATTGGAGTTACGCTTTAAGTAACACGTATCTCCTGCTTTAATTTGTACTTGTCTGAGAAAGTGCACACATCAGACATGAAGGGGTTATTTATCTGCAACGATCCTGCTTGGAGAGACAATTGAGCTAGACTCAGAAATAGATCAATAAATGATATTTTGTTAGCTGCTTGGCAAAGCAGCAGATGGAAGGAAAGAAACTGGATAGGTAATAGCAGGGGCTGGAAAACTTTAGTCCTTCCTGTTTCTTTCTTATCATCTCAAAAGCCAGCATCAGTGATACAACAGAGCAGAGAAACATCCATGCACCAAGAATAAAAAGGGTCCCATAAATTTCATTACTGCTGAGGATACAAGACAGCTAAGGTCTCAGGTTCCACCAGAACAACTCAATAAATCCAAGCACTGCTTAAACTGCATATCCTTTTATCTTCCTATTGTACCAGCCATTCTTTCCCTTTTTAAACTTTATTTTAGTGTTTATGTGTGTGTTTGACACCATATTTTATTTTTGTTCAATGTTAATAGTTAATAGAATTCCTGTCATTCACTCAATTGGCTTGTCTTGCAATTGGCTCCTTAAATTCAATAAGTGCTAGTTTTGAATGAAGTGTGATAATAGCTATGTGGTAAAAAGAATTAAAAACTTTGGTTATGGCTGACCAAGGATGTTGAAAAGAGGGGAGCCAATTCAACATTGTTTAACTGGTCATTCCAATATTCATAATTTTGCAAATGTACACAACTACACTCTTTTCCGAGAAACATTAACAATCTTGTGAGCAAAATAAGTGTTCAAGTGCCCATTTCCTGCTAAATACTGGTCTAAAGAACACATAGGAACATACATTTTAAAAAATACAATATTTCTTCCTTTTACAAAATGAGTTGAACTTTTCATTAGTACTGTCCATAGCATTATCTGACTCAGGAAATGTAAGTGACTAGAAACTCTCCTGTGCCTTTATTAACTTTAAACTTGATCACATCAACATAATCCTTACTACTTTTCCAAGTTCATTCCATCCAAACTTAACATAATGCTATCCATGTCTGAACTCACATCAAGTCCTGTTTGCTCACCTATATTGTTTTCTGGTTAAACATTGTAATCTCCACTTTAAAATCCTACATTTTGTTTTCAAATCAACCATAAGTTGACCGCTCCCTATCTCGATAATATCTTTCAAGCGCTCAATGCTTTGGGATAGTTCATTCTCTCTTCCTGAGCATCCCTGATTTTAATTAATCCACAATTGGTGGTGTTATCTTCAGCAGTCAAGGCTCTAATACTTTGGAACTTTATACCTAAATCTCTCAGCCTCTCTTCCCTCCTTTAAAAGACTCCTGAATATCTGTCCTGCTACCTCTCTATTTGGGTTGGTGTGAACTTTTGTCCCAATGTTTCTATGAAGTGTCTCAGGGCATTTCTCTATGCCAAAGGTGTTTCAATAAATACAAGTTGCTGTTATTGAAATTCTCAAATTAAGGTAGAAAGTGCTGAAAACCTCATCAGGTGTGGTAGCAGAAAGTGACATAAAATTAATGTTTTGAGTCCAATATAATTATTCTTTGGAAACAAAGGTGGAAATTATGAAATTATTTGTAAGTTCATCCATTGCTTTGCCCCTCCCGATCTCAATCATCTCTTCTAACCCTAAAACCTTTTTGAAATGTTGGTGTACCTTAAAATTATGAAAAATCGAACATATTCTCTCCAGATATTGTAAAATTGAAATGACAGGTATTTTGAGACAATCTACAAACACTTATTATTTGATATCTCTTTTGAGAAATTAGTATGGAACAAGTTGAAAAATGATAGCTTCAATCTGGGGAATATTTGGCCCCATTGAAGTAAATGCAAACAACATCTCAGTGATCCAAACTGAACTCTATTGGACATGTAAATGTTCATCTGTTTAGCTGCAGCAAAATTTTAAAACTCCTTGCTAGATTTTGGGAGATGATAGGTATTAAATCCTCAAACTGTAGCTCAGCTTGGATTTTGCTTTAGACAAGAGCTCTAGATTGAATGTGCTAGAGCGCTAATAGAGGATCAAAGGATGATCCTACCACATAGTCTAAAGAAGGATTTATTGCCATCCGATGACATTGTATGCTGTTTCAGTGGTTGCTATCCACATCAACAGCTTCCAGAACTTGATCCAAAAGCATAAACTACAAATTAGTTTTACTCAGAATTCACCATATGCATGTTATTCTGACACAACTGCTCTGTGCATGCCCATAAACACATTTGCTAAGTTTTGACCCAACCAAACATAATCATTAAAAATTGTAGTAAGTAAATAAAAATTACAGGGATCATCCTTCTTTAGAGATCTCTCCTATTGAATTATTAACTTCTTTAAAAATGGTTCAGTGTGGCACTGAATATTTTAACCGAGAAGATCCTAAATTTAATGTGTGGATTAAGTTTGTGCTGACTTAAATCAGAGATGTGGAGGTGCCAATGTTGGACTTGGGTGGACAAACTTAAATATCACACAACATCAAGTTATAGTCCAACAGGTTTATTTGGAAGCACTAGCTTTCGGAGCACCGCTCCTTCATCAGGTAGTTGTGGAGCAGGATTCACAGCTCCCTAGCTACCTGATGAAGGAGCAGCACTCCGAAAGCTAGTGCTTCCAAATAAACCTGTTGGACTATAACCTGATGTTGTGTGATTTTTTAACTTAAATCAGAAATGCAGTGAAAGTAGGGATTCTGTGACTGGGTATTAAGTATGATCAAAGCGACCGCCACCCCCACCCACCCCCAACTGCTCTCTGACCTCTCAGCAGCTAATTTATACACAACCATTGCTGGGAGGGAATAAGTAGTCAGATGTTTGGCTTCTGATTGCTCCCCACTTTTAACAAGCAAACATCAAGTGAGCAAGACAGCCAGGCTCAGCTGCAATCATCACTGCAGCGAAACAATGTGTTAATAGCCACTGCTGACACTCACACACGAAAGTTGACCATTTGAGGTAAATTACTAAAATGAGTTATCCAACACATTTTCTACCTTCAGGAGAGGAGTAGGGACAAACACTTTCCTGATCTTTCATTCCTCAACCTCTTCAGTTTGCCTCACACTGTCAGCTGATAACTCAGCTGTTTTGTTTTTAAAACAACTTCCTGGAATGATAATGGTTGCAAGCACATTGGTTGTACAGTTCATTGTTATGTGCATGTGTTCAAATCTCCATGACTGAAATGCATTTGGTACATCAATCAAAGCCATTTTTGGCATTGAAAAAATGTGCAGACGTATGAAAAATGTACCATTTAGAGGGAGCCTATAATTCTCATATCTGTGGTGCAGATTACATTTAATGTCATTTTACGTATGTATTTTATTTCCCAATTTGCCCCTCTTTGCTTACCCAATTGATTGCTCTCATTTATTGTGTGACTAGTGGCACAAACACACAAATGATTTTTACATGGCAGTCATTGTAGGAACCAGTCATGCCTTGGGCATTTTTCGAATGAATGACCTTTAGAAGGTCAGGAGGATTTATATCTTCTAGCACATCTTTCCTCAATGTCAGCGTGATCTGTCTGACAGCATAGTGCTTTTTTGCTACTGTCAACTCTGCTGTGATAAAATAAAGTCAGCCATGGCTACAGCTTTTTAATGTATATTGCAGTCACTTCAAAATGTGAAAAACATGCAGCATCAAATCAAAAGGGAAACTGTTGTGGTTATCTCTTGTTTCTGAGTATCTACAAAGTACAGCTGATTCAAATTAAATCAAAAGTTAAGCAATCTTTTCAAGTATCCTATTGGGAACATTTCTATTTTTACTTATTTTAGCAGAAAAGCAAGCATTAGTAAAAATCATTCCTTGTGTGCAAATGTTTACTGTTGCTCTGTACTTCAAACTCTTTCAAAATTCAAATACTGTGGAAAAACAGGGGTAAATAAAACCAATTGTTGATTACATTCATTAACTCCAGGTTAGACCTGGGATTAGAGAGCATAATCAATTTGTATTTCCATAAAACCATCTTTTCCTTATTACTTTAAACAAAAAAGGATTTCTGCTGTTGTACACTTAAAAAATCTTTTTTTTCCTTCTCAAACCCTTTGCAGTTTTGAACTTGTTTCTGGAAATAGCCTCAGTTCAATTGAGTAACTTCCTCTCATCAGCTTAAAGATTTCCTACTACGTCATATCCATGAATTTAAATGTAACAACTCAAAGCCAGGAAGTGACTGAAGTATAGTCTGAATACATTTACAAAGTTTTATTTTCAGAGACATGATTTACCAAAACTAAGCCAGCAACCAGAGTTTTGGTTTGAACGTGGATAATGTTTCTACTTAGTTTTGAACCAGAGACTTTACTCATTTGAAAAGAATCAGTACAGTACCTCAGTTGTGCAACTCAATGTGCAACTTTCGGTGGCACGGTGGCACAGTGGTTAGCACTGCTGCCTCACAGCGCCAGAGACCCGGGTTCAATTCCCGCCTCAGGCGACTGATTGTGTGGAGTTTGCACGTTCTCCCAGTGTCTGCGTGGGTTTCCTCCGGGTGCTCCGGTTTCCTCCCACAGTCCAAAGATGTGCAGGTTAGGTGAATTGGCCATGCTAAATTGCCCGTAGTGTTAGGTAAGGGGTAGATGTAGGGGTATGGGTGGGTTGCGCTTCGGTGGGACGGTGTGGACTTGTTGGGCTGAAGGGCCTGTTTCCACACTGTAAGTAATCTAATCTAATCTAAGATAATGCCCACCACCTGAATATAATTAAAAACCGACGATGTGCAATTAACAGTAACAGGCCTTTAAGTTTGTATTGCACACCAGCATTCATAAAACACTCCCTTTAATCAATTTGCCTTCCACATTAGAGTTCTTTTGTATGTTTGGAATATGTTTTGCATCACTGGCTTAAAGTTCATGTTCCGAAAGGAATAATGAAATTAGGGCTGTTTAACTAAAAACTGAGAAGAGTATCAACAAAAGAAATTAGAAGCTGATGCAAGTTACTGAAATATACATCTCTATATAGAAATGTTATGGAAAAGTTTTTCTAAGGAACTAAAATTGCTATGTTAGGAATTAAGTTTGAAATATACAAGGCATACAAAATTACGTATCACCCAAAAGAGTTATAATGACCTATGCAAACATCTTTATATTTTAATACACCGTGATTGACTCATTTCTGCAGGAAGCCTTTGGCTTTTCTGAGAAGCTTGTATAACCTGCCTCAGAAATCTGTGACTGTCAGCCGATATGAAGTTAGCAACACTTGTGCCTGCAATTTCTAACACGTCACAGTCTGAGTCTGTGCAATGTTGAGTATGTCTCAGCATGCATCAGTCTGACTCAATGTGCAACTGTGCGAAAGGTCTCTCTCTCTCTCTCCTTAGGCCATCCCAATCATTGTACATCGGTTTTCCTGTCAGATTGGGAAATATCCTTGAGCACAAGGTTTCACTTTCTTCTGAGAGCAGTTCTTTCTCGCAGAAAGACAATTTCAAAACAGTTGGCTTTGTTCAAAAGACCGGCTGAGAGAGAAGAACAAAACAAAAAGATAGGCATTGGAGGAGGACTGCAGCAGTCATCTCAATGGAAATGAAATACGTCAGGGCCCTGATGAATCAACGTGCAGTTATGTTGCAATGCTGAGTCACAGAGACCAAGAAGGTCCTAGACTGATCTCTGAATGATGTTGAATTAGCCAACCTCAGTAAGCAAACAGGGTTCTACTGCATGCCTCATTGTCTCCAAACTGGTTAGGAACATGAGGCAGGGGGTTCCCAAACTATTGCAGAGTAGAATGAAATCATTGGATGTTAGAACAGCAAAACTGGCTGGTATTTATTTTTACATGAGCAATTCATGGTATTGCCAGTCTGCTCCACATATTTAAATTTCCTTTGAAAGAGTTTCTGTTTTCTGCTTAAGCAGCGTTTTCCGAGAACTTCACAAAGAAACGACTGTCTGCTGTATCTCCTCTTGGAGCACACTGACAGAATCGGATCATCCAACTCATTTAAGGAAAATCATGAGATAAAGTGAATAGCAAAAGGTCCTTTCCCTAGGGTTAGAAAGTTCAAAAGTAGAGGGCATTATTTTAAGGTGAAAAAGATTTAAAAGGGACCTGAAGTGGCAACTTTGTCACACACACATAATGGTTCATGAGCTGCCAGAAGAAGTGGTAGATGCAGGTACAGTTACAAAATTTAAAAGTTATTTGGATGGGTACATGAATAGGAAAGGTTTAGAGGGATATGGTCCAAAAGGAGGCAAACAAAATTAATTTAGTTTGCAAAACTTGGTTGGCATGGACGAGTTAAACCAAAGGGCCTGTTTCCATGCTGTATGACTCTATGATCTGTTTTATTCCCTGCCTAATTTTCCCTGTTGTCAGGGCTGATCCTGCTAATTTCCAACCGGGTAGGTTACGCCACAAAACTTCCAAGTGACTGGCTCCTCATGATTACAGAACTGAGAGCTCAAATTGAAGTCAACACAAACCTAGAAATGACTAAAGCAGAAAAGGGAAGGCTTACTCATGGTCGTATGAAGGCACTGGGGTAAAAAAATAGTTATTATTGGAAAACATCAGTTTAAATTACAACTTACTGTGGATTTGGATGGCAGTGTTAGGCGTGTGGGTCCACCCTTCCTTTGCTGAAATGAAGAAAAATAATTTCACATGAATAAAGAGATATTTCGTTCAGACATGACTGAAACACTTTGAACAGAGGTCACAAAGGCGGTGATGAGGGGCAAAAAACCCCCCAAAGAACTGCAGATGCTGGAAATCAGAAACAAAACACAAATTGGTGGAAAAACTCAACAAGTCTGGCAACATCTGTGGAGAGAAAGTGGAGTCAATGTTTTGGATCCAGTGATCCTTCTTTAGAACTAGCCAGCTCCATGAGGCTAAGAGCCTTTGGGTGGCGACCTCAAGTTGGGCAGGACTTTAGTGGGAAGGATCCTGGTCAGGGGAGAAGCTCATTAGTTAGCACCTACTTGATCTGAAGACCTCTTACTGGTGGGGGCAGGGAGTTAGTCACCCCTGAAGTCACTTGACTCAACATTTAGTGCACAGAGCACTAAAACCAAACTAAAACGTATTTTATACACTCCATTCTTTAGGGAGTGCCTCATTATTTGCTCAATATAACTTGAGCGACATGACTTGAGTGAATGAAAGTGTACTTAAAGCTGACTTTAATTCGGGTAATGTTAAGTAGTTGCTGAGGAGGTCTTGTGGAACAATGGATATGTTATCTGTTGTATGAAGTCTAACTAGCTTTAGTCTCCCAAGTCCTACTTCTGGAGTACAAACTGTTTTCCTTCAAACTCTATTTACAGCATAATAGGTACAAATATTCTCTAAGACTTTGGTAAAACTTCTGACTCCTTTCAGGCCTCAACACGATTGGGCCAAAGGCTTTGTTTCCACGTTGTATTACTCTATGATCACGTGACACTGACACCATTTATTATACATTATGATGTCTCATTACCCTATGTTGAGTATTCTCTCTTTCTCGGAGTCAGAACCTCGAGGTTTGGAGTTCCACACTAGGGCTTACTGGCCAAGGAAGATGTGATCATAATACCAGACAGGTTGAGCATCAATATGTAAGTTTATTCACATAGACCAATAGCAGGAGATCAGCCATGTGTTGTGCAGTTGGAACCTTTACCATCGTCATCCAAAACTTCAGACTACAAGATGCTTGTAAAAATGCATGTTGACACAACAACTCAGATTATCAATGACTATTTGGCAAAACAAAAGCCCTTATCTGTGACATTGGTCATATCAATAAAGAATGACATTTTAACACTGGAGATTCAACATCAGTTATTATTAATGTCAGAAATACAATTACACTTATTCTGCCCTGCCCCAAAACCTCTGAAGATTAAATCCAAAGTAACATTTCCATTTGCCTCATCAGTCAGATTTCTAGACCTTTCAGTCATCATTAAATATTGAATTATGGCTGGCAGAACTCCTCAGAAAGGTTATCGGAGGGAACTACATATTTCCAAAGGAGAGGGCAACAAGTTCAGAAAATTTTAAATAAAAACTGAAAGAACTGCGGACGCTGTAAACCAGGGGAAAAAAAATTGCTGGAAAAGCTCAGCAGGTCTGGCAGCATCTGTGGAGAGAAATCATAGAGTTCAGGTTTCAGGTTCTGAAGAGTCACTCGACCTTAAATGTTAAGTCTGATTTCTCTCCACAGGTTCTGCCAGACTTGCAGAGCTTTTCCAAGAAAATTTTAAAGACTTCCCAGCTTCAAGTATTACTAGTCAAATCATCGGCTAGATAACTCAGGTTGAGGTTTGATCACAAGGACATAAGAAACAAACAGAGAAAACTGAGTCATGGTGAAATAAACTTGAAATGAAACCTACCAGCTCCTTTAGCTCCCTTTGTCGATCACAGAGCTGTTCATACATTTTCTTTCCAACATCTGTGCTCTCCAACGTGGAGATAATTTGAAGTTGTGTGTCATTGTTGTCTATAATGTTGTACTCGAGCATCAAACACAGGATCTAGAGTTTACAGAAATTGAAGAGTTTTTTTTAAATTTAAATGTTACACCAAAAAGTGACACCCCTCCCCAAATCTATCCCCCACACCTCCCTACTCTCCAAAAGCAAATGTGTCAGTGGCTTCACAGTTCGTTTGCTCCTGCTCCTTTCCAAAAAAGCTAACCTTTCATTGTTTTGGGGCCTTTTTACAGCGGCACCTTTAAGGTTCCCTGCCAAGGCTGCTTAAGATCCAGCACAAACTGACAAATCTGCTGTAGTGAGAGTGAGGACTGCAGACGCTGGAGCTCTGAGTCGGAAATGTGGTGTTGGTAAAGCACAGCAGGTCAAGCAGTATCTGAGGAGCAGGAGAATCGACATTGCGGGCATATGAAGGGCTTATGCCCAAAATGTCGACTCTCCTGCTCTTCAGATGCTGCCTGACCTGCTGTGCTTTTCCAGCACTGCAAATCTGGTGTGGTACCTCTCTGGTTAAACAATCAGCTCAACAGATGGTTCAGATGGGTGCCATTGGTGACTAAAAGTTGCCTGATTTAATATGGTAGCTGATGAATGACATGGGGAAGTCGTCACCCAATTGGAACAATTTGTTTCCTCATATTATGCCAGTAATTTACTCACTCACCCATATTCACACCATTAAATGCAGGGGAATATGAATACTTCATCCCATTAGGTCGTCAGTAGCATACTTTTCTGCTAAAATACTAATTGATTCTTGCTGCCGCTCAGGGAATGTCACATGACAGAAGTTATGGAATGTGACAGAGAATGTATTGTTTGAAGGTACAGCTGTGTTCTACATCCACAAAGATTAGTTGATGTGAAGTGGTACAGAGGTCAGAATGCAGTGTACAGTCATTAAAATATTCGCTTTACACCAACAAGTTGCATTTATATAGCAAGACTTCCCAAGTTGCTTCCGAGGAGTGCTATCAAACAAAATTCAATGCTGCCACATGAAGAAACAGGAGATATTGTAAGCATGGTCAAACCAGGAATATTTAAGGAACATCTTAAAAGAGATGTATGAGGTCAAGAAGATAATAGGTTCAGGGAGTGGATTCTAATAGCTTAAGTCCTAGACAGCTGAAAGCACAGCCATCTATGGAGAAGCCTGGAATTTCCTGGAATCCCCTCCTTAATGGCACCTCTCCCACAGCAGGTGGAGTGTGGCAGTTCAAACAGGCAGCTCACCAACACCTTCTCAAGGGCAACTAGGGATGGGCAATAAATGCTGGCCAACCAGCGACACACACATCCCACAAATAAGTATAAGAAAGCCATTAAATTCTGATCAGAAAAGATCAGAATTGGAGGAGCATAGAGATGTTATTGGATTATAGGCCTACAGGGGCAACAGCATGAAGGGGTTTGAAAACAATGAGGAAGCTATTAAAATTAACCTCGAGTGGAACCCAATGAAAACTATTGAACACGGGATGACGGGTGAAGGAAATTAGTGACAGGTAGGATAATACAGAGCAGAATTTTGGATCGAAGAAGAAGAAGAATTCGATTAGAAGAATCCCTACAGTGTGGAAACAGGCCCTTCTGCCCAACAAGTCCACACTGACACTCCGAAGAGAACCTGCCCAGACCTATTCCCTAACCCAAAAATACTCCTGGCTAATGCACTAACACTATGGGCAATTTAGCATGGCCAATTCACCTGACCAGCACACCTTTGCATTGTGGGAGGAAACGCACACAGACACGGGAGAATGTGCAAACTCCAGACTGACAGTCATTCAGAAGTGCTAACCACACAGCCACTGTTGGGAACTGAAGTTGAGGTCATGGGAAGAAAGACATTAGGCTGCCCAGTCCAGCAATGGAATATGAAGGTATCAAGGGGTGACAAAGGTATGGGTGAGGGTTTCAGCATCAGATGAACTGAGGCAGGGGTGAAGTTAGGTAAAACATTTCAATGGTTTCAGAAACACGCAGTTTTGACCACAGAAGAAAAATGTGGTGACAACCTCTTTGTGGGGTCAAATATAATAGCAAGATTGAAAATTGCCTTGTTGAGTTTCAAAATGTTGCTAGGGAGGGGGATGAAGTCAATAGCTAAGAAATGAACTTTGCATGGGGGCCTGAAGACAATGGTTTCAGTCTTCCCAAAATTTAGCTGGAGGACATTTCTGGCACAAAATCAAAACTCAGAATGAAACTGTTGGAATTCTCTCTCACTTGTTGTCTTTAAAGTATAGTTGCCCAGGATTACTTTTTAAAGCAGACATTCTGACTGCTGTGTTAATCTCTGGACTTGTTCCTCTTAATCTACAAATATTGCTTCTTTTCTCTTTTCAAAAGAAAATGTCAAGGTTATGAACTACATTTCAAATGAGCCAATAACTTGCAAAATATTAGCCTAGAATAAACTTGTCTACAATTAAATAAAATGAAAATGTCACAATAAATTAGAAATGCATGTTAATGTATCATTTTAATAGTAAGATTGATGAACAGACTGACAGATAGAGACATATTGGTGCGCCACAGCCTAGATTTTAAGTATAGTGTTAATAAAAATGAACTACTTAATATAACTTTTGGTACGACTGCCATTGTAACTTTTATCATCCTTCCATCTACTCCAATCAGATGCAGCCAATTCTTCATTCAAGTTTATTAATGGGTGTCCGCAGAGACTTTTTAAAATAGGATTTGACAGCAAGTAATTACAATGAGAGCAACTGCTCATGTCAGTTGTATAATCAACTTTCCCTTCAAATTGAAATTTTTCAATGACACACTCTTGAAATACCAGTTCATGCAGAGACCAATGTTCATGGTACTTGCATGACCAGTAGGCAAATAATATTTTCAAAAGAGGCTTTTGCAGTATTTTGGACGATACATTTTACTCACAAAAAACAAACTCTTGGCAGTGAACTCATTGCTGTGATTCAGTCTCTGGGGCAAACTCTGCTTCACTTGTACGGTTCATGAATGTCATCAGAAATCCTCAACTGAATTACAGAATTTGATTCACTGCCAGCTACCGATTACAATATATTTAATGACAGTCATTGGGGTACAAGACTGTAGCAGCTCGGATTTCAACAGAGTGACTTTCTGTTGTTAGTACTCTTTTATCCCTCGAGTCTTAACAATAACACTCGATGCAATCTGCAAATATTTTCTATTATTTTCCTCTGATTATATGTTGCTTCCATGTTTGGATCCAGTAATCTGTTCATTGTATGCTGTTTAGACAGTTTGACAAAGTAAATGTAAGATTTAACTGACACTCAGATCCTTGCAAACAACACTGTTGTTAGGGGTGATATTTCACTAGAGTACAGCTCTCAAGTCTAGAAAGTTTTACATTGTAAACAGTCATTGAATCCCTTTCCCACTCCTATAAAACTAAATTAGAAAGTAAAAGAATGTTTGTGCTAGTCATGACAGATGTATGTTGTCTGAACATTTTGGCTCTGACTTGAAAAGCTTCAGTTTTTAATTAGTCATCAATATAACTTCACATTTGCACAGATTTTCAACTCAGCAAAGAGCCTCTCTGTTCTTGTGAACATCCCGAAGAATCAGAAGGACTCTAAGTCAAGGAAGTCCGATTTAATGAAGTTCCTTTGGATAGCCGGGGAGACCTTTGGTGAAGTGTGTGGATGACCCCTCAATGGGAGGGATAGATGTCTCAGAGAGGTTGGGGCAAGAGGTGTGGGATTGGGGCAGTGGTGTAGGTTGCAGGTTGGGATCGAGAGGAAAAAAAATGAGGTTATGAAACCTACACAGGAATGAAACTATAAACGGACTGTCAAAATTGTCAAGTAGTTGTCAAAGAATTTGCATACCAATTATGTTTTCATAAGAGATTAGTTGCAGAAATTTGATCTTTTTTAACAACTGGAGTATTTTTAAAAATTATATAACCATTTGATACATCTATTTATTTCATGCCAAAAGAGTTTCTGGGGTTGCCTATTGTGGATATCAGGTGAGTTGGCATGGGGCTAGATGGTGACATGCTTTGGTACTGTTAACAAAGGCTTGGTGATGAGGCACGGGAGGAGAGAGGGGCCAAGTGCCTGCAAAGAGAGTCATTTGGTGGGAATAGAGAGATTGAAGAGTGATGGGGGCATAGGAAGAATGGAGGTAAGAGATAGCATCAGGTTGGCCTGGGATGGAGGATGGGGAGACAAGAGAGAGAGAGAGAGAGAGAGAGAGAGAGAGAGAGAGAGAGAGAAGGGATGGGGAGGCGAGAGAGAGAGAGAGAGAATGGGGAGATGTGTGAGTGAGTGAGTGAGTGAGTGAGTGAGTGAGTGAGTGAGTGAGTGAGTGAGAGAGAGAGAGAGAGAGAGAGAGAGAGAGAGAGAGAGAGAGAGAGAGAGAGAAAGAGGAAGGATGGGGAGGTGTGTGTGTGTGTGTGTGAGAGACAGTGAGTGAGTGAGTGAGTGAGTGAGAGAGAGAGAGAGAGAGGGAGGGGGGATGGGGAGACGAGAAAAAGGTTTTTGGTTTTATTCTATTTTTAAAATCAAATTGTAGTACAGCGCCAGTGCATTGAGGCAGCTGTTGCATCCAACCCAAATTTGCAGCCAACAGTTTCTTCTCTAGTTCGGGGGTCACCAAGCCTCACACCATGCAGCCCTGCAGCCCCGAAATATAAAACCTTCCATGGCACTTGGCTGACATCTGGCTTGTGAAATTGAGAAATGTCCCACCTCTGCTTTGAGGGAACACTGGGGCCTTGTGTCTATTCCAGAGAACTCAACTCCTAAACTCAAGATTCAAATTTGGATGTCAACATCTGGGAGTGGGTTTCCCCTTCCACCAACTGGTCTGGAAGCAGATGGCATGAACTATCTCTTTCGGAAAGTTCAATCTATTCCCACTAGGCCGGAGCTGGATCCATGATGATATCTTAAAAACTGAATCTCTGGCTCTCTCAAATAACAAAAGACAATAAAGACCATGTTGGGGAGGAAAAATAAAGTGAAGTATCAGTCTATAACACAAATCCAGTTTGCATGTGACTGCCTGATCAAAATAATCTATACTGGCTTGAAAGCAGAGATTTTATTTACTGGAAATGTACGGTTTATCTTCCTTTCTAACCATGTTATGAAACAAAGACCTACATCTCAAATGTAATGTTGCTCATGACAACTGAAACAAAATATATTGATGCAATATGCAGTTAGGATACATGCAGGGTATGCTATTCATGAGGTTATATAATCCATTGCAATGTGGGAGTCTTACCTCTACCATTGTTTGATTTCCTCTCAAAGCCAGTAGCATACAAGGTCCCAGTTTGTTTTCAGCCAGCGACAGCAGGAACTTCTTTGTCTTATAGCAGGAACCCATTAAAATGTGCACCTGAGGAGAAATAAAAAAAATGACTACTTGCATGACCAGCAAGGTATCACGATGCATACACAGACATTTGCAATTTTCCCATTTTTATCAGGACACCATTTGTGCAATGTGATATTGGTGATGTCCATCTCATCTATTGCTAGGAGAACCAGCACTGCCCACTTTTCAGAAAGTCATGAACTAAGTGCCAATTAGATGTTTTTCTACTCCCAAGAGCGGCTGGCCAATCAGTCAACTTCAGTGTATTACTGCTCAGTACTGCCACCAGGCAGGGCCTGGCAGCTGTCAGTATTGCACCCACCCAGGCCCAGAATACAAAGTGAGTCAGGCTGCATGTCGGTGATGGCAGAAGGACGGGTTGCAGAGGAAGGCACGAAAGGGAATCAGCCGCAAGGGCAAAGGCCATGCTCTCAGCAGTTCCCACTTCCTAATCCCTTGGTCAGGCTCTGAGAGAAACAGAATTTGCTTCTCAGATTTCCCTCCAGGTTACTCCCCCACCCAACATTAATTACTCAATGAAAAGGCTTCAGTGGTAGTAGGGGTTGGGAAGGCTGGTCACTACAGGGCACTGCAAACGTAGAAGGACAGTACGGTCCCCAACCATGACCCTCTCACCCAGTACATTCTTCCAATGCCACCACTTCAGTGGGTGGGCCGGGGACATACAATTCTGACCATATAATTCAGAGATAATTAAGTTGCACATGTGCCATGCACCAATAGCTACACATTTGCATTCCTTGCCCCCGCATGGTATGTTTTAAATCTCAAAAGGGCCCCCAAAGCAAAAGCACACAAAGATGTCTGCTACTCCCCCATGCCTGCCCTCCTCTGGACTCAACCTCCATTCCCCCAGCCTTGTCACTGGAGTGACAGAGAAAAGGAAACTGTAAGGAGCAGCAACCTGGAATCCTTCACTGGCCGCATTTACTTTAATACTGGCAGCAACCCCAAGTATTGAATGCTACAAGATTTCATAAACCTAAATGGGCAGGAAAATGCCTCACTGTGAAAGTGCATTTCAATGATAATTTTCTTGCTAAATAAAGCCTTTACTATTTTGTTAATTCGAAGCATTTGCATCCTGTGCCATATTTGCGAGTAAACAAAAAAAATGTGAGGATGAAACAGGTCAATGTGGCTTGCTCTTGGCTTAAAGAAATGTTATTTTATTCTTTCTACCAGAGAAAACAGAAAGAGGATCATGCGGCTGTGTCCTCCCCTATCTCCTTCACCTGGTCAAATCAGGATTACAAGAATTCCAGCAAGGAAGCCTGAGCAGGCTCATTGGCTGTGCCAGAGATTGACTGTGGACTCCAAATGGTTCAACTAAAGTTCAGACAGAATGACGTTATGTGAAAGCAACCCTGGAACTTGCCTATGACAACAAACACAATGGCCCCATTTGTCCACTGTGTTTCAGTCCCTCAAGCTTTTCATATCGGAGCTGCAAATTTTAATTTGTGGTGAGTTTTCAACTAGAGGACAAAGTGCAAGTCAGAATGTAAAGTTACTTACTCAAATTATCGGTCTAGTAATACTTCTCACTTTTAGTTATTTCCGTAAATCATGGCCATAAAGGCAGATGTTTGCAACAGGCTGGTATAATACATCAGTCATCCAAGAAATTTAATACCTCTTAGCACAGAAACTAACTTAGAGCTGTGTCTATGTAAAGCCTGGGGAATAATTAAATTATTTTATGCATTTGGAGTTAAACTCAGTGGAAGCTCCTGTGTTATTGAATCTGCTGCAATGGAACTAACAATAGCTCAATCTGTGCAGCGAGCTCAGTGAGAGGCATGGGATGGTAAGCATCACAGAGGATCAGGCAAGGGAACCGTGGTATAAGAAGAAGTTAGAGCATAAGGCTGCTGCCAGGTAACTTCAACATAATTGTAACCTATACCCAAATGGGATTTGCAATGAGCTCTTGATAACTAAATAAATGCAAACCCTTTCCGTTCTCAGCCAGATTCCACTCAGAATTAGATTTTAATTGGTTTAAAAGGGGACTTAGCAGCACAAAAGTGGCTTACCATTTGTTGCAAATGTGGTTGGCACCACCTTTTAAGCATCCAATGTTTGGGTTACTAAACAGCCCAAATTGATTGAGGTATATAATAACAATAATACACAAACTGGGTTCTTCTAGTGGGTACTATCAATTTAGGATACCAATGTGCTAGAAAATTCATTCCTTTGGGGCAGGGGCCAGGATGAGCATTTGTGTTTCAAATAAAGTTGGGTTTCTGTCTCATCAGGGACCCCCAACCTGTTGATAGGTTGGGCTCTGGAATACCCAACATTAGTTTCTCAGCCACCCCAGGGTTTTCCACTGAATGTGGTCTGGCCATTAAAGTGGACTGGAGACTCCTTGACACCATCAGATGAGAGGCACCCTGTGACCATTCTAACAGCCAAACTCCTTAGCCAGAGGGGTCAACTGGGGTACTGGCTAAACTGATTGCAAAAATATGGCTGCAATAAGGATGTGGGAGAGAAGCAAATAGATTATAAACTTAAGATTATAAACTTAGCTGAGAGAAGATAGAATCATAGAATCCTTACAGTGTAGAAGTAGGCCATTCAGCCCATCAAGTCCACAAAGAGCATCCCACGCAGACTCAC